>NC_133398.1:66917076-67220106 GCF_047511655.1 Castor canadensis
GAGAATCTCATGCTTTTCCCCCAGATAAGGAAAACTCATTAATTTCACAGTGAGTATTAGGAAGTCTTTTTTAAGGCCCTGTGTTAGTCAGCATTCCTTCAACATAACAAATACAAATTTATACAAAGAGAAGATTTATTTTGGATCACAGTTTTGGACGTTCTAGTCCATGATTAGTTTGCCCCATTGCTTTTGGTCTGTGGCCAGGTAGCACATCACTATGGGTGGGTGTGATAGAGAAAAAGTGCTCACTTCATGGCCAAGAAGCAAAAGAGAGGAAAAGGAAGAGGAAGTCCCCTTTAAGGACATTCCTCCAATAACCTAAGGACCTCCCACTAGGGCCCACTTCTCAAAGGGTCCACCACCTCTCAATAGTGCTATTCTGGGGACCACATCTTTAAAATATGAGCCCTTGGGGGACATTCAAGATCCAAGCTACATCAGAAAGCTGTTAACTGCTCCCACTCCATGTTCAATGTAGCATTGTCGTGTTGATTAGTGATGTCTGAGTATGGCTTTCTGCAATTCACTAGGTCTCATCACAGTACCAGAAAAGTCCAGTTTCATGTAAGCATCCATTGAAAGATGCATAAATCACAGAACCCTGTGCTATTATGTATTTGTAACTTAGGAAACACAGAAGCCACTTTCCTGGGGCTGATATTTAGTTCTGAGATGTGACATTTGATTATCCATCTTGTGTTTGTCTTTCTGGTACACTTTGCCTTCTGCAAACACTGATGTATTGCCTACTAGAACCAGTTACTGCAGGAGACACTGAGGTGGATGGAAATATCAGTCACCATCACTATTCTTGAGAATTCACTGTCCCTTAGGGAGTGGGGAAAGATGGTAGACTTCCTACATTCCATGGGGTGACCTGCTGCAGTGGTGGGAGGTGGGAAGAACATGAGGTGAAGTAAGGATAATGGCATAAGATTCCTTCAGGGCTATATTAATTATAACTATAGCATCTTTCTCAATTCATGTCTTTATTTTTAGGGATATCTAGGAGAATTATCTATTTTAGCTGGTCTGGATTCCTTTAAGCAAATACTGCTGACAACATGACTCTCCTTTTGGTCACCCAAAAGTCCTAAACTTGAGGACTAAATTTACACTTTTTAAAGTGTAATAGTTAGAATTTAGGTACAAATGCTGTGTGACTTTTATTTAAGGATATGATGTACGAGGGGGGAGCCTTGCCCGTAATTACCCGGCTGCTCTCCATTAACTATGGGCGCCCTGCTATAACGGAATATGTCCTGACTTTTGAAGGGCATGATACATTTGCTGTGAGACTGGTGGACTTTGTGCTGTCTCTTTCATGACAGATCTTGGATTTGTTTTGTTTTTTAAGGACAGAATCTCACTATGTAGCCCAGGCTGGTCTTGAATTCACAACCATCCTGCCTTTATATTCCAAGTGCTGGGATTGGTAGGCATGTGACACTACACCTGGCTTCAGATCCTGTTCTTAATTGCACCAACCAAAACATCTCATAGTGGACACTCAATAAAACTTCCCTCCCTCATGTCTGCTATTATAAGTGTCCTTTGGGGCTTAGTCATAATCAGGTGCAGAGGCAAATGAAAATTCGGGGGCTTTTGTTTAAAAGCAAGAAAAATGTCATTAAAGATATGAAAATACAACTACAAAGCATTTTCCTTTCTTCCATTGTCTTTTCCTCAACTTTTTGTGGTGTTAGAAGTTTGCTATTTAATACCTTTTTGAATAATGAAGATTAAAAATTTAAATTATTACCATGAAATTTACCACTCATTATATTTTCAAATGCCAGTTTATTTAATTTTTAATTTTTAAATAAAAAATTAATTGACATTGCATGATTTAATCATGTTTATCATGTTTTGAAGTGTATGTATGTATATATGTACATTAATGGTTAAATTAAGCTAATTAACAAATATGTTACCTCACATAGTTATCATTTTTGTGGTTAAAGCATGTAATATCAACTCTCTTTACATTTTCAAGAATATAATTAACCAGCTAGTCATGGTGGATGGCTCAAGAGCCTGTTATTCTAGCTACTTGGGAGGCAGAGATTGGAAAGATTCATAGTTTAAGACTAGACTGGGCAAAAAGTTGCGAGAACCCCCATCTCAACCAACAAAAGCTGATGTGGTATACTCCTGTCATCCCAGCTATTTAGGAAGAGTAGATAGGAGAATTGTGATCCAGGCCAGTCTGTACATAAAATACAAGACTGTATCCAAAAATAACCAAAGTAAAAAGGGCTAGGGCATGGCTCAAGTGGTAGAGCACCTGCCTAGAAGTGTGAGGCCCTGAGTTCAAACCCCAATACTGACAAAAAAATCTGTATCTGTATCTATATCTATCTATCTATCTATCTATCTATCTATCATCTATCTGTCTATATATATAATCTATCTATCTAGTTTGGTTAGAAGGCAGGAGGAGTGAGGGGAATACATGGATCAAAGCCTTTGTTATGGTTTTCATGAGAAGGAATGGGAGAGGCAGTACCAGCAGGTGAATTTGTTTATAATTATCTAGTTTTAATAATATCAGTGGGTCCTGGACTATAGGTGTAGTTTCTGACCTTGGGGTGATTAGGGAAGAGGAATAATTGCCACCTAAAGTGTAAAAGCCAAGTGGGAATGGTGATTTGGAGATCTGGCTCTGGATTGGCTGGTTTGCACAGCAAAGGTATGCTAATGGACAAATTGTTTGCAACTGTAGGAATTAGCTGACCAAGGGAGGGGTGGTGCATCCCTGGCTGGCAAGGCCCCAAAATGTCAAAGCATCATAAATATAGAAAACAAAATAATATTATTAATACAATTTACATAACAGAGTTCAAAAATAAAATTATTAAAATTTCAAAGCACTTATGAGCACAGAGCCTCATGCAAGTGCACAGGTGGTGTGCCTGTGAAGTGGGAAGCATCTCTTCCCTCATAAGTTCTTTTTCTTGAGAAAGGGTCTCAGGGCTAGTGGAGTGGCTCAAGCGGTAAGGGCACCTGCCCAACAAGTGTGAAGCCCTGAGTTCAAACCCCAGTGCTGTCCCCCTCCCCCTCCAAAAAAGGAGACAGGGTGACATTGCATAGCCAAGGCTGGCCTCAAACTCACCATATAACCTTGGCTGGTCCCTGACTTGTCTCTGGACTGCTAGTATACAGGCATGCTCCACCATGCCTAGCCTCATGATTTCTTACTAGATTAATTCTTTCTGCCTTAGGACACTTCAGCCACCCTTCACAGTAGAACCAGAATTGGTTGAATAGATGTTGCTCAGTTATATCCTCAAAGTAAAAGTATCTCACATGAGTAGAGTAGGCAAGACCCAGGAGAAAACCTACCCATGGTAGCTGGACCAGAAGAGGACTGAAAAAGACCCAGGTGCAGTTATGGCCAGAGAAGGCATAGCAGATAGGTGTGGAGATGGGAGGAAATGTAATTTGGTTCAGATACACAGAAAGACTAAGATGTAGCCTATAGCTTTGAAGCAACAGACCAGGTCTTCAGGGGGACTTGAGCCAAGTTTAAGATTTGAAATTCATTGTGTAGGAAATGAGGGACCTCTAAAAAACTTTAAGAGTGATAAACTTCTAGTGTGATTTCTGTTTTAGAAAGATGACTTTGGTCAAAGTGCAGTAGTGAGCATGAGAGAGACAAGGCAAAGAGCAGAGAGGAATTTGAGACCCAGCTACAGTTCACTAGCTAGCAGACCACAATGAGAGATCAGCAAGAGGGGCACACCCTGGGGATAATAGGATGTCCTCACTGGCAAATCAGGCAAGGAGCAGCCTGAGAACTACTCTATTGGGCCAGGATTTGTGGGCAGAACTCCAACCCCTGGGTAGAGCAAAATAGACCACACACCAAAGCTTCAGGGAAAGTATTAGCACATATGAAAGAGAGGAGCCTGGGCTTAGGACTAGAAGGTAGTGTCCAGTGGAAGAACTGGATTGGGACTGGGAGTCAGATCACGAGAAGGATTGACACGGCAGTGCTCTGCTCTAGATTGTGTACTGCAGCTACTTACATGCCTCCTATCTCCTCAGGTCAGGATTAATCCTGAGCGTGCTCTGAATCATCAAGTAACGCATTCCTCTTAGCCACGTCTGGGAGTCAGCCTGAACAAAGGGTTTATGCGTAGATTTTTTAAAAGAACCAAAATATTAATTTTTTTCTTATTATAAAGATCTGAATTTTATAGGTAAATAAAATGAAAATAATCTAAGCAAAGTATAATTCTAACCATTCTGGGTCCCTGCTAACATTTGGAGGTATATCCCTTCAGTATTTTGTCTTTGCAATTTTCCCCTTAATTTACAAAAATGAGTCTTTTATGCTAGTTTGGAGATGCTTTATCTTTTATCTTTTGAGCTTTCCACTGATTTATGTTTCTTACATATTTCTATGTGTTTATCTTGAGTCCCTGTCCATAGAAAGCAGGTCTGCTGCTTCCTTCAAATTCCCCAGAGCATTGTAATTCTCTCCTGAAGTCTTCATTGAATAATAAGTATTTTTGACCACAAAACAACACATGGAAGATGATTGAATTTATACCTTAGTTGAAAGAAACATATAATGATACATTAATTGAAGTAATTAAAAACAATTAATATGAATATTTAATTCCTATGTTATAAAAATTAAATATATGATATTATATGCTAATTACACACACATTAAATATTTCATCCACAAATTCTGGACCAATAGAGCAGTTTTGGGTACATACACCCTACATAGTATATTTCCTTCCTCTAACACCTGACATTATATAACTCCCATTCCTTCTGTCCTTCAACGAGAGCCACAGTTGGAGATCTATCAGCATCTAGAGGAAAAGAGACTATGACCAAATCAAAATTTCCAAAGATTTCAACAATTTGGAATAATGAACCAATCTAACAAGATTTAACAAAGACTGATAAAGCCTTATATTTATAGCTGTAATTCTAACAAGCATCACAGAGGGAGCACAGAATTGGAAATAGTAATGAGACAACAAACCACGGCTCATGGGGAAAGGTTGGAAGAACAGAGCTGCTCACAGTGGAGAAGCCTGGGATGTGATGCTCCTCACTTGTCTGAAGATCGTTACGTAGGAGACAAGACTTCTTGCTGGTACCAAAGCCCACAGAAATATGAACTTTGGGGTAACCCTAATGTACTATTGATTTGGAGTTTGCTTCTAGTCTCCAGTATTCTTTGCTATTTCTCCATTCATGTTTTCCTGCAATTGTATGTTTCCTTTCAGTCATTTGCTTTTGGGCTATGAACATAGGCCTTTGTCTCTATTAGATAAACTCTATTATTAAGATCCAGTTCATGGTTCTAACTTGTCAAGATCCTTTGGAACTCTGATCTCATCAGCGAGCCTGTGAATCAACTCTCCCAATCAGGTGTACATTTGATCAGTATGCCATTATCATATTATAATCCATGAACAGGTTAGAAATGAGAATTTGGAGTAACTGTTTGCTACACCAATAGCTAAGGTGTCTCAGAGGCAGACTGTTCTGATTCTAAAGTGTTCTGATTCTCAGGCAGAAGTTCTTCCTGTGGTGTCATGCTCTCTGAAGACAATTTTGAACTTACAGAAAAACTTTTGGGTAGAAGTGCTAGAAACCTGTCTTTGGAGTAGTGCTTTCATAAACATTTTTGCAATCCATTCTTCTCACAGTGCTGCAGTTGTTATTACTGTTCTAATTTTATAGGTGGAAGCCCAGGAAAGTTAAGTATTTTTATTCAAGGACAGAGAATAAACAGGGTGCTACATACTAGTTGTTGCAGAGAACAATTATGTGGAAAAGATGTCTTCACTTCCTGAGATTATTAAAATGTTTTGGGGATGACTTTTTTGGAGACCTAGAAGAGTGTCTGACCAATCCATCAAGGATTATTAAAGTGGGAGGACCTCAAGATACCACATAGAGGCTCTTCTAACAATGTGCAAAAACTCTAAGATGAAGCTAATTTCCACCCAGATACATAGCAAGAAAGCATGGAAGCATCGTTTGGGATTTAAGTGGAATTCTGAGTCTAGTTCTCTACATTTAGAAATAGAAAAGTATAGAGAATTTTCAGTAAAAAAAGAAAACATTCTTTTGAGCATTAATGTTCTGTTTAAGCTCTTGGCTAACATCAATAAGATTTTGATTATTAAAACCAAGAAGTTTTGAAAAAGACTTTTAACACAAAATAAAATTACCACCTTTCTTCAAGTTTGAACCAGCAAGTTTATGGCAACCAACTCCACTTTTAATTAGAACAACAGAATTTGAGAATTAGAAGGGTCCTTCAGAATCCATTCTAGTGTAAGTACCTAGTCTATGCTTCTATTCTCTTCTTTTTAAAGATGAAGAACCAAAGCTATGAGACATGAGGTGGCTTTATCAAAGTCATTCATCCAGCTTGGACCAGCACTTAGTGCTTGACTAAGGTTCTCGTGGACTGCTTTCCCAGGGCTCTTTCTGTTCTCTACTTCCTGATGTTCTGTTGCCTTCTGGCTGGGAAAGTTCACTAATAAGGGCTTTTCTGGATGACTTACTTGTTTTCTTTGGAAATACTAAGAACATTAAAAAAATCCCCTTTAAAAATATAAATAAAAAAAAGAACCACCTAATACCTGACATAAGCAATTTTAGGATGACTCACTCTCTGAGAATAGCCATGTGATGCTTTCATTGACATGAACAAGCAAGAACTGACTATGGGTCACTTGGGTTAACTAACAGGAGGCACCATGCAGTAAAAATCCATGGGCTTTTGAAATTACACTTGGTCGTGTACTCCAAATTTCTCTGAATTTCACTTTCCTCACTATAAATTGAAGATACTATTTTCCTTTGGTTTACTGAATGAAGGTGAAATGAAATAATGGATGTTCAAGTAGTGAGCCTAATACCTGACCTATATCTGGCAGAAAAAAAAATGTCACTTTTTTGTTCTAGAATTTTCTGCTTCTTTAAATGAATTCTCTCAATAAATATCTATTGTCCCTGTGTTGGGTATAGAAGATAAAGAGGTGAGCAACAGGCGTTGTATCTGCCCTCATCAAGAACATTTTAATGGGGACAATAGACATTGAATTAGCAATTACGGCAGAATGTTATAAATGATTAGGTAAGAAAGTTCTTACCTAAGTGGGATCAAGCAGGAGGGATAGTTTAGGGGATCAAAGAAGGCAGTGATGCTTAAGTAAAATCCTAAAGAATGCATAAGACTTAGCAAGATGAGATGGGATAAAGGAGGGGAAGAGATATCGAAATTATTCCAAACGGAGGTAGTGGTCAAGTGTGCAAATATGGAAGGGAGAGAGTTCAGAAGTGTAAAGTGAGAAATAAAGTGGCAATTTATGTAGCTGGAGAGGTAGACTGGAGATACATCATCAGGGGTCCACAAGCCCCGATAATGACTTGGGAGTTAATTTTAAGGGCAATGGAGATCATTAGAAAGTTTTGTGAGTTTAAGCGATATAATTTTTGTCATTGAATTAGAAAGTTGTAAGTGTAAGCTCTGAAAGGTATAGATAAAAGTTACTACTTGATAAGGCTGACTGGCTTGTTTTAAGGAAATGCCTTCCTTTTGTTCCTGCCAAAAGGGGCAGGAAATTAGCCATTGTGCTCCATCACTAGAGGGAGCTAGTGGTCTTTCAAAGCCTTGTAATTTTCTGTTGGCCTAATGACAACATGGCGGCCCTGCAGTTGGCTCAACAGTTTGGCCATTTTCCAAGGACAAGTCCATAATGGCAGTTGGTCGTTGGTAAATTCAGTCTCTGCTCTTTGTGCCCAACCATATGTCCAGACCCTACTGGCAGTCCTAGTCCTGCAGCCTCCAGCCAGCTAGGAACAAAGACTTAGTCTGAAAAGGCCTTTCCCTGTCACCATCGCAATCAGTTGAGCATTTATGCTCAAAACAGCTCTCTTACAGGAAAACATTTGTGCTCCTCCCAAATGTGAAGGAAGGTTCATGGTTTTTAAAATTCATGAATTGTGTGGAATGGAACATTTCTTCTCCTAGTACAGGAAAGAAACAGAGAGGCTGTGTCTTCATGACACCCAAGCTATGGGTCACCTCAGGCAGGAAAAATCTAGTCAAACAATTATTTGGCATGGTATAGATCTTTCCCTCCCATCTCAAGAAAAGATTCTGGTTGTTTTTTTTGTTTTTAACTTTTCAACTCATTTTATTGGATTCACTTTAGAGTACCCAGCTTTAGGCAATCAGCTAAAGAAATCCAGCATATCTCTTTTCTATTTTAAATCATTTTGTAAACCACCACTTGTGCTGTGTATATGATCAAAGCAAAAGCCAATAAAAAGTCAGGTGGCTTGATTTGCTTTTGATGACTTAAATATAGCTATGAGTATAGGATAAATGCTTGGAAAATCATGGAGTTGTTATGTACCCAAACTTTTTGCCCCTTTTATGTTCTCTCCTGCATCCTTTGGCCCATTTCTTCCTGTCTTCTGAGGGTCCAATGCCCTTATGCCAATATCAGACCTCAGTTCCCCACTAAAGCATTCCCAATGACCTCCCTTTTCCTGTCAGCTCTCCTTTTACATGTTTGAATGAAACCCATAGGATCTGAGTCTGAAACAAAGAAATTTGGTTAAATTGATTTTTATATACTAATGTGTGAATATAGAACACATACTCCATTCTCTAGCTCCTTGACCCTTTCAGGGTCAAGGGGTGAGGTTACATTTTAAAAGAAAAAATTGATAGCCTAAATCAATGTGGTGACATTTTAGTTATTCCAAAAGCAAATTACAAAAAATGCTTTGGCAGTCAGTGGAATGGGGTGAGTTGGAACAGGATTTCTCAGTATTGCAAGTGGTAGTCATCTATGTTTGGTACTGTTTGGGAATCTAAAATTTTGTCCATCTATGTGAACAAGTCAGGGTAATAATATGCAACACATGGTTTGTGGTATGTTTCTTTGACCATTCTCATTTGCATCAGGACTTTCTCCTATACTTAAACCACTTCTATTCCAACTGTCTTCCTGTACCCACACACGACAGTCAACAGTGTTCTGGAGACCAGAACTGCTGCTAAATGATGGTGGCTGGGAAAGTCCTATATCAGGTAGGATCTTCTAACGAGGGAAATTACTTTCATAAAGACATTGTCTTGAAAGAGTATGGAATTTTTTCATAAGTTAAAAATATTCCACTTCTTTTCACTCCAAAATAGAAATCACTTTACATTTTTCTTATTTTAAAAGCAATACCTGGTAACAGTATAAAGACATAAAATATAAATGAAGTGTAATAGGAAAAAAAAGAAAATGAAATGATAAGCATTATCCTACAATTAGAAAATAATTACTGCTAAAGTATTGACATACATGTGGTATTAGTAACTTTATTTCCACTACATACTTGTGTATGTATAATAGAATTAATTCTAATATTTTCACTTGGTCCTAGGAAAGAATTTCAGATGCATACAAACCTTAAACATTTACATTGAAGTGTAAGGTGAATCAGTTATTTCTGATTTCTTCCAGCCTATGATTGAGAGGATTAAAACAGAATTAATTTGTTTTCTAAAGAAGTCTGAGCCAGTAAAGCATTTTATTATTTAGTAGATTGTCACAGGTATATGTGACTTTTTACATTCTAAGTTGGATTGTATTTGTAATGATGAATGTCATTGATAAACTGTAAGTACAAGCACCAGTATGTTCTTTAAAGGTTTCATGTTGTCTTTCATAGTCAATTTCTAGCCAGACTTCTTACTCTGTATTTCCTGTGTGCTGATTACTTTGATGTGCCTAATAATTCACTCTTGTCAGTTCACTCCTTTCCCTAAGGTGTATCAAGATTTTAGTGCTTACTGTTCACTTCTGCTCTATTTTGCTGGGAAGGTGTAATAAAATTCCAGTTCTAAATACCGAAGAAACAAAATGACATGGCAAAAATCATAAAGACAAGACTTCCCTGGGATATGCAGTAGTGAAAACTGAAAACAAAGTGGCATAAACAATAAGCTAGTCTCTATCATTAACTTCGGGTCAGTGTCATGGAAATTAAAATCTTTCATGCCTAAAAAAATAAAATAAAATAAAATATTAACATTTTGTGACATAATTGAGATTTTTTTCTTTTCATAAATATGCATTTTAAAACAGAAAAGAATGATATTATATTATGGTTATTATTTTGTAATCTGATTTTATTCACTTATTTATATGTTATGAATGCCATTTACGTCACTATTTTAATTGGTAACATACAGTTCCTATGCCCGAAAATACCATTGTTTAAGTAATTTAATCCAATAATGGAACTGCTTATACTTTAAAAATAGCCAAATATCATAACTTAAGAATTACAGTTGCCAAAAGTATACCATACCCTAATTCTGAAGAAGGTATTTGCAAGTGTGAGCTAAAAATATTGTGGTTCTATTCAGTTCTTTAGAATTAACTTCAGAGAGAAAACCAAAGGGCTGCAGAGAATTGGGTTGTGATTGGTTGTTTTGTTTGGCAAGAGTTCTTCCATACACTCAGAGATATGTTAGGATCAAATTAGAATGATCAAGTGTTTCCAGTCTTAAGTATTCCATTCTACTTTCAACTTAGTTTTAACCTAGAAAAGCAGATTTTACCATTTGGTCACTCATTTTGCATCAATGATATGTGTTTCTTAAAAAGTATTTAATAGATAAGTCTCTACAGGGATTACATGCAATCTGTGGCTGAACCAAGGTTACCAAAGCTATTGAGGACTCTAGAATCTCTTTCATAACATTAAACTAAGAGTCCTGGCTTGCTCCTTCATAACCAAAAATACAGTTGGAACATAGCATGAAGAATTACCACAAGCAGATGTAACCCTGTTTATTAATCTCAACAGTCATTCAATAATACTTAGTTGGTATTAAGTGTTAATCAATGATGGTTGCATATTTGCACACATGTATTTTCTGAGCAGAAGAAATAAATGAAATCAATATGGGTAGAATAAACATATGATCAAAAAACCAGTATCCTTAGAAATGTTGATGAGAGCCCATTTGTTGAAAATGTGATAGAAATGGGGGAGAAACTAGCTCTGGATTAAATCAGGCTGAGGAAGTAGATTAAAAGTCTATATCATTGCTCACCACTCACATACTAGAAAACATCTCTTGGGCAGGACTCTTACTGCTGCAGTGTGTAGAATTACTACTCCAAAATTTGTGTTTATAAATACCTTAAATATATTTGAAGAAGATTCATTGCTTTACTTTTAAAAATAAATTAGTTTTTATTATCTGTTTTCCCAGATTTTTGGTATTAAAGCAATCAAGTGGTTTAAAACCATCTTTGTTTAATAATGATTATTGGTGATTTACCACTTCTATTCTTGTTTTCTTTCTTTTGGAAGTAATGGAACTGATCTACAATGTACAGAGTGAGTGATAGATACATATTCACTTCTCTTCCTCTCTTCTCTTTTTTCCTTTTCTCTCTTTTTCTTCTGTCTCATCTTTTTTTGAATTACCAATACAATCATCCCTCTGTATCCATGGGTTTCACAACCATTAACATTAACACATCTTTTTTCTTGCAATGGTTCCCTAAATAATACAGCAAGAATAACTATTTACATAGCACTTACATAGTATTTTGTATATACATAGAAAAAGATACACATAGGTTACATGCAAATACTATGTCATTTTATATAAGGGACTTGGGCACCTGTGAATTTTTGGTATCCATGGCAAGGGCGGTATTCCTAGAAACAATCCCCCAGATACCAAGGGAATACTGTACTTCTTCTTTGCTATTTTCTTCACCTCTGTCCTTCCTATCTCTAACTTCTCAAATCCTGCTTCTTTCTCCTTGAAATTAAGCATCTTGTATGCTTCCCCATCATCTCCAGTTTCTGCAGAGTTTATTGCTGTTGTCCAACAAAGTGATATACAAAGAGCTGAGTCCCTGGTCCCTGTGTACCTTCATGCCCATCCTCATCTTGGAGTGAGCATTACTCAAAGACCCCCCAAATGAGTTTGATCACAAGAATAATATGTAGGCATTTGCCTCTATGAGATTAGGTCCCTCTGCCATTGGGCTCCTTGATGGCAGCAAACTCATGACCATGAGCAACTCTGAGGGAAATCCATCATAAAATGTCCATTTTTGAGTGTTTCAAAAATAAGCTGGTACTGTAGGATGTTAATAAAACTGGCCCCATGCCGAGATGGAAATGTGTGGTCATCAACTCCAAAGGGAGCTTCAGCTGAGAGGGCTCATTTGCAGATGAAAATTGTCTTCCTGTTTTCTTACTACATCAATGATACAGCAATTTCTTTGATAATTTCCAGTTGTGCACAAGCCAGTCAGCAGAAAAATTAGTTTCCTTTCTTCTTTAGCTGAGAAAATGTTCTTTCAAAAGAAAGAAAAATTTTAAAGAAGGAAAAATAATCCACAGCAAAAACACACTTAAAAAAAACTATACTCCCACCCCTCCAGTTTCAGGGATAAAAGACTAGTTTGATACACAATAGCTAGTCTTAGGTCCTAACAATCACCTCTTCAGCCTCAGGTAGCTATTGGGGGGCACTGATGGGTTTTAGTGATTCAGTATCGATCACATAGGTGATTCAATATTGTGAAAGTAAATGTATTCCCCTTAATTAACCATTTATTTCTTGCATGCTTCTGCTTTCTAAGCTAGAAAGAGGGTATCAGTTGATCATTGGCATTTAACTTAGATTTTTCTCATTAGTTCTTTTGGACAGGGGGAAGGGAGATAGCATTCCAAACTTGCAAAAACAAAACTTCAAAGATTACAAAATCCCTCCCTTTACCATTACTTCAAATTAGGTTGTAGATTTTCTATTGCTATGTAACCGAATTTAAGGTTTTAAGATGTAACAAAATGATCATGTTACAAGGTGAGGAAATGCCAACCCTTCCCACTGTGTTTGCAAGGTCAAGTCAGGATGCTTAAAGAGTGGTCAGGTTCGGAATGTGGGGATCTGTAAGCTTGGACCTGTCCTTGTAGACAATAGAGATGAAAGGGAAAGGAACCAAACCTAAAAATGATTTATTTAGAAGAACTATTTGTTAGAGTGGGTCCCCTAGAACAGGAAACAGAACTTTTGAGGGAGGATGGGAGCTGGATTGCTCAGAAGTTGAGCTGTAATACAACTGTGAGAGAGCTTTCAAGGATCCCAGAGGGACTCTGGGACTGGAGGACCCTTCAGAGGAATCCTTCTTGAGTCAAGGGGTCATGGCTCTCTCCTGTGGAAGGCAGTTCCTGAAGAAGGATAGCTAGGGGCTGCCAGCATCATTCCCAGGAGTGAGTGCACCGTACCTGGAGAAAGGACTGAAGCTGTTCCACAGCTTTCAGAAACCACCCTGTTAGCACATGATAAAAGCTTTAGCACACAAGGGAGGGGTGAGGATAGGTAAGACACCTAAAAAACTAGCTAGCATTTGTTGCCCTTAACGCAGAGAAACTAAAGCAGATACCTTAAAAGCAACTGAGGCCAATAGGAAAAGGGGACCAGGAACTAGAGAAAAGGTGAGATCAGAAAGAATTAACCTAGAAGGTAACACCCACGCACAGGAAATCAATGTGAGTCAATGCCCTGTATAGCTATCCTTATCTCAACCAGCAAAACCCCTTGTTCCTTCCTATTATTGCTTATACTCTCTCTACAACAAAATTAGAGATAAGGGCAAAATAGTTTCTGCTGGGTATTGAGGGGGAAGAGGGGAGAGGGAGGGGGCAGAGTGGGTGGTAAGGGAAGGGGTGGGGGCAGGGGGGAGAAATGAACCAAGCCTTGTATGCACATATGAATAAAAAAAAAAAAAGAAACCACCCTGTTGAGTTTCATGTGCACAGTGATTGATGTTGCAAACTAAGACCTCAGTCAGAAAGAAAATATGAAGACTCGAGAAAGGCATCAGGACAACGTGAGGTTAAGGCTGTTCAATGTTCCTACATTTTCTCTTGCCTTGTGCCTCCCTTAGTTTCCAGCCCGCTATTTTGCCTCAGTAGTTCCCTTCCTCAAATATCTACTCATGAGTTAACACCAACTTTTACAGGATCCCTCCAAGGCATCTATGCATCAACGCAGCTCTGTGTGTCAAGAAAAGGCAACATGACACAAGTTTAAGAATATAGGCTTTGAATTCAAACAGGCATTGATTCAAATCTCAACTCTGACACTTCATTTTTTTGTTTACAAAATGGGGCCAGTAATATTGACCTCATAGATTAAGGGTAAAGAATAAACTGCCAAAGGGCTCAATACATGTTAGCAGTTATTATTTAAATGACAGCAATTTAATATCACTACATTTAATAATATTTATATTATCCATCAGCCACATCCATCTGAACTGGTGGGCTTTTATTTTCCTAGTGCAGGATACAAGTGGACTTGGACTGAGACCATGACAATCTCCCTGAGATGGATCATGTTTTTCTTAAAAGAACCAAATGTAGCCAGTCACACGGTGACTCTTTTGTGATGACTCCTCTTTGCATTTTTTGAACACATACTGAGACAGAGAGTGCTCTGATGTTAAATGGTCTAAAATCCAGAGGTGGGTCAGTCAATTACATGATGTTACTTGTCTTTCTTAGTCTGTTACAGACTCAGGAGCAAACAGCATGGTTTGCATGGAGCAAGTGCCCTCTGGAGTTAGGACAGCAGAGGGAAATGATGATTTCATTAGGAAATGGGGAGTACCATAGGTGGCTTTTGAATTTTGTGACTTAAGTTTTTGTTTTTTTTTTTAATAAATCCTGGCATTTCATCAAGATGGTTAAGTACATTGTATATAAAGACATTTATATGTATATATAAACAAGTACAATTTTAAATGTATGCATAAATATAAATTTGTATCTATCTATGTATATATTCATCTCAGCAAGGAACAAAAGATGAGTACATATACTGGCACCTGATTTTACTTAACATCAAGATTAATTATTTTTAAGGTAAACATTGACTAAAGTGGAGACCAGGGCAGTGTGTACTTCTCAGTTCAATAATTCTTGATGTTAACTTCAGCAGAAATCAATGTCTGCTTATTGTACTCCCAAGAGCCAAAACAGGCAATTCTACCATTTAAAATACATTTTAGTTCTAAAATTAAATTAAAATCCAAGTCTTGGATCTCATGGGTTCTATGTACTCCCAAGTTCTGTCTACAACATGTTTAATAAAACATTTATTGGCTCTTTTGCCCCTGTCACCAGACAGAAGCTATTATTCCTCCCTCGATTAAAGGCAATAACTATAAGGTGGTAAAAGGTGAACAGTAGCTACTCAAAGGAGTTATCTGGAGAGATTTTAGGCTAGTTGTCCTATAGGAGAAGCAACAATCAGGACTCTGTCCAGCTTTTGCCATGAAGGAAGATAAGCAGCTGTTTCTGACTGCCTACAGCCAGCAGTTCCAAAATCAGTTTGTGTGAGTCCATGGGTCAAATCAGGAAAGGAAAGAGAAAAGGTCTGATAAGTCATGTGTCAGTTCCAGCCACTCTAGCAATGGAGCCAAGAAGGGTTGTAAAGCAGGAGGTACACAAGGACATCTACATGTTACATTTCTGTGTGTACACAGCTGTTGTCATTCCTGGACATTTGGGGTTTAGTATGTACCAGAACAACTGTAGGCATTGATTTCGTGGAAGGAGGTACTTTCCACCACAAGAGAGTGGTAACCAGGTCAACAACCTAAAATGAGATTCTTATAACATTCCTTTTGTGAAATATGCAAGTCCCTATCTGTACAAGCTGCCTGGTCTCGCCAGTTAGGATTGTCAAGCATGGCACTAGTAAGAAGTGTTAAGGATTCAGGGATCTGACCATCCCTTGGACTGCAGAGTTTCTAGTGGAGTACTGTAGATAACACCAGCAGAGGTATCCCACACCAAGTTCTAGATTACGCTGGTCATTTATTAAAATGTTGTGTGCTATAGGGAGTATATTAGTTTGTTTTGTGTTGCTATAACAAAATAAAGGGACATAAACAGCTGCCTGTAGAAGGGCAAAGCACATGGGGTAACCCTCGTTTTATAACAACCAGCTCTTGGGAGAACTAACTCTGAGTGACCTTCCTTAAGCCCTCCCAGCATTGCACCCCCATGCTCTGATTCCTTTGCATTAAGTCCCAGCTCCTAAGGTTACATTGCCTCAGCATAAGTACATTAGGGATCAAGCTTTCAGTGGATGAAGCCTGGGGGACACACTCAAATCATAGTAGAGACCTTTCCCATACTTGTCTCATCTACCCACTGTATACAGTTGTCTCTGTTGATGCCAGTCAGAATGTAACCTGAACACATAGAGTGTGTACAGCCATATACACATAGTCTGAAAAATTCCCTATCTTAACAGGTGGACATAAAGGTGAAGGTTTTGTCTGTTTTGGTTAGTGATGTATCACAAGGCCTAGAAGAATGATGGGACATGGAATGTTTTCTGAATAATAATTATACTATGCTTCCAACAACAAGTACACCAACAAATTGGAAATTTTCCCTGGACAATGGGCACTTTAATTTGTGAAAATATATAGCATATTGCATGGTACCTGATGCTTAATTACTGAAGGCATGGATGAACTTTATATTAGTCTACGTTTTTTTAAATTACTAAATTAATACTTTGCCAGGGTAAAAATATCAAATACTAAAAAAAGTATACACAACAAAAAACAGAACTCCTTGTTACTCTAACCACCAGTCTCACTTTCAAGTAGCAACTAGTATTTATAGTTTATGTGCTTTTCCAGAAATTTTCTTTGTTTGCAAATATATATGTGTATGTCTAAATACATATGTATGTGTACACATACATACATACACATACACAAATGGGAACATACTGTACCTACCTTTCTGCCTTTCTTCTTGCTTTTTCATCTTGGACCTCTTTTCTTATCAGATCATACAGATTTATCTCATTTTTCTAAAAATCAAAGGCATAATATTCATGATATCCTATCTTGTAGATAACAAAAAATTTATTTGAGTCATCTGACAATAGGGGAAACATGCATTGTTTGTAAATTGTCAAACAATTTAACAATGAACTCTTTATTGTACTTTAGAGCGTGTTGACATAAACTCAGTGGGCATGGGTGCCTCTGACATGACCCTGATCCTTACACTTAGTACTTTGTACCATGTCCAAGAGTACATGCGATATAAATTCCATGAAGGCCAATTGCTGGATCAAAGACTATGCTCAATGTCAACTTTCATATCTAATCCCCTAAAAGTTGAATTATTTTAATTAATGAGTTAATTAATGAATTATCTGATGGGTTCTCTATAGAAACAAAAGAAATACATATTATGTGTCTATATATACTCACATATATTTATGTATTATACACACATGTATTTATATATAAATAAAATAAGGAATTGGTCTACATGATTATGGAGGTGAGAAGTCCCAAGATCTTTAGTCAGCAAACTGGAGACCCAGGAGAGCTGATGCTCTAGATCCAGTCTGAGTCCAGGGGCCTGAGGACCAGAGAAGCTGATGGCATAAGGTCTAGTCTGAGTCCAAGTCCAAGTCCAAAGACAAGAGAAGATCAATGTCCAAGTCTGAAGACAGGCAGGGAGAGGAAATTTCTCTTGACTCAACCTTTTGTTCTATGAACGTTTGCAATGGATTGGGTGAGGCTCACCCACACTTGGGAGGGCAATCTGCTTTGTTCATCTCCTGATGCAGGTGTTCATTTCACCCAGAAACATCCTCCCAGATATATTCAGAATAATGTTTAACCAAGCATCTGGACACTTGTGGTCCAGTCAAGTTGACATAAAATTGTCTCAGAGTTATTCCTCAAAGATTTTAAGTGAGAAAAATTAACTCATTTTTTCAATGCTACTTCAGACCTATGTAGAGCTTTTATTTCTGTCCTGTTTACATAAATAAGCTCACTAATACTCAGTGATAAGTATGTTTTAGGTCTCATTTTTGGTTTCTTAGTCTTTGGAAACTATAAGATTTAGTGCTGGTGAATATATTCCACCTTTTGAAACATTCATTAATATATTACAATAGTGCTAACCCCAGCTGCTGGCCTAATGCTTTCACTTGAAAGTTCGGTTTAAGCTTCATTTTACATGTGTAATCTTGCAAATACTGGTGGCATTGTACATTCAAAGGACTTTGGGATCAAACCTTTGGAGACTTCTTTACAGATGTTTCTTAGGTTCATCAGCAAACTCCAAATTCATTTTTGATGATTTTTATTGCTTTAATAGTCATCCAATTTCATTTATAAATGAAGCCAGTGGCCTTTGATCACATAGTCTTTGCAAAGTCTGCTACATTCTGTCGAATCTGCTGTGTTCCCTTTGTACTTTAAAAGCAGTAGCTGCACTAGAGATAGCTTGACCTTACCGTGAGAAATTGCATTTTATCATGAAACTTGGCAGAGCCTTCAATTTCCTCCCATCTAATATCTGTCAGTCATTACCATTGTCCAGGAAACATTTTCTCCGCTCTCCATGTGAAAGTTGTTATCTCTGGTGGCAGATACAACTTCTCTGGGGCCAGATCATCCTCATCCTACAGCTCAATCATGCTGCATGGCTGGCTCTCTGTAGAAAACCAATTGTGTTCTTTGAAGTGTGGCTGGAAAGTTAGTGATGGAATACAAAGACACTGGGTCCCCTGCACATACCATTAAGTTACTCTCCCTTCCCCCTAAATTATGTGCCAATCTCTCTGACCCTCTTGCTGAACCCAGTGGGCATAAAATAGAGGCCGAAGTGAAAGAAGTAAGTCCTGCTTACCAAATCATATTGTTGAGCTGATAGGAAATTTAGACTTTGTATAATCATAAACACTTATTATAAAGACAAGAAATCCAAAGTCCACAGAGTTGACTTGGATTCGCTTGGCCAGGACAAGGCAGATCATTAGTCTCAGAGCTGGAGCTGGAAAGAATATTTTTTATTAATTTTTTCTGAAGTGGAATTTGCATGCCATAAATTGTACAGAACTTAAGTGTCAAATTGATAAATTTTGACAAATGCACGTATCTATGTAACTGTAACCAACAAACACCAATCAAGATACAGGACATTTCGTTGCCCCCCCCCCAGGAATTTCTCGCATGTTCCTTTCTTCCTTCTCTTTGGAAAATAGTTCTTCAATCCCTGATCTACAGTTTTGTTAATACTGACCTTTCACCAATGTATACATACACCATTATTGGTGAGATATCTACGGTCAGAAATAGGGAATATGGAGTCTCATTCCAGCTCTTGGTCAATTAACTGTACATCAGGCAAGTATTTTCACTGAGTTAGTATCTCCTGATAGTACAGGATGAAGTATGAATGAGGAGCCAGCTTGTAAAGGTGATAAAGACTTGTCTTTGGTTCCTGTGTTCTGAGCTCTTACAATTCCTACATTGTGAAATTCTCACTTAAGTCCATACTTAGTTTTGAACTGGACAGATACCATCACCAACTGAATAGTCTATTTTAAGTGATGGTATTAATAGTCCTGTTCCTGGAAGTGCTTGTGTTCATTAATCATAGTGGCTCTGATAGTTCAGTGGGCACCTAAAATGTATTGGGCATGTGCTTAGCACACCATGCACAGTGCCTAAACGAGGCCTTCCAGGCTTATAGAGCCCTGTATGTTTGTCATGAAGTTATGACATCTGTACATGGTTGCACTGATGGTAAGTGGCAGAGTTTGCATTAGGACCCAGATCTGCCCACTACAGTAAGCCTGCTTTTTTCGAGAATTTGTTACACATGCATTTGACCAAGCACAGTCAAAAATTAATAATAATAAAATCAAAAGAAATTTCAAAAACAAAACCTTTAAATTCCTGCGTGCATGCATTACACAGCTCGATAGATGCAGAGAAGCACTTAGTTAGTCCTGCTATTGTCTGTTGTGTTTAAATCATTGTCGGGTTTCCTAAGGGTTTCTCTGCCCTTCATTTTGCAAAAATCTGCCTCCCTAAAAGTAAACAGTGCACCCAAAGCAAGGTAAAAGTTGTGATAATCCTCCCAAGTCAAAAAGGGCACATAATGTGCTTAATTTAAGTGATAAAGTAAAAACTTTACATTTATTGAAAGGCAGCTTGTCTTTGGTGGAAAAGGTGGCATTATGGGAAAAATGAATCAAGCATTCTAGTATTCAAAATAAAGAGCATGAAATAAGATTTAGTTTTTTAGTATTAATGTGTACAACAGTAATTTTGTGACCGTAATATGACCTATTTCATGTGGTTTCAAGTTATGGAATGCTCAGACCTACTGTACAGACCACATAGTTAAATCTGAGTAATTTTAGAATCCTGAACGCTATATATCCTGAGCAGTCACAGTTTTTCTTTCTTTCTTTCTTTCTTTTTTTTTTCAGTACTGGCATTTGAACTCAGGGCCTTATGCTTGCTAAGCAGGTGCTCCACCATTAAGACTCTTGGCCAGTCCTCCCTCTTTCTCTTTCTCTATCTCTGTGTGTGTGTGTTTGCATTTTTGAGATAGGGTCTCACTTTTTCCCCAGGCTGGTCTTGAACTGTGATCCTCCTGATCTCTGCCTCCTGAGTAGCTAGGATTAATGCATGAGCCACCAGTGCCTGGCAACATTCAGTTTTTCCTTAGTAGAGAACTCCCTTGGAACCATATACCCATGGATACCAAGGGTATACAAAGCCAGGTAACTTTCCAACTCTGCTATTATGCCTAAGGGAACCCTTAAAGATGACAGTGCCTTGACCCAAAGGAGTGATTCTTTGAAGGTAGGATTTGAAGTAACATATCTTCTTGGAGAAGGAGTGACATCTGATCAAGGAGCTGATGAATCACTCCAGTACTGCTAATGGGGTGTTCATCTAGTCCTACAACCACAGTGAGAGGCCTGAGAAAGCCTTGTGAATAGAGCACCATAGCATGGGAGGGCAGATGTGCTTACCTGTATCTAGGATGATCCATGACCTGAAGAAGATGGAATGGATGAAATCTGGTGGGCAAGAAGTTATTACAGACAATATGGTCTGCAGAAAGGGAGATTCTGGGCTGGAGTGTGTAACTCTTGTTTAATTACAGCAAAGTAAAGGAATCTTCACCATTTACTCAAGGAGGTAGCTCGGCTAGGGACCTCATGCTTGCTAATGGGGAGCTGAGTCCTCCTCCCTGCAGCATCAAGAGAGGTGTTCTGAGAGTGTGAACTAAATCTTATTCATCAAGACAATTCTTAGGAAGTTTGGCCTGAGAGTACTTGGAATTTCGGTTGGGGTATCTAATTTCATATACCTCTGCTTACCATTATCTGACTTGCAAGTTTAGCATAATAGTCTCTAAAAAAAAGTGCTCTTGGCTATTAAGAGTTTTCCTGGAGTGGTATAGAGCAGACTGTGGAAACAAAAGCAATCAAATAGCTCAGGCATCAAATTAAGCACAACACGTGTAATTCAGAACATACTTCTCTGTGCAGGGGATCCAAGGCCCCAGGAGAAACAACTGAGAACTATTCCACTGTGTGGCTTAGACTCTAGCCTTTTCCAAAGTAAGGTCTCCTTTTTTTTGGCATCTTCTTGACTTTGGACCTGGGGGGAACCATTCTTACGCAAGGAACCAGAGGGTAGTCCTTAGCTCTGTTGGCAACACAGCGATACACATGCTACCTTTGGCCAATGCCCAGCAGCAGTTCTGGAAATGTCTTAGTCATTTCTGAGCTGGTCTGTGTCCAGAGAAACCCAGCCCCTTGGAAATCCTGAGGCTCAGTAGACTTGATTAGTTTTGCTGCTGGTAAATTCCCACACCACCCTCTCATATTTTAAAGAAATATGTCTAAGGTCAGAGGACTGCGACTTCACAAAAGCAGATCATATAGTGAGCAATTTTCTGTACAGCTAGACAATGGGGGGCTTTGAGGGGTTGTTGGGCTACCAAGATCTATACCTGACCTGGCTGGTTATACACAGAAGTCTGGCTATCTTTGTCTCAACAGTTTTAGCCTTTAATGGCACAGAGAGGTCATGACAGGGTGCTTCTCAGAGTCTCAGAGAAACAGGGATGTTGGGTCAAGTTGTGTTTGCTCACTCAGGAATCAAAAGACAAAGTTGAATCTTAGGAGGTGACCACCACACTCACGGCTGAAATCACTTTCTAAAGAGCTGTCTGACCTCTAAATCAAACTAGTGAACCTATGAACCACTGAGGACTGGAGCTCTGAGGGGGTGAGAGGGTTCCATCTCTCAGCCTGAAAAATGGCTGTGTATAATCTTCTAAATTACTAGAAAAAAGGACTTGCATTAAAGTTCACCAAATCTTTCCATGATTCACCAAACTAAGAATATTCATTTTTGGTCTGAGAATATTCATTTAAGACCAGTTTGTTATTTTGATCTCTCCACTAAGGTATGGCTTCCTGTGGCACAAAGGCACAGAGTCAGCTGAATTGGCTGGTGCCACATCTTACCCTTCCAGGCTGCTTCAGCCTGATCACATCCCTTCTACTAAAGACTATGCTCAGAAAGCCTGCAGCTAGCCATAGGAAGAAAGCTCTTTACACAGAGGCAGCCTGACCCAAGACAGTTCACTTTAACAGCTATTAGCAAAAGGTTTAGCTGTTTGGTTATCATTTTGTCCCCTCAGTTCTGGGGATCAAGGAAGGTACTTTGGTTTACTTAGATGTCTTACCATGCCTCAGCCATGTGTGTTCCCATCCCCTTATAGACCTAAGGTGAATTGGTGAGCTATTTTTAATTTGGAGGTGGGTGACTTGTAGACCTTACACAAAGAGCCCAGTGTAATTTTAGTAGTCATAGGCTAAGTTCAGGTTTCCCCCTTATTTGTTCCTGAGCCATATCCCCACATGACCCTGGAAAAAATCAATTAGCCATCCAAACAAGCACGACTGAGCTTTCCTGATGCTAGCAAAGCTTACTATAATGACTGGAAGTTTTTATTTAAAGGAGAAATAAAATGGACATGCGCCCTTTATAATAACAGGAATCTCTTTTTTTCAGTCCAGCTGTGAGTCTAACTTCATGAACACCAATAGCACCTGCCTGTGATCACATTTACTTCATGAAAAAGAAGAAATGTTAGGAAATGATTTGCTTACTTACTTTTTAACCAAGAACAGCTATTAACCCTCTGAAGGTTAAAACAAACTCTTTAGACCAAAACCATCATTCAGATAGAGGCACCACTGGATTTATTTTCTCCAGCTGCAGAATCCTGCATGCTATTTTTAAAAAGAAAACTGTGCATCCATTTTCTCTGAAAATGACTTCTTTGTGCTCCAGTTTTCTAGCTTGAAGACAAAATTGGATGCTTTAAAGAAGCTCAGAAACGAATTTTTAAAAATCTACAGTCCATCAATAAATAAGTGAGAGTTTTTTTGGGTACCATTTTATGCTCTCTAGTTCAAGGGACTATTATATTTTTTCAGAGCAAAATCTTCCATTTTTATTTGATGTCTGTTATTAGGAAATCCCAATTACATACTTTTTTGCTCTTTTTGCCCATGAAAATTTCACTAATTCTGAGCAATTAAATGGAAAGTTCAATTAGTGTAAATTCTAATTAATAAAGAATTGTTAGAGAAAGGTGGTTTTGTGTTTTTAAGTTGTATACTCTAATACTTTATAATAAGCTCAAGCAGTAAACATCATTTTATGAAATATTAAGATTTTGCTTCACCCTTCAAAATGTTGACTTATTTTTAATTTAATTTAACAGTCCTTAGAATTAAAAAATACAAAACAGTATGAAGAATCATAAATATTCTAAATCGCTTCTACTCATCAGCATTTAGACAATTTTTTTTGACAGTACTGAGGTTTGAATTCAGTGTCTCATGCTTACTAGGCAGGCGCTCTACCAATTGAGTGTCTCCACAAGCCTCATCAACATTTTATATTTGTTTTTAATCCTTTTAAATTAAAGATGAAACATTACATAGTAAATTGAAATCTTCTTTGCTTCTCATTCTGTCTCATTTCTCAAACACAGTTAAAGTTATAAACACAGAGTGTGCCTTTAAAATGTTTTTGAATACTATTTACATATATTGCTATGTATCAAAGGACGATATGAGGCTAATGTGTGTGTGTGTGTCTGCGTGGGTTGTAAGTGTAAATAAGGGACAGTTGTCATCATGTATTTTTGTGTATATTATTCTAGAAGTTCCTTTTTATATTCAACATTGATTTATTGGTGAATATGTCTCTTAGTGGGTTGACATTTAATTTCTGTATTAGTTATTGTATTTAGAATTATGCATATCATTTTAGTTTGTTTGTTTTTGTTTGCTTTTTCCCCTCCCTTTAGTCTCCTATTAAATCGGAAAATGTTTCTTTTACTTCTTCTTCTAGTTTGAAAGTTACACATTCTATTTCTATCCTTTACTAGGTACTTCAGAAGTTTCTTTATATACTGTTCATATTATTTTTAGATAAATAGTAAAGTTTATATTCTTCTAAACAAGCAAGGGACTTAGCACATTTTTATTTTATGCCCAACAACCCCCTTTAGCCTCCCATGATACTATTGTCTAATGTTTTAATTCTACATTGGTTTTAAATTCTAAAGATAGGTTGCTATTGTTAGTTAACATTTTTACCAGTGGCCCCATCTTTTTTCTCACCATTTAAAAAATATTTTACTTTTTAAAGTTTTTTATTAGCATGTATCAATGATACAAAATAGTGGGTTTCATTATGACAATTTCATAATATATGTAATGTACTATGCTCATGTTTTTCTTTTATTTTTGATTAACATGCATTAATTGTACCTATTAATGGGGTTTAGTGTGACATTTCCATACATGCATACTGATCTAACTTCTTTTATTCCACTTCCATTATTCCTGGGTTCTACTAATCATTATTCTACTTTCAGATCTGCTGTTTTTTAGCTACCACATATGAGAGAATGCTGTGTGCCTAGTTTGTTTCACTTAACGTAATGTCCTCTGGCTCCATCCATTTTGCTGTAAATGAGAGGATTTCATTTTTCTTTATGGATGAATAATATTCCATTGTGGAAATGTACCATATTTTATTTATCCATTGATCTGCTGATGGATACCTAGACTGATTCTGTATCGTAGTTATTGTGAATGGTTCTAATTCCATTTTTCCTTCTGGCTTCTTGTTATTTCTTGCTAAATTCCCTCTTACAGGAGTCTTTTTGATGAGAGTCAGTTAACGCTCTTGGTATTTGGATGTATTTTTAAAAATTATTTTTATGTTACTTTCATTCATGAATGGTCACCCATGAATGATCACTGGGGATAGGATTCTTTTCCTGTTAGTTTTCCTCCTGAGCACTTTGAAGACAGAATTTTCTGTCAACTGTTGCTTCCAGGAGGAAATTTGCTGTCAATCTGTATGTATGACTTTTCATTTGGAGATATTTTGTTTTTTCTTTCTGTTTGCTTTTAAGACTTTTCTCTGAAAATTCTGTCTTCAATACACTGTGTCTATGTTTGAATTATTTTTATTTATACTACTCATGATTCTGTGTGGTTTTTATTTACTATTTTTTAATTTTAAAATTACTTTGGTTTTGAGAAATTCTTATTCATTATCTCTAGTCTATTTTTCTGGACTTTCTACTGGAATATACTTTACTGTTCTGTTCCTGTTCTCCATGTCTTTTAGTCTTGTTCATATTCTTAATTTTTTTATTTCTCTGTGTTGTTTGATGTTATTTTTTTCAATTCACTAATTCTCTTTTGTTAGTTTCAATGAGTACATGCTCATTTCTTGTGTTTCTAATTAGTTTTTTCTCAAATCCAATTATTACTTCATAATCTCCTACTCTTAGATTAAAGATTTGTACTCTTTCCTTTTGAAACAAAGATATCTTAAAAATATTTTCAGATGTATCATTTTCTTGTCTTGAATGTCTTACCACCTCACATTACAGTGTGATTGGCAGGTTGGGAAACACCTATTTTTTTTTTAAAGACACTAATCAACCTTTATCATCAACTTAGATTTTGTTTGAATCTGTCACAAGAAAATAAGCCTGGCTGTGTGTGGTGGCACATACCTGTGATTCTAGTACTTTAGAAGCTGAAGCCAAAGGATCATAAGTTCAAGGTCATCCTGGCTTATAATAGTGAGAGTCTGTCTTTAGAAAAGAAAGAATGGAAGGAAGGAAAGACAGGAGGGAGGGAGGAGGATGGAGGGAGGGAGGGAGGAAAAGGAAAACAAGCCTAAAGCCCAGTTCCTGTAAGTATAGAGAAGCTGCCCCAACCAGTCTTAAGGTCTAAGCAAGAAGATAGAATCAGAAGAAGGATGTCATAATGTAGGTGAATGAAGCTAAAGCCACTTCAAGGTCTTGGATATAGGCAAGATCAAATTATTCCAGTTAATTATTCTGTAAATAACTACAGGAGCAGTTAACTATTATAAGGCACTCAGAAGAGGCAAGTGCTTTGTCTTTATTGATGATATAAGCTACTGAGAGAAATAAGGTTGCATGATATATTTAAATAACATTACAAGTCTGTAGTTCAGTAAGTGTTCACACCAGTACCACTAATAATTCTTATCCTAATCTTTCTAGAAAGGGAGAGATTTCTGTTGACTGGCTGTTCACTGAAGAGCTATGGAAAAGACATATTGCTTTGAAAGTTAAGGGACTAACTGGTGTTGAGGAGGCTTAGAAGAGGTACAGTGTTGCTTTCTCATATTATTTTAGCACTGAGTGTCATGGATGTTTGCCTCCTCTAGGTTTTCTCCCAATTATTTCTAATTCAAAAAGATATTCATTAGATGTTTTCTTGTTATAAACACAATACATATTTTCTGTAGAGAATATGAGAGATTATAAAGAAAATAAAGCACAATCCATAATTCACTCTACAGAGCCAACTGAGGCCATTTTGATTTTATAATTTCAGTCTTTTCCATGTATATCTATGTTCTATAAAAGTAAAAACTGGAATCCTAGTGAGTTTATATTTTAAATCTTTTTCACTATCATCATGGGCATTTTCTGCTTCAAATAAGATCAAGGTTTAATCAATATCACATCGTGGATTACTGGGCAGCCAGGTAGATAAATACTCAAGATTCATTCTCATCTTCTTCCATAATAAGAGAACCCTGATATCACTTAGAACTACATTATGTCTAGTTAAAGGTCACATTTCCTAGTCCTCTTGCAGTAGGTGTGGCCATTGACTAAGTTTTGGCCAGTGACTTGTAGTGGGACAGTTATTAACAAGTAAAGGAAAGAGTTTTTAAGGGGGCTGACTCAGTGGAGCCCAGCTCTCCTACTTTTGTCTCCTATCAATGTCCTGCTGCATTTAATGAGCAGGGGACAGCTGAGATCTGGCAGGTGTCTTGGATCATGAGGTGATCTTGAAGGATAGAGAACCTTGAACCTTGACACTGTGAAGATGCCATATTAATCCCAGATGGCCTATCTCTGAACTTCTTTTAGGTGAGAAAGAAACAAATTTCTAGTTTTCTGTCACTGTGAAAAAACATCTGAGATAAACAACTTACAAGGGAGAAAGGCTTATTTTGGCTCATGGTTTTCAGTGGGTTTTTAAAAATACTTTATTTTTATTATTGTTGTACTGGGACTACATTGTGACATTTACAAAATTTCTTATAACGCATCATACTTGAATTCACCCCCTCCATTATTCTCTTTTACCTTCCACCCCCCATTCCTGGAATAGTTTTAACAGGTCTCATTTTTCCATTGACATACATGAATATATAATATTTCTACCACATTCACCTTCCACCCCCCTTTCCTTAAATCCAACCCCCTCCCACTGATCCCACCCTCCAGAAAGGACCTATTTTGCCCTCCTCCTGTTCTCTGTTTTTGTAAA
This sequence comes from Castor canadensis, assembly GCF_047511655.1. Classification (NCBI taxonomy): domain Eukaryota; kingdom Metazoa; phylum Chordata; class Mammalia; order Rodentia; family Castoridae; genus Castor; species Castor canadensis. The sequence goes on from NC_133398.1 coordinate 66,944,903, forward strand.
AATTTTTTTTTGTTTGTTTAAAATAGCTATACGGTGTTTCATTGTGACATTTCCAGGTATATATGTATTATAAACCAAATGGGTTCATTCCCCTCTATTTTCTCCTTTCTACCTTAGTCTCTTTCTTACAGTGATTTCAACAGGTTTAAAATTTCTATATTCATTCCTGTATAGGAAGTACATCAACCTCTTTCACCATCTTAACTTCCTTCTTTTGCCTTCTCTCTTTCATATGTGACCTCCTCTTAGTGTAACCTGTTTTTCACACTATTGTTTGCATTTGTATTGGGTCTGTATTCCACATATAAGAGAAAACATGGGACCTTTGGTTTTCTGAGCCTGGCTAACTTCACTTAAGTTTATGTTCTCCAGTTCCATCCATTTACCTGCAAATGACAAAATTTCATTCTTCTTTATGGCCAAATAAAATCCCATTGTATATAAATACCACATTTTCTTAATGTATTCATCAGTAGTGGGGCATCTTGGCTGTTTCCATAGATTAGCTATTGTGAATAATGCTGCAATAAACATGGGTATGCAGGTGCCTTTGTAGTAACCTAACTCACATTTCAGAGGTTTCAGCCCATAGTTAGCTCCAATACTCTTGGGCCTGTGTCAAGTCACAGTCAGAAGTCATGACAGAAGATACTGCTTACTTCATGAAAGCCAGGAGGTAAAGAGAGAATGAGGAAGGGGCCAGGTCCCAATATCCTGTTAGGGGTACTCCCCAACAACTTCACATCCTTCTACTAAGTCTCACCTCCTAAAGGTTCCATGATCTCCCAACAGTGCCACAGGCTGGGGAATCAAGCCCTTGACACATGGGCCTTTGAGGGACACTCCAGATGTAAATTGTAGCACTAGTCTATTTAAGTGATGATTATCTCAAAACTCTTGTTTTTAGAAAATTAAAAGATTTTAAATTGACTGATAAAGTTGTACTTATTATGTACAACAGTATGTATTGAAATTATATGTATATATACATATGTATATATATACATGTAGTTATATACATTGTGGGATAGCTAAATCTGAATAATTCAAATATGCATTACCTCAGAAAGTTATCATTTTTGTGGTGAGAACATTTAAAATGTGCTTAGCATTTTTCAAGAATATATTGTTACTAACTGTAGTTACAGTAGATCTTTTAAACTTATTCCTGTTATTTAACTGAAAATGTGTATTTTTTTTTTTTTTTGTAAAAGTGAGTTTGAACTCAAAGCCTCACGCTTGCTAGGCAAATGCAAGTGCCCTACCACTTGAATCACTTCACCAACTCTTTTTTTGTGTTGGGTATTTTGGAGATAGGGTCTCTCCAACTATTCACTTGGGCTGGCTTTGAATCAAGATCCTATTGATCTCTGCCTCCTGAGTAGCTAGGATTACAGGCGTGAGCCACTAGCACCCAGCAAAATTTTGTATTCTTTAACTAACATTAAATGCTCTCTTATATGTAGACAATCTTTTTTTTTTCATTTTTCTTTTATTATTCATATGTGCATACAAGGCTTGGTTCATTTCTCCCCCCTGCCCCCACCCCCTCCCTTACCACCCACTCCGCCCCCTCCCTCTCCCCCCCAATACCCAGCAGAAACTATTTTGCCCTTATTTCTAATTTTGTTGTAGAGAGAGTATAAGCAATAATAGGAAGGAACAAGGGTTTTTGCTGGTTGAGATAAGGATAGCTATACAGGGCATTGACTCACATTGATTTCCTGTGCGTGGGTGTTACCTTCTAGGTTAATTCTTTTTGATCTAACCTTTTCTCTAGTACTTGTTCCCCTTTTCCTATTGGCCTCAGTTGCTTTAAGGTATCTGTTTTAGTTTCTCTGCGTTAAGGGCAACAAATGCTAGCTAGTTTTTTAGGTGTCTTACCTATCCTCACCCCTCCCTTGTGTGCTCTCGCTTTTATCATGTGCTCATAGTCTAATACCCTTGTTGTGTTTGCCCTTGATCTAATGTCCAATATGTAGACAATCTAATTCTGACACAGATTCTTAGGCTGGTGCTAAATTTTGCTATTATAAGCTATGCTGCAATTAAACATTGTAGCTATGCTACAATTCAAACTTCATCGCACATTTGTCTGAGAAATTTTCTAATAGTTGAATTATCAACTAAAAGATTTATGAACATTTTTATTGATTTTTAAAATATCTTGCCTAATTTGGGTGTGTATCTTTCTGAACAAATGAGGTGGGAATATATGACTTGAATGTGCACCTAAAAATCCATTCTGTGGGTTCTTTTACTAGATTGGCTAATGAGCCACAGTTAAAATGATAAAAACAAAAATAAGAACCACAAGCCCACACACAACTGTGTTTCAAGCCCTCCAGGTAGTTATTTTTAAGACTATCATTTGAATTAAATTGCAAAGTAATAGATACAAATAAACAAAAGCTACTAATGGGGTCCATTTCCTTTGCTTCTTTTGATGTACTCTGGATTATGTGAGAAATGATTATTGTTAGTGGACTATGTAATCCGTACCTCTCAAATTTAGGCACACACAAAAGTCCATCTAAAACCTGTTGGGAAATGTGAATTTCTGAGCTTCACTGCAAGATATTCTGATTCAGTTGGTCTGAAGTGGGGTCCAGGTGCACTGATCTAAATACATTAAAGATCTTCTCAGCTATTGCCTGAAATCCCATCCATTAGTAAATCTGTTGTCTCATGCCTATTAGTCCTTCCAGAACTTCCAGAAAGACTGACCTAGGATGGGATTGATGTGTGGCCGAAATCCCCAATTCTACTCTTTTCCTTTAGTTGATTGACATCTTGTGGCTCTGATTGTAAAGTGTTGGCCACACTTATGAATAATGGATACGATATTTTAGGAATTATTTAATGTATTTTTTATTCCTCTTAAATCAAGACACCATATGGCTCCCCATCCTTTTAATCAATGAATTTCAGTGCTTCAGGGGCAGGACAGTCACTGGCTAGAACACCAAAGTCCTCGCTCAGCTTTGACTGTCAAATGAAGCTTTTTATGTATTGTATCCCCAGGGAGAAAGTGCTGTTGAAAGCTAGGCTGCGTCAAGAGAGAAAAGAGATTTCTAAATTTCCAAAGCTCCCTTTATATATCATTTATTTCTAATCTTATTGGATTCTTATTAGATGAGGTCTGTAAAATTCTCCACTCTTCATGATTTCTTGAGGTATTCTTTGGAGCCACGCACATGATCAATTTTTGTAATATGTCTTTCCTTCAATGAATGCCAAGTTCTTTAGCTATCAAAACAAGAGAGCTGACTGTAATACTCAGTTTCCCTGCATTTGCATTTATTTTTTGTATCCTAGATCTCAATGATTTGAAAGAAGTGTGTTAGAGTCTCTCACTGTATTTTATTCATTCTTTTTGAATCTTGAATATTCTTCTTGAATTTAAATTCCATTTTTTATCAAAGCAATATTCTTTTACAGTCAATTGTTCTCTGATGCTTAAAACAACAAGGAAAAAAACACATAATCCCTTGTCTCCCTTCTTCCTTTCTGCAAATTCTCACTCCCCAGAGGCAACCACTTTCATCTCTTTTTGCTTTATCTTCTGGCAGTTACCACCATATTTCAAGATTACATGTAACTTTCACTTTTAAATTTTAAGCATTATCTATTAACTTTCTACTTTGGAAAATGAGTTTGGGGGGAAATGGAAATAAACAACCACATTCAATCTGCTACATTTATAATCTTTAAGTAGGAGAGGAAATGAGAACCAAGGGCAAATAGTAAAAGACATTGACCCTTTTCCTTCCTCTCCAGGCCAAAATTCCAGTTGGGGGTAGTGAGTATTAGAAATAATAAGATGTATTTAAAAAATATTGAGAACCTATCATTCTAGTAAAAATGCCCTCATGAGCTTGTATTCTAATGGCAAAACCGGACAATAAATAAATACAAAAAGCATACGTAAATTGGTAAGAAAATGCTATAGAGGGGGTAAAAAGCAAGAAGGTGAATAGGATATGGAGGTAGGGTTTAGGAATAACCAAGGTCATTATAGACATCCTGACTGAGAAGTCAGTATCTGAGTACATCTGAAGTAGGTAAGAGAACTAGCTATGTACAGCAAAGTGAAGGAGGAGCTGAGGTAGGAAATGACCTTCTAGAGCAGGAAGGGGAGAGATCTTGTGAGCACTATGGCTTTTACTCTAAGATGGAAACTTCTGGAGACTTTTGAATAAAGGTGTAACTTGATATGGCTTTAAAGAAATCACTGTGGCTGTTGTTTTGAGAACAGACTAAAGAGAGACAAGAGTGAAAGCTGGAGACAGTCAGGTGACTAATACCTGAATCCAAGTGAGAGGTAAGTAAGATTTGGACAGCATCTATTGGTTTGTATGTTCTCAATGAATTAGATGACCTTAGATTTATGAACTGAATGGACTGAATGCATGAAGAAGTTCTGGGAGTTTGAGGAAAAAAGACAAAGTGTGAAATAAGTCAGAGAAAAGCAGGAGAAAAATGATCTGGACAGCATTCAGGGCCTACTTAAAAACCACTGACCTTGAATGTAAAATCATACCAGTCTTCACAATTGCGCTTTGCTCCAGCCACAGCAAACTCTATACATGTCAACCTGGGCTAGGAGAGTTAGGTTTAACCAGGGTGAGGTGTTGCCAAACAGCTACTGTGTTGTAATCCAAGAGTAATTGAGTTTACTCCTTAATTCCTTGGGTGCAGGCTAGGAAAAATTTAAATTCCAGGGTTGTTAAAGTGGTAAGTTTGAAATAGCTTAGAACTTAAGAAGGGTGAATGTAGTTAGAGAGCAGTTATGTTTCAAAGAATTTCATAAATGCCTGTGGCTCAGAGAATGCAGCTAGCAAAATCTGTTGCCCCAATGGGAACACGGAATACTAAGGGAACCCATCAACCAGAAGACAGAAGAAAAAATCCAGTTAGAGATTGAGAGACTTGCAGCCAGAGGCTACCTCAAGGGTAACCTAAGTCAGCTGTGGGTGTTAGCACCCACAGAAGAATCAGGCGGGCTCAAATTCCCAGGATGGTCACCAGGTTCAGGTGTCCAAAGGAAAAATTAGCTCAGTACTTATGCACAGTCAATTTCGAGAACCACAGTTCTAGACCAATAATTCTCAAAGTTGACTGCACACTGGAATCACCTGGAATAATTTCAAAAACACTGGCAGCCTTGTCCTAGATATTCTGATTGAATGGAATAATGTCTGGCCTGTTCATTGAGATTTTTAAAAGCTTTCTAATATCCAACAAAGTTTGAGAACCAGAGGTATCTGATCAGTAGCATCAGCATCCTCATCTGCGAATTTGTAGAAATGCAAACTCTTAGGTCCCACCTCAGACCTACTGGATCAGAATTTCTGGGGATGGAACCCAGCAATCTGTCTTAACAAGCCCTCCAGGGGATTCTGATGTGCACTGAGGGCTGAGAACCAGGGGATTAAGTCTTACTAATTAGCACTAATCAATTAGCCAGGACTAATGGATCCTATTAGCTGGTTGACACTTTGAGTCAAGGGGCTCAGCCCAATCAATTTCAATAGTCAGTGGGGAAAGGCTGGCAGAATACAGCCCTACATGGTGGTGCCCAGCAGAAGGCTGTTTGTCTAGAGATCAGCCTCTGGGGTGCATGGCATATATGAGGAAAATGAAGAGCTCTGAGTTCTCTTGCACTCATGGCCTCTTCCTCCATTCAAAGCTGTATTATACAAAAAAGATCCCAAACTACTGTTTAATCTGGGCAGGCCAAGGGTTTTCCACAGCTGTTCCCAGGCTTTGGAGAGAATAACACCAGCCACCACTTGCAATGGCCAGCTAAAATTTAGCTTCCTGAACCTTACACCCACAGATTCTGTTTCTGTGAGGGTAATGTGGTTGTCAGAGAGCAGCAATTTGAACGAGCACCCCTGGTGATTCTGATGTGAGCCGTGTGTAAACCAAACTCTGAAAACCATTGCTTTATGATGGGACACACTTGGAAACCATTCAGATTTCAGCTCTGTTTCAGCTTCATAGGTCAGGCTCTTCCATCACTGTGTGGGTGGCAAACTCAGGTCATGTGTTCAAAGTCACTGGCTAAGCTCTTCCTCATTTGGTTCTAAAGTATGGCTTTCGATGGCAGTGAAAATGTTCTTTTGTCCCAAGCTTTCCCAGCCCCGATAAGTGCATTGCTGTCTGGCTTTGAAAGCCACTCTGGCATCCCGTCCTTACTTAAAAACTTTGCTATATGAAAAACCCGATTTTCTTTCCTGACCCTGTTCATGACTGAGGCAAATAAATCGGAGGTGGCTAGAACCAAGACGTGGAAGAGCTGTTTGCTGATGGAAATCCAAAACGCTGCACATATTTTGCCTCTAGGCGGCGCTAGCCTTCTGGAAAACAAGGCTGTTTATGTAACAGATTGGCAGTTTGAGCGGCTGTATAAATGTCATTCTTTAAAAATAAAGACAAAATTCTCAGTTAACTCAAACAGGAGCAAATTAAAAAGTAGAGTGAAACATCTATTTCACGAACACAATTCATCCGCTGTCTTTGGTACTTCAAATTGATACCTTTTCTCCAAATGATAACTGGCACCCTCCCACTGACTTTAGCTGTGCAGTGACAAAACAACAGATGAATCCACTCACTTCAGTGAAGAAGAAAAACCCAGTCAGTTAGGACGGGCTTCATGTGACTCACACACCTGGAGACTGAATTATTTCTAAGCCACCAAATACATAAGCCACACCACTAAGCCAGGATTGAGGTGTTGAATTTATCCCCAAATGTTCCCCTGTGCTCATGCAGGATCTCAATCCTAGCTTCAAAATGGAATCAGTCCAGGAGATGTGAAAAATCTCAAGGCTCAGGCACAACCCCAAACCCATTAAGTAAGGATCTCTGGAGGTGGGACCCCGGATGCTTCTTCTTCTTCTTCTTTTTTTTTAAGCTCCTTAAGTGAGATAATGTGAAGCTTCCCCTTGTTTCCTTTGCTTTCTGTTTGCAGTTCTTTCTCTGCTGAGGCTCAGACCCCCCTCCTGGAGGCTGGATACAGAGACTGGTCTCCAGTTCTCATACTGCTTTTCCCCAGTTCCTCTTTCTCCTTGGGTTTTGCCCCAGACATCACGCAGATCAATTCCTAATGGGCCCAGTCTTAGTGTCTTATTCCTGTCATGCCTGGACCTGTCCTAAATCCAGTAATAGTTATATCCTGACTTCAGGTTTGGAGCCCTGAGCACAGCAAAGTAATCTCTAGTATGGAAATTCCCAGATACCAGTTTGGAGACTAATTTTTGCCCTGAACAAAAATAACCCAGGGAGAAAAGACCTGCAAAGCTGTGCTTTAACAAGCTAAGCTTGCGGGAAAACTGATCTAGTCAATGTCTCCAACGCAACGCGTAACAATCTCCAGCAGAAGGGACTTACTCAGGATCAGTGGCTAGTTAGAAGAGATAAGATTAGAATCAGGTGTCCTGATTCCTATGAAAAGAAGTCATGCTGCAGACAAACACTATTTTTGTGTTTCAAAAAAATCCAAACATAGTCAATGAATTTTCTCACCCACATTATCAGTCAGACATTGGAGAAGTAGCAAAGCATCCAGGAAAATCAGATCTGGGCTCTCGCACACTCAATCACATATTAGTTGTGTGGTTTGGGGTGAGTATGTTCATCTCTCTAAGCTTCCGTTTTTTATCTTTCAGATGGGTTAATACTTGTCCCATAGGGTTTTGTGAGGATTAAAAGATACAACATGCATAAAAACTGGGATGTAGAGAATTTGGATTGAGTAAATACTCAACATTGGCTGCTACTATTGCTATTTATAATTATTTAAGCAATCACCATTTCTCTAGCTTTGTGATATGGTAAAAAGAGAACCAGAATGATACTCAAGAGGAATCCACCATGTTATTTTAGTTGAAACTAAACTAAACTAACTCAGTATATCAGAAAAAAGACCTGCAGGAATTTTTTGTTAGAAATATTTTTCTGTTTATAATATGAATATACACAATCCTATAAAATCCCAGAAGTGTTCATAAATAGTATGATAATATTGACTATATAATTTTGTACCTTTATTTTCAAATTAGCATGTTATAAGCATTTTCCTATGTCATTAACATTTTGTGATTCTATCACACTAACTGCATAATATCTAACCATATGACTGCATCTAATTAATCATTTTATGATTGCTAGACATTTAGGATTGTTTTCATTTTGTTATAATAACTAATAATTGGATGAATATCTGTAGATAAATCTTTTCTTGAGTTTCCAATTAGTTTCTCAGGATTGAATCCTACAGTGAGAAATTTTCAGTTAAATGGATGCAATTTTAAAAGATTCTTGCTGTGCCTTACCAAATTACTTTTTGGAAAATTTATATCAATTTGTGCACTGGAAACCAAATGACCCTACCAACTTGAATTGTTTTGTTTCCTAATTTCATCAATAAAAAGTAGTATCCCATTGTGATGCATGTAAAAGCATTTTACTAATAAGGTTGGATTTTTTTGTCTTATTATTATTGATTGCTATTTTATCCCTGGGACTGTCTGTTAATGTGACCTAGTTTTCTCTTGGAATTTAGTGTTTTCCTCATCAGTTTGTACTGGGATTTGTGTATAATTGACAGGTAATTTTGTAGACCTCTCTTCGTAGGTCCTTTTAACCAATCTATATTATAGTTAGTATACATATCTATTGACTATCATAAAAGCTTGCTTGCTAAAGAAAAAAACATATACAATTTATATAGGACTGGGGACATGTGCCCCTGAGCAGCTAACATCCCATGTTTCTCATGGGTGGTGGCTTAGCGTAATGGCAAGTGTTGGAGTCAAGTGGACCTGGGTTCAAATTATGGCTTTGCCACTTACAGGTTTTGCGATCTTGGCTTTGTTACTCCTTCCTAGTCTTATTGTCCTTTTCCATAAAATGATAAGTATTACATCTAATTTGCAGGGCACCTGTGAGGATGCCAAGAGGTTGTGCTTAGATAAACATTCTAATGCGTGTTTGAGTGCCCACAGTGTCAGACATCAGAAGCAGTGGCAATGATACCAAGGTACTGAGGGACCCTGACCCAGAAATAGCACCCAGAGTATTGGTGGCTCTGATGGTGTGGTGGCTTTGGAGTAACTTCAGTTCTCATTTAGTGGATAGCAGCAGCTTGGACCACAAAGATCTGAAAAAGGACCCAGAGCCAAAGAGCAAAAAGCTATGGATCCTACATGGCGATGGAATGGATTTATTCAGTCCACATGAGATACTCTTTGGAGACTCCCAAAATTATTGCTAGGAAAGGATTCTGCAAGGGGCTATAGCCAGGGAAATATGGCTTCCTACTACGATTGTGACACCGTGTCATGTCACTCTATGTGACTTATGAGTAACTTAAAACAGTGGGAAATGGAGACCCACATAGGTGCAATGATTTGCTCAGGATCACACAGCCCCTCCCTGATCCAGGTTCCCTAAGTTGCCACTCACTGCTCTCTCTTCTCCTTGGCCTGACATTAAGTAAATATCTCTGAGTCAGTAAACTTTCAAACTAGGTGGTCATAGATATGTATTAACTACTTGAATTTCTTGGAACTGGTTACAAATGCAAGACTGGCTTCAGAGAAGGATGACCTCATTCTTTCAAATTTGGCTCAGGCGGGGAAGGAATGCAAGAGTACTTCAGAGGACTAAGGGACATTGGGGAAACCCATGGTCTCCAAAGCTTCTTGGAAGAGTTAGATCCTCTAAAATGGATCCTGATGCCTCAAGTATAAGTTAAACCCCTGAGCAATGTTGCAAGTGCCCTGTTTGACCTCAGCTTTCTAGAGGGTTGCAGGTGGGATGCCAGACATAAGCTGGGTTAGCACCATCCCAAGGGCTGGGGGGCAGGGATATAGATAGCAAAACCACTAAATTCAGCCTGTCTATTTTCCACTCTTACAGGCTTTGTATACTCAGCAAGGAAGATGAAACAGAGAAAACCCTCTATTGAATAGAATTGCCAGATATTTGTGTTTGCTAAATCTGGCAACCTTATGAGCAACTGGGGATTTATTTAACTGTTTGGTTTTGCTGTATACAATCAATCAATCAATCAATCATTCTCACAGGTTAATTTGCTTAGGGCCTCATTTCACTTTCTGGTATAGACTTTGATCATCATTAGAGGTATTTTTATGTTTCTAATTTGATTCAATCATAGCATTAAGACGCACAGTAAAAATGATGGAAAAGATTTCTCTTCTGAAAGCTGCTTTTGCTTTAGTTGTGAATTGAAGGGAGTGGGCATGACTGCCATGAAAGGCAGTGCTTTTGAAGGTCAGAAGTAGGAAAGGGCTATAGTCAATGCCTACCCCCATCACACTCACACAAGTGGCCTTCTGTGATGTCTTTGTGTGTAAGAATGAATGCTGCCTCTCCTAAAAGCTGTGGGGTGGAATGAGGGAGTGACAAAGTGAAAGGAGAAACGGGCAAAGCAATGTGGGGACAGCAACTGAACAGACTCCTTGCTCACTAGGCTAGAGCTGGCTGTTTGGTGTTCACCTAGGTAACCTGTTGCCAAGAGGAAAACAATAACTTTGCCATGACAACACTGGAGCAAGGTCCCTGGCATTGCAAACAGGGCCAGAAATGTCCACTATAGAGTGGACTGGCTGTTCAATGAGCATGCATTTGCACCGCCATCATTTCTGGAGGGAGCAGAGTGCACTCAGCAGTTTCCAGCTTCTCCAGCTACCTGCTCCTCAACAAGACCACCTTTCCTGCCCACCCACAGAAACCTGGAGCTGCTGGTCTCTACTGTTGCTTGTTCTGAGTTCTGTGCTTTCTTTTTAATTTGTAGAGGATGGGGAGATGTATCCAGACAGCTCCTTGAGAACCAGATTTGGAACTGGCCCAGGGTTTATACCTATCCAGATGGTTTTTCATTGTCCCCCTGACCCAGCTTCTTCACCTGTAAAAAAATCAATTCATATTTCTCAAAGTCGAGTGAACTTATACAAGATCATCTGTCCAGTCACATTTGCTGGAACCAATTGTCTTAGATTCAAATTCAACCTCCCTGAATTACCAGACTAGCATATTATGAGGGGGTAGCATTGTTTGTTTTTTCTTAAGTGCTTAATCCTCCAACAAGAACCTTTGTCCCTCTCTCTCCCTGTCAGGCCATTAGAGCAGACCTAGTGGCAGAGGAACCAAAGATATTCCCAGAGCAAAATGGCTTTCCCTGGTGGTACCTGAAACTCCAACTGGCATTGTTTGAAACTTTATAATTTCTCTTGGAAGAAATTATCCCTGCTTACCTTGTGGCTGAGTGCAACTTGATGTAACACTTGCAAGTGATTGGGAATCAAATAGATGACACTGGAATGTCCTCTCATCTCATTGCTTCACAATTATGTCTAGAGAAGTCTTCCTCAAAATTCTGAGAGACATTAACAGCATTACTTGAAAAAAGTCACTTGGAGTCAGGTATGTCTGAACAAGTCTCTCTTCTGGACTATTGTTCTACTTCAAGAGATTTAGACAAGATGGGGTGGGATTGCAGAACTTCAATTAGGATAGTAGGGATGCGGTGGAAATTTAAATTGTATGAGAAATCCTTGATAAATTGGTATATTTGACCTGGAAAAGGGAAATTCAGGGATAACAAGAGATCCCTCTTTAGAGACATCTTCCTAAATTGAAGAAGGGCTAGGATTATTCTGCACGACTTCAAGAGATAGAAGATGGGGCTCTAATTGAAGTCCCCCAAATGTTCTTCTCCACCCTCATTCTTTAATTTACCCCTCTGCCTAGTCAGTGTGAATTTCTTTTGGCTCCTTAAGCAAATCATAGTGTCTTTCACTTCTGGGCCTTTGCTTATGTCCCTCTGTCTGGAACAATCTTTCCCAACTTCTCTCTTCCCAACAGACTGTTTCTTGCTCATTCTTCATGTCTTATATGAAGATATTCTAAACTTTGGGAAACTTTGCCTGGTAACCAAATCTGTGGTCAGTGCCTGTTCTGTATGTTCCTGTGACACCCCACTTTTCACCATCATAACCTGTCACAGTCTATCATAATTGTGTAAGGAGGTGGGATCTACACTGGCCATTATAGGCTTGGGAAAATTCTTGCAACTCATTCACATCTTGGGTTGTCATAACCCCCACCTCTGTTTCATGGCACCATTGAGTGTCCTGAGCTTCTGAAAAGGGAAAGTTCAGGAGTGGTAGTTTGGATGACATAGCGAGTTGACTAGTATTTCCTGCCCCCCCCCACACACACAGATTCAGTCTACCTGGAACCTTACAATGTGATCTTATTTTGGAAATAGCATCTTTGCAGATGTTATTATTTAAGATGCCATCATACTGGATAAGACTGATCCCCCAAATCAATGACTGATGTCCTTATAGGAAAAGGAAATGACACAAAGAAGCACACAGAGAAGTCTCTGTGAAGATAAAGGCAGACATTAGAGTAATGCTGCTACAAACCAAGGACTGCTCTAAGGCCTTCAGAAGCTACAAGAGCAAAGAAGTTTTCACCCTTACAGCTTCAGGTGAAACATGGCCTGCTGACCCCTTGATTTTAGACTTTATATCCTCTAGAACTGTAAGAAAATTAATTTATGTTTTTAATAGGAAACTAATATGTACCGCTCAGGACAAGATCGGTGTCATTTCTAACGGACAGTTAGAGTGACATACATGTAGCCATCAGTAGAGGGTCCTAACCATACAACAATGGGAGAAACAGCTAAAATGACCTCCAGCACAATGACATGTATTGCTTACTCGAATAGCAACAGGTGGTGTGTGTGGGTCCAGGAGTCAGGAGATGCCATCTTTCTTATGACCCAGAGCTTCCTTCTTCTTTCCCTTCATGAGGGTCTGATTTATCAGTGGATCAAGGTTGAGGCAGGATTTACCTGTCCATAGGATGAAATCTGCCTCTCCACAGGATAAGAAGGTGGGAGGCAAAACAACAAGTTGAAGCTCCATGAATTCCATGCAGTGCTTCATTTTGCTGACTCTCTGAGGTGTGACAACCTTTACCTGCTGCTGGTTAGTGGATGGAATGTTTCTGATTTGACTCAACTGTAACTCCAGGTGGAGGTGTAGTGAAGTCATTCTGCAGGGGTTCTGGCACAATTTGGGCTACCTTGGAGTCCCTACAGGAGGTCTGGAGAGATCTTTGCTCTCTCATTCTTGCCCTCTTAAGCTGCAAAGTGTGAGTCAGTCTCAAGTCTCTGTGCAGACTCCAATGGGACATGACTTACTGGCAGTTCATCCCCTAAGTCACAACATCCAAGGTTTTCCCATCAGTGGATCACATGCTCAGAAGACCATACGTGCTGGACTATGTGAGTATTGATAACAGCGATGAGTGGGGAGGCAGTGAACAACTGTGTGCATGCCTCCAACATGAGTCATGTGCATATGGAGACTCTTGTCTCTCTGCTTTCCTTCTGCCCAGGATCCTTCCAAAGTCCCAGGTTCAGGACACAATTTCAGTGTAATTGAATTTGAACAACTCAACATATGATACTTGATTCCAGTTGGGTCAGGCATGTTGGTTGTTGACCACAACCCTCAGGTACCCCTTGAGGAAAGTGACAAATAGGAGGAAGTTGTGAGATCCTTTTTGTCTGAGGGGTTGTTGCTTGTGCACAGATTCATTGTCGTCATTCCTGATTACTGCACAGTGGGTGGTGCTCCCTGGAGTTATGCAATGGGATGACACTGATTGGGCCTTTATTCAGTGGGTTTGATGGCCCCCTCCATCCAGCTTCATAAAGCAGAAAACTTGGAATTGTTCGTGAACCCTCCTTCTCTCTCATTCATTGTACCCAATTTATCTTGCCTTTTTATGTCCTAAATCCTGCTTAATATTCCTAGTTTCTTCATCTCCTCTAGCATTTCCCTAGTCCCCACCTCCATTGTCCTTCACACCACTGTAGTAGCCTCCTCACTGGTTTCCCCACGTCTCCCATGACCCTTCTTTCCAAACCCAAACCTGGTCATAACATCCCAAGCTCCTTCTCCCTCATCTACCAAACACTATTCCAATGATTCCTCTTTGTTCTTAGTCCCCTAAGAACACATCATGGCCTCCAGGCCCTAACATCTGTCTGTTTCTCACCTCTCCAGAATCATCTGGCTCCCTTGGGTCTCTCAGCCTCAGTGCCCTGGCCTTTTTGTTCAAGTCCTGAAGCCTGTTGCTCCCTCAGCCTGAACCCTCCTTTCTCATCTCCACCCTCCCTTGAGTGATTTAGCAAGCATAGGAAAAGTCCACTTCTGTTGGATGAGGAAACAGACTGTGGAATTCCAGATGCTATGTTGTGTCTTCAGACTTAACCAGAATTCAGAGAAGAGAGAGTTTGATGTGGACTTGAGTGTCAGAGAAGAGGTACTAGTTTTCTATTGTTGCTGTAACAAATTCTTGCCACCTGAGTGCTGTAAACAACACAAATTTATCTTTCTATAATTCTAGAGGCCAGAAGTCTAAAATCAATATCATGGAGCTACAGTTAAAGGGTCAGCAGGGTTGGTTCCTGGAGGCTGTGAGGAAAGAATTGTTTCCTTGCCTTTTCAGACTTCCTAGTGGCCTCCTGCATTCCTTGGCTGGTGGCCCCTTCCTCCAAGTTCATAGTATGCCAATCCTGTCTCTGCTTTCATTTTCACACTGCCCTCTCCTTTGCTTCCCACTTACAAAGACCACTGTGCTTATATCAGGCCCAGTTGGATAATCCAGGATAACTTCCCATCTCAAGACCTTTAGTTTAATCAAATCTGAGAAAAAGAAAGAAAAGACCGGTCCCTTTCCTACAGAAAGTAACATAGTCACGGGTTCCAGAGATTAGGATGTGGGCATATTTGTGCAAGGCTTCCTGGAGAAGCACGTGGGCTAGTCTTAACAATGGGCAGGCTGTGTAGGACAGCTGGACAGGACTAACACTCTAGGGAGCATATAGATGTTTGTGTGTCTGCTGTAACGAGACAGCAGGCTTTGCAGAACCTGAAAAAGTTCTGTAGGACTCAGGGAACAGAAGCCCACAGTCACTGTGAGCCTAGACTCTCTTTATGCACTTGCAAGTGCCCAGTAAGTATTTCTGACATGTGGGTGATGCCCTGATCGCTGGAAGCATAACAGCCATGGAGAACATTGGCAATAAATGTTCTGGTTTGTGACAGGGTCACACCTCATCAGCATGCAGTAAGCTTGCCAAGATGGGCCCAATGTGAGGCTCTGTGGACATGGATAATGGAAACAGCTCCTGCACTAGGCCATCTTGTCCTCTTCATTCCTCAAACTTCATCCATGAACAGACTTATTTTTAAGAGTTAGAAAACAAAAACAACAGGCTGGATGTGGCAACACATGCTGGTAATCTCTGCTACTAGGGAGGCAGACAAAATCATGAATTCAAGACCAGCCTGGGCAAAGGTAGCTGTCTCAAAAATAAATACAAACAAAAGGACTGGGATTGTAGCTAAAGTGGCAAAGCACTCATTGAGCAAGTGCCAGGCCCTGGGTTCAATCCCTGGTACCACAAAATTAATTAATTAATTAAAAATAAAACTCAGTATTTATCTAAGATAGTAAAAGAGTTGCTTTTTTTTTTTTTTCCAGTGGTGGTACTGGAGTTTGAATTCAGGGCTTCACGCTTGCTTTGCAGGCATGCTACTGCTTGAATCACACCTCTGGCCGTTTTTTCTCTAGTTACTTTGGAGATGGAGTCTCCCTTTTAGTCCAGGATCTTTTTGCCTGGATCTTGATCCTATTTTACACTTCCTGCTGTCACTGGGATGATAGGTGTGTACCTCCATGCCCAGATTTATGCATGTAGAGGTAGAAGGTATGCTGAAGCTGTGAGTGTTGTGGACATACAAAGAATGAGGGCAAAAGTAAGTACCTGCAGTATCAGGCTGCTATTGATGGTAAACTAAAGTATTTGACATGTTACCCAGCACACAGTACATTCTCAATAAAGGTTAACTGTCACTCAGTTCTTAAAGATGCTACCTGAGATTAGAAGGATACGTCTTTTAGTCTTTAAAGCAAGGTAAGAGAAAATGATGACCAATGCTAATACTTTTTTTAGAAACCTGAAACATATCCCCAAAGCCAAAGCAAATCAAGTGACTTACAGAAAATGGGGCTTACTGAGTCATTGTCAGGCTTCCTGCTTCATTGCATTTTCCTTTGTGATTTATCTTAATATGTGTTCAGACTGACCTCAGTCTCTTTATAAGAAGATATTTCAGAATAAAATTTGATGCCAAATTTATGTGTGAAAGGAGGGAAAAGCTTGAAACCCTGCACTGTGGAGGTATCAATCACAGTAACACCCATAATCCAACATGCATGGCCCATTGTCACTGGCGAACAGGTTTTCATCACAAATAGTTCTCAAAAAACCAAACCAAACCAACACAAAAACCAAACCAAACAAACAAAAAAACCCCAATCTGTGTGGTACCTAGGGCAGGTGTTATTATTAATCCCATTTTACTGATGCAAATACTGGTGTTGAAAGCAGATCAATATCATCTAAGAGGATACAGGAAATAAGTGGTGCAGCTCATGACTCCACATCCTCTGCCTTTAGGAAATCAGCATGTGAGCTGTCAGCATCGCAGCAAAGTGATTTAAAAAGTAAATACACCCAGTTTTATGTAGCCAAATGATTACTCTCTTCCTGGGAGGGTGCTGTATGCTATATTGAAATTGTGACTGTTGTGCAAGTAGTTTTAGAATGTTTTCAAATTCATTCTCTCTCTCTCTCTCTCCCTCTCTCTTTCTCTCTCTCTCCTCAATACTTTTGCATCCCACACATCATCTCATTTATTCACCAGCCTTGGTTTAAAATGACTTTTCAAAACCTCATGTCTACCCTTTACTGATGAGACTTCAGATCACTGAAGATATTCAAATAAAATCACTGGCTCTAATGATACATCCAAAAGGTTTTGAACCTTTTGGAATGTTGGAATGTTGTAGAATATCTGTGTCATTTCCTCAGGGGACAATTTTAAAGGGCATCCCTTATTTGTGAAAATTTTAGTATGGTTCCTTGAACACAAGGTTCATATTACTTTATGGTTGTGGTTTTAGAAAATCACTAAATAACTTTTCTTTCCACCGAATTCAGCATCAAGTGAGAAATGAGACTTGGGAAGGCAACAGATGGAGCTTTATCACTGATAAATATATGTGAGAACCTGAGGGCTGTGGCCAAAAACAGTTGCCACCAGCTAAGGTCCAAGTTAGAGAGCCACACCCATCAGTCACAGGCAGCACCAGACCCATCACCTTCACCCCCAGGGCTGCATTCTCACTAGCACCCTACAGAAAGAGTGTCTGAATCCTGCAGACAAGAAGGTGAGAGAGGGCAGGGATGGAGAAGGTAAGGGAAGAGAAGGCAGGAGAGAGAAGTGGATGGTGAAGGTGGGGGCAAGGAGTTGAAAAAAAGAGGAGGAAGAGGAGAAAAAATGGGGAAAGAGAAGTGTGAGCTAGGATGTTCACTTCTACTTGGTGAGATGGCACAAACCTGAAATTTCAGCATGCAGGAGGCTAAGGCAGGAGGATGGCGAGTTCCAGGCCAGGCTGGGCTGTGAAGCAAAACCCTACCTTAAAAAAAATATTAACTTCCTTCTCCCAATCTCACTAATCTGCTAAATCACTCCTCCTCCCTCCCAGGAGAAAATTGAGTAGAAGTGAGAGGTAAAAGAAAGGTGCTACACCAGGGAAACATGAGGTAGTAAAAAAGGGAATCCCTCTAACATTTTCCAGGTATTCGGTCACTTTAATTTAATATGAGCAACATTTCCCTTAGTTAGATGTGGTTATTCCCTACAACAGATGAAGGAACTAGAGTGCAGATAATTTCCCAAGGTCACGAAGTAGGTAGTGGTGGAAAGGATTTGAACTTGGGTCTCAGTACAAAGCCATCATATGTTCCAATCCACCAAGGCCGTGTGCACAGATAAGCACTGTGCAAGTCACTGAGTGAAGAGCCCCTCCTATCTGGGAAATCAGGGCAGGACTTTTTGAGGGAGGTAGCATTTGAAGTGGGCTTTGGGTGGAATTTAAATATTCAAGAGTTGAAGAAAGGACTCTGGAGAGAGGGCACAGTATAAGCAAAGGTGAGGGAAGCAGGGAATTACTAGGCACAGTTTAGGGAACAGAAAGTGGTGCTGCTTTTCCAGATATGAGTTTTGCACACTGGAGTCACACAGTGTCAAGATACACCATTTTCTGGTTTTTTTCCTCTTTCATTTTTATTAGGACATATTCATTGTACAGGGGGATTCTTTGTGACAATTCCGAGTAGGCTTACACTGAACATTGGTTAGATCACTCCTGCCATCTCCCTCCCTCGACCTCCTGCTCCACTTAAAGTGATTGCAAGAGGTTTCATTGTTCTATTTTGTATAAGTATATGAAGTCCATCAACCAGATACCCTCACCTTCATTTCCTTCAGTCACCCTCCCTCCTCCCCACACTACCAATTTTACAGTCCTGTAAAAATTATTAATTTTTAAGTCAATGTTCAAAAGGATTTCTCAATGTATCCCCTATGAGTATACTTTACTTTGGTCAGTTCAATTCCTTCGGTTACCCCTTCCACAATTATTCAATAGCTTTCAGTACATATAGTTATGTCCTCGACCTGACAGATGTAATGCATTCAGATATTGTTGGCGTTTTATCATTTTCTTTTCCTTTCCCTCCTCCCCTGAGTTCCATAGAGTAGTTCCATTATTGCAAACATGTTCTACATGTAAGTTTGTATGTGATCCTGTTTGGTTTTGTGTATATGCTTATCATTTGGATTTATCTTCCACAAGTGAGAGAAAACATGCAGCCTTTGTCTTTCTGAACTTGACTTACTTCACTTAATATAATGTCCTCCAATTGCATCCATTTACCTTCAAACCACATGTTGTCATTCTTCCTTATAGCTGAGTAAAACTCCATTGTGTATATATGTACCACATTTTCTTGGTCCATTCATCAGTTGTAGGGCATCTGGGTTGTTTCCATTGTGTGGCTATTGTGAACAGCGCTGCAATGAACACCAGTGCAGATGCATCACTTTCGAAGGGGAATGAACAAACAATCAGAATCAGACCTAATGTCAAAATGTTTAAGCCTAGGTGATTAAAAGAATGATGATGGCATTAAAAACATAAGCCAGTCAGGGAGGCAGCCTGGTTTTACAATCATTCATCTCTGAGCATGCTTAGGTCGATACATTGTTTTGTAGATATAAATGCTTATTTCATCATTCATTCATTCAGGGGACAACTTCTATTGGGCCCTTAGGATGTTTGAGGAGCCAAGAGGATTTAATAACAACTTACCACAGTCATGGAACCTGCCCTTAAAAAGCTTACAGTCAAGTGGAGGAAACAAAGCCCAAACCACCACATAAATGTGAGATTGCTACTGTGGTGACAGCTCCAAGGACACTCACATGGTGCTTTGAAAGTCTATAAAAAACAAGGGATCTGACTTACTTAGGAAGGTCAAAAAGCATCTCCTGATGATACCTGAACTAAGATCTGAAGCAAGTAGGAGTTAACTAAGAGGAAAAAGAACACCACAGGCCCACAAGTACATGGACAAACACTGGTAACATAATATTGGATGAAAAAAGGCAAGTTATAGATAGCCATAACAAAATGAAAAGGCAATATAAAATAAACACTAAATGTGGCTGCTTTTGGAGGAGTGTTGGTAGAAAGAATGAGAGGTTCACAAGAGGAATTGTAAATTGTTGGTGATAGTCTAGATAATGGGGTAGATAGGGAGTTCTACAAGGTTCATCGTATTTTTATTTTAAGGGACAGCCTGAACAGTCCTCCATTACCACAAATTATGCAGTGGGGTTTCCTGCAATTGGGGAAATTGCAGGGGTCAGCACATCCAGAGTGCAATGGATGAGCCTCACCCCAGGAAAAGTTTGATCCAGGATCCAGCCAGGATCATGACATTTGGTTGTCATGTGTATTTGTTCTCCTTTAATCTGAAACAGTTCCTTGTGTCTCTCATGACATGGACTTTTTTGAAGACTACAAGCCAGCTGTTTTTCAGAATGCCCCTCAATCTGAGCTTGCTTGATTGTTTCCTCATGATCAGATTCAGGCTGTACATTTCAGGCAGGGATGCATATATTGTGTCCTTGAAACCTCACCCCAGGAAGTTCATGATGTCACTTTGATAGTTTAGGGAGGGTGTGTCTGCCAGCTTCCCCACCATATAGGAACTTTCTCCTTTGCAACAGCAATTAATATTTGAGTAGATAGTTTGGGACTTTGAAATATCCTGTTCACCAACAAACTTTCACTCAATAATTTCAGCATGCAAGGAGGAGTCTAATATTTCTGACTTTTTTTTTTTGCTGTACTGGTGTTTGAACCTAAAAACACCTCCAGCTCAGTTTATAGTTTTTTTTTTTAATTAATTCTTCTACATTTATTAAGCTGTCACTATAAAGAAGAGCTTTTTCCTCTCCATTTATCTATTTTTATATCTATGTGGACACCTGAGCATCTTTTGTGGCCAATGCTTTATAGTTTATGAGGTTATTTTGATGCTAACATTGCCCGTAATTGGCCAGTAGGAGCCCCTTCCAGCTGCCTGTGTTCCTTTGACATGGCCCTGCATGTATTCAAGAGTTTACTTTCTGCCACAGATACTTAGGGTTCACTTTGTACTTTCTTTCTCTGCTCTAGTTTTGGAATCAGCAATTTACCTGAGGGGCACTGCTTCCTTTTAGTGGAGAATTCATTTAGAAACAAAACCTTGGGTCCATGGGTGTGATCATGGCAGAGTTGTCATTGACAGCAGATGCTTTTAGAAAACATAACTGGAAAATATGTAGTTTTAAGGATTTGTGGGTTCAGATTGGTATTTCTAATTCCAGTCAAACATTGTAGGGGGCTCTTCTTTGCCTTTCTCCATTTCATCGCTGTATCCCTTTCTCCCACAGTAGCCCCCAAGGACTCTAAGCCATTTGCTCATTTTATTTTCCTTTGGTACTAGGGATTGAACTCAGGGCCTCACACTTGCTAGGCAAGCACTCTACCACTTGAGCCACATTCCCAGTCCTACTCACTCATTTAGGGCATAATTTTTAAAGCAGAAGTGAGTTCTTCTTCTTCCTCTTCCTTTCCCAGATACTGAGATAATTTATTTTGACACACCTGAGTTTCTACAATTTTTTCTAGTTAATTTTCTCACATTACAAACATGTTCAGGTTTTTTTTAAAGGTATTTCTGAAGAGATTTTACCATGTAGAAGTGCCATATTATCATTTATCATCAGTCATACAGAAAACCATTCCCTTGCTTTGAGTGAGGCTGCCATGGGAGTTGTTGATGGTTACTTCCATCTTCCAAGCAACTTACAGTTTACAAAGTACTCCTTTACATGCACTACTTCAATCTTAATCACTTGAATTCTTTAGTTTTTA
The DNA here is from genome assembly GCF_047511655.1 of Castor canadensis. Taxonomy (NCBI): domain Eukaryota; kingdom Metazoa; phylum Chordata; class Mammalia; order Rodentia; family Castoridae; genus Castor; species Castor canadensis. The sequence goes on from NC_133398.1 coordinate 66,966,365, forward strand.
GACAGAATCAGCAGTAGATTGGCTTAGAGATTCATGAATGTAGGGGCTCAATACCTGATGAGTTTTAAAAAGACACATTTAACTGGCCACTGTTGACTCACGCCTGTAATTTTTGCTACTTGGGAGGCAGAGGTCAGAATGACAGAGCTTCCAGGCCAGCCTGGGCAAAATAGTTCACAAGACTCCACCTCAACTGGAAAAATCTGGGCATGTGGTGTTCCAGGCCCTCAGAGGGCAGGAATTGAGAAGAAATGAGATCCTACCTCAGAAATAACCGAGCAAGAAAGGCTGGAAGCATGGACCAAGGAGTAGAGTACCTGCCTAGCAAAGGTGACATCCCGAGTTTAAACCCCAGTACTGCCAAAAAAACTCACAAACAAATAAAAAAAAAACCACAAAACTAAAAACTATCTAGGACGTCACACTAAGGAAAGGGTGCATTAAGGCCTGGTGAGGGTGGTTTGGGTTCTAGGCTACGTACAAGAAGCTTGATTGATGTGCACTTCATTTCCAATTTAAAGGAATGGTGCTTAACGATGCAAAACTCTAAACTTAACCTAGTCACTGAAAGGCATTGAATACATTCTTTTTTCCTTAGACACTGTGATATTAAAAATCATATTCTTTTCATTTTGTGGTTTACATGATTTTCGCATTTGAATGTTTCTGAAATCATGTTATGCCCTAAAATTAAGTTTTGTGTGTGCATGCATGCATGTGTGTGCACATGTTAACATTCTTAAACTGTGCCTAAAGCAGAGTTTTTAAAGCTCAGAAATTCTAGTTCTTGTCACAAATATGGAATCTCAGGTTGGCTTCAGGCTTTTTCAAAGGGACAGGAAACACGCACCCCCAGGTGATTCTGAGTCACTTGTCCTTGGATTGTGCTTTGAAGAGTGGTTTTCAAAAGAGTGGTCCTTCCCCCTCCAATCTACAACATCAGCATCAGCTGGGAACTTGCTAGAAATGAAAAATCTCAGGCTTGGCCTCAGACAGACTGAATCAGAAACTCTGGAAGTGAGGACTAGCAGCTGATGTGTTCATGAGCCCCTGGGAATTCTGATATAGGCCACAGTTTGAGAACCACTGTTTGTAGAAACACTACCAATGTTCCCATACTTCTTTTCATTCTTTGTTAATAATAATCACCTAACATATACACGGGATGGGTCCCTTCTGAAAGCTATGGAATTAAAATTCCAGGGGGAATCTCATGAATAAAAAGCATCTCATGTGCTTTTTATTTTTGGGCAAAGTTGAGAAACAAAAGCCAAGGATTTCCCTGTTTGCAGGCTTGCCTTCCCTATTTAAAGCTCATCTTTGGGTTGTGTATTCTTCATCACATTTTATAACAGCCCTATGAAGTGGATATGACAATGCAACCCATTTTATAGATGAGAAAACTGGGGACTCCTAACTAGGGTCATAAAGAAAGTAAAGCAGAGCGCTGAGACTCAATTCAGGGATTTTCTGATGTCAAAGCTTTTGCTCTTCACCAATTCCATTTGTTCTAAGGTAACTGCATGCACATCATTGTCACTACAGTGTAGTACGTCCTTGCAGATAGATACTCGCCCAGAGCAATGTGGTTAATATTTACCAACTTCCAACTGTGATCCTAACCCAGTTGTCCAGACTTTCTCTCCCAATGTTCTCAACATGACTTGTTCCCTCCAACAAAGCCATTTTACTCCTCATCCTTGACCTCCCTTGGTTCACTCTGACCTTCAGTGTTGTCCTCCTCACTGCACCTTTACTGATGACATCTCTCCATTATCTTCTATGCCTCTAACTTACAAACTTACTTATCTAATTTACTTGTTCCTACTTCTCCTCTTTAGCAGCCTCAAGCCTGGCCATGCCCCAAGAAATTCCCCTGTACAACCTCCTTGGCCACACCAAGTTTCCTTCTTGGCCTACTGTGACACTCTTGCTCTGTATCCTCTATTTAGTACACACATAGAGTTCTTGCTTATGCAAACACCTGGAGCTCCTTGAAGGTGCTGCTCTGTCCACAGCAAACAGTAGAGGGGCTAAAATATCTCTTTTCCTTGAATAAGTCAATCCAGTTTAAAACCCACAGAAAATGGAGACAGATTTTAAAAGCCTGACAAGTTGTGGGACCTAGTGGGAGAATAAGTGAAGGGATGATGTGAGCAGTTACTGGGTTTGCAAAGGTAGCTGCTAGATCAATGAACTATTATTCTTTAGAAATTAGTTTGTGGGAGTCCTAACTTCTAAATCCAGAAAAGTGTGAAGAAATCCTTTTTCTTTTTGGGGGGAGGGGATAGAATTACAGTGGCATTAGGAGAAGTGGTAGTGGTTTGTTGTCTGCTTCAGAGAAAGGAATGGCTTTAATATTTAAAAGAAATTTTCCACTGTAGTCATCATTCCAGATGAGAATGTGTTTTCTTTTAAAAAACACAATGGGTAATACCTATTCTGGATGCCTTCCAAATTTTAGGGCAACACAGTTCTGTGAATAACTTCGCATTTCAGGACAATGGTATCCTCAGCAGTTAACAGGAGAGCTCTGGTCAGGAAGATCTGCCTTCTAGGAGCCCACACCTGGAAGAACTTGTTTAGGTACCTCTGAGCTTGGGTCAAGGCTCATGCTGAGGAAAGGGTGCCACCTACTGACCAGCCAAAGTCACACTTTTTCCTTCCAGGAACTTTCCATTTGGTTTGGCTAAGATCAGGTATCCCAGAGACCCTGACCCTAGAAATCCAGGGACATTGTTTTCAGCTGCCACCTTGTTTCACAGGAAAGTGAATGAGGACATAGCCATTCAGTGAGGTGTTCTGAGTGTTTGTCTTCTATAAAAAATCTGTCTTGGGAAAGGCTTTCTCCCTTGAGGAAAAATATCAACAGCCTTGGAGCCAAAAGCTAATATTTGGTTGATTAATGTTATGTAAAATTATGATTCTATGACATGAATTTCAAAGACAGTTGTGTTGTTAAGGGTAGAAGAGGCAGAGGGTGATGTTTAGGAATTTACTCTGTTTTAGAAGAGTTTGAACATTTTTAAAGGTTTTAAAAGATAGAGGGCCATTTCATTAAAAAAATAAAACCTTAGCCTCTAACACACTAGTAAGTGGAGAGTTTTTTATACAAAAAAGTGTCCCTGCACAGATGGTGGAGTTTTAGAATATCAACCGAGGTGACGAGGCTTTAAGACACTAACAGTATGGGCACCAGAGTCGCCTGGCAAGTCACTTCACGCTTCTCCTGTAGGCCGAAGATTCACAATCTCTGTCTTTCAACCCCACATCGGGTCGACTGAAAAGCGCATTAGAGATTGACAAGATGGACGGATGGGCTTTGTTTCCTTCACCAGGGCAGTGCATCCGGGACACGTGATTTTAGGGGTGAGAAAGACTACTTCCTAAATTAACCAAGATCCAAAATTTCATTCTTTCTCTTCTTTGGTGGTACTTAAAAGACACTTTTGTTGAGTTGGTCATTAAGGGAACGGAAGAGAATGGAAGGACCATGAGGGAGGAAAAGGAAATTTTCCTCCAATTGCCTTTTGGCAAACTGGCTTTGGGGCTTCCCATTTTCACCCTCAGCAGCACTTAATCCTGGGGGAATTCCAGCCCTCTGGATTCTGATAAACAAACTCACGTTAACCATAACCCTTCACTGAGATTCACTCTGTAGTTTCACCTCAGCTAAAGTGAGAGGACAGGAACGCCGCTTAGCCCAAAGGAATGGTACCAACAACAGTGCACTGAGTGCCAGGCACAGGGGTAATGCCTTCCATACGTGAGCTCACCAATTCTTCCTACAACCCCATGAAGTAGGAGTAGTATAGGCTCAGGAATTCACTCAGTGCTCCAAAGCTAATGAATGAGATAGCTGAGATCTGAGCACAGTTTTGCCCAGCTCCAGATTCAGGGCTCTTACTCCTGTGATATTCTGAACTTCTAACCGTGGCTTTTCAGAAACTGCTAGTGGAATTACCTTGGAGCTAGAAAAGCTATGAAAGACCTATGGCTTCCTTTTTTCTTTGATGTAAGAGACTATCTTCTGTGCTGTGATTGACAGAGGATCCCCTACTTTCTTTTTTTTCCCCCTTTTGTCTTTTTGCTGAAGACCCCATAGCTTCACCAAAATTCTTGGCTACCTTAAATGGAAAAGCGATATTGACCAACTGACTTGAACATCTCTGTGTGTGTGCACATGTCATATACATATACTTTTTTGTCATGAACCCGGACTGGGAACATGAGGAAACAGAGATCAGGGAGTGGCAGATGGCTACATAGTGTCAGGACATGGAGTCTGATGTAGTGTTGGATTGGGAGCCAAGAGTCCTTGATTTGAGGTCTGGTTCTGCCATTGATAGGGACTCCAACAACAGCTAACATCTGAATGCTTACGATGTGTCAGGAACACTTCAATCATTTCACATGTGTTAATTTACTTAATCCTCATGACCATCCTATGAGATTGGTACAAAGATTGTTCCCATTTTACTGATGAGAAGATTGAGGGACACAAAGGTTAAGTTACTTGTTCCTGGTCACATCAACTAATAAGTAGTACGAAGTGGGCTGAAACTCGGGCAGTCTGGCTAACAATATTAACTATAATGTAATACTGTCTCTCAACAAACTGATTTACTAATTATGTCAGTTAACTTTCCTGGGATTTAATTTTCCCATTTATAAATTCATATTTTTAACAACTTAATAAAGTTCACTAAAGTCCAAGCCTGTGTATGACCTTATAGATCAAATAGAGGAGGAAAAAGCTTGCACACAGAAACTCCTGTGTCCCAATACACATCCAGTGCAAAATGAAAAGGAAAGAGGGAGTCCACACGCAGTTGAGTCTCCCAGAGAAGGCTGCCAGGGGAGCTGGCATTGGAACTGGATACCAAAGATGGAAATCTGGTTCAGAAAGGGTAGAAATAAAGCTGATTGTGAGCTATCCTAATAACTAGACTATCGAAACTCAAAATCAGGGAATTGGGCAGGGGATACTGTTGGAGGAAAACACTGAGGTTTAAGGTTGGAGAATCACATTCAGGACCTTTAATCACAGTAGCCTGTAAACCAACTTCACTTGCGGAGAGACTGGAGGCAGGGAGACCAGTGAAGAGGTCAGAAAAATGGTCTGGTTGGGAGAATTGAGGACCTCAAGTTGGGTGGCAGAGCAAGCAGGCAGGTCTAAATGGTGGGGACTGGTGCTGGAAACATCAGGAAAGCAGGAAGGTAAGAGTGAGAAGGTGCAGTGAGAAGAATAAGTGAGAATACAGTAAAGAAGACAGTCACTGCTGACTTTTCCAAACTAATATTGTGGGTTGTACAGGCAGACACACATGGCCAGAGTGACTGGATTTACACAGCTGAAGCTGTACAGATGACCATTAGAGAACAATGACAATGACAGCTACTTACTATGTGCCAAGTATTCTATAATGTGCCTCTGACCCCAACATTATCTCCAATCAACAGAAGAGTACTGCTGTACAGGTGTGTAGTTTTTTCATTTTAAAGAGGTAGAAAGCCTAGCACTAACCAGGCAGACTCTGAAGCCCAGAAGACCAAAGTAGAGAGCTGTTGCTATTTACCTTTGGCAAGAAGTTTAATCTTTCTGTATCTCAGTGTGTGCCATTACAAAATGGAAACAACACTAACCTTTGTTAGTTATGTTTGAGGGCCAAATGTAAAGTGCCTGTCCTGAGCAAATGTATAGGAAATGTTAGCTATTCCTACTGATGAGTAAGCCTTGGATCAGAGGGATGAAACCATCTGGTTGAGGACACACAGCCAGCAGATCCAGGATTTGAACCCAGGCCTGCTATTTCCAGGACCTCTTTTAGTTCCACTATCCATACTGAAATGAGGGCAGGACCATGAAACAAGGATGAGAGAGAACACACGAGGATTGTGGGAGGAGCATGTTCAGATGGCAGGAGGAGAATGAGGAATTGGAAAAAGAACAAGAAATTAAGAAGGAGAACAGAATAAAGAACTTTAAATTTTTTCCTGGGCTGGGAATGGTGGCAGTTGCCTGTAACCCCAACTACTCAGGCAGCAGAGCTAGAAGGATCAGGGTCTGAGGCAGGTTCTGGGCAAAAGCATAAGACCTTGACTATTTGAAAAACAAACTAAAAATCAGAAGGACTGGAGCGCGGTTAAAGTGGTAGAACACTTGCTTGTAGCAGTTCAATCTCTAAACAAAAACAAAAATGAAACAAAAAACAATCTTTCTGTTTTACTGACTCTTTAAATAAAACAGATTCACCTTAAAAGTTAAAATATCATAGAACTAAATTCCTGTCACCTAACCACCTCCCCTACTTCCCTGTTAGATAACCACTGCTACCAGACTTTTAAAAACAAAAACCCTAGGACATTATAGTACCATAGAAAGTGGCAAGGGTAGGGAGAGGACTCAAAAGGTAGAGAGGTGATTGATTAGGCTGATGCAAGAAACCCAGGGCCACTGGGTTTGGTATTGGAGAGGACAGACAGGGGGAAGTCTGAAAGGTAGGAATAGGGGTGTAGCTGATTTAGTGAACAGGCTTGGAAAGAATCTGGTGGAAGGAGGGAAGTGGGCAGTGGGTGCAGACAGATCCAAAACACAGAAACTGGGGTGCATGATTGAAAGGATGGGAAACTTGTTTTGTGTAATGGACCCCTTTGAGAATCTGGTGAAGCTTATGGCATAAGCCCCAAATAAAATACATGGGATAACAAAAGGCAAACTTCTATCCACACATCCTTTGGAATTAAGAACACCTGTGAGGACAATTATATCTTTAAGGTTGAATATTTATGTGGAATCTTCATGCTCAGAAACTGCCCACTGCCTCTTCCCTAAATCTTCCACTACCTGTTTGTACAAAAACCCAGAGATGCACCCAGAATGCAGAATAGGTTCAAATCTCTAGCTCTAAACTATGATTTTAGACAAAGATTTACATTGGGTGATTTGGATGCACTAAAATGTAGAAAAGTGGTGCAAAACATCAATATCATCCCCCCAACCACTACCATTTACTTATTTTAGAATAATGTTGGCAGAGTGGTGCCCTGGAGATTTTATGTGCTGATCAAGACCTCTTTGTGTTCCAAAAAAATTCCACCAAGACCCAAAGGCGGGTAACCCTGGGTGACTGACTCATTATAGGAGGTACTTGGTATGTTCCACATGCTTGCAAGATGGCTGATGTGATTCCTTATGGGGTTGGATTTGTTCCCCTTGTGTGTGCATCTTCACACACACACAGAATTTGGACATGGAGGCAGGGAGGGGCAGAGCAAATGAGATTCAGCTCTGAGACTAATGGACATATTTGGAGTTTAAGTTTGCAAATGAAATTCATAAAATTTCAATGACTTTACTTGGACCAGGTGGAGGGCAGGAGGAGGCTGGCAAGAGGCCCATTGGGGTACATACATGAAACAGATGACTTTCTGAGATTTCTTTATCACCCATTCAATAGGAAACTGGGTGAACCTGCCTAAGAAGTCTATTAATTCAGTATATAAGAGAGGGCTTCCATCAAATAATCCCATTTACAATTTAATTATGATTTTATATTTTTTTCAGGCCACAGTGAGTACGTCAATAAGGGCCCTTCTGCCCCATTCTCCATAACTAGCTGTGAAATTATCCTACCAACTCCATCTATTGTTGGGAGTACTATTTTGGGTTGGCCCTATGTAGTGTGAAGAAGAGAAAAAGTGTGTAGCAGAATCCTGGTATGGAAATCCAGACTTAAAAACATTCTCTGATGGTTTGGCATCCTTGGGATAAATTGGTCATAGTTTTCAACAACTCAGATCAAAGCCAAATGCTGTTTGCATTTAGACAGTGATTCAGGGACCATGTCTTATTTGGTTTCTTTGAAAATAAAGCACAGACATTTTTTCATACCTTTGAGAGAAATTTTTGGCTGCCAAATTTGTGCGTTGTAAATTTTATTGTGCCCTAATACAAAGTTCTACATTTTGTCTCGAATGTCTCTTTGGGGATTATCCCAGCATCCCTAAGCTGAGTTGCTTGTTGCAATGATGGCCTCCTGATGTAATGTGAGGAAGAAGAAAAAAAATGGCCAACTGGTAAAGATAAAAAATAAATGAGAGTAAATAAAACACATATGGAACTTCTACTTTCAGAGTTGAAATATATATGAGCCTATATGCAAATCAGCCATCCAAAAAGATATCTAGGCTGAGCCAGACATAGGCACAATTATGAAGTATCAAAGTTTGCCTTCCACAGCCTTTTAGTCTTCTGATTTGCGTATTTCCTATGACTTCTGCCCATCTTTCAGTCTACTTTGGGATACTTTTGTAACCTCAGAGAGAGTCAGCCTCTTCTGGTACTTAATTTGGAACTCTCCCCTGCGTCATGAATTTCCTGTTACTTGTAACCCATCCCCCTCCTTGAAACCCATGTGTTCTGTTTCCCTTTTCTGTGGGCCTTGCTTATAAGGGTTATTTAAATGACAAATCTTTATAATTATTCACACAGCCAATTCTTGACTTAACGATTATGTATTTTTGGAATTATTGCCTGATTTTTGCTTTGTTCTCTTTACTGACTTACTGAGTGCCTACCATGCAGACAGCGATGGCTTTGGTGTAGTGGGCATGGTAGGAGCATGCAGGAGTAAGTGGGATGGGGGGTTTGTACCTAAAAGGTTAAACAGCATGACAAGAGAAGAATAACAATTTGGAGAGGATGCATGCTGGTTTTATTTTACCTAGCGTATGCTCTTATTGTATATTCTGTGTGGTAGATGCAGTGCTAAGCACTTAGCAAATATTAGCTCATTTAGTTTTCAAAACAATGCTCTAAGATAAATCCTGTTACTATATTCATTCTGCTTTTGTAGATGGAGAGACAGGCACAGAAGTTAAAGGGGCTTCCTGAAAGTCTCCCAGCTATTAAATATGGAAGCAGAATTGAATCCCAGCAGTTTGGCTCCAGGGTGTGGGATCTTAAGTCATCTCAATCCAGCCTTTCCATGTTCCAAGTGGGCAACACAGGCCAGGACTCTTGACATCAGGAACCATTGCAGGTGGGCTGAAGAGGTCAAAGAAGGTGTTATGACGGTGGTTCTTCACCCTGGCTGCCCATTCGAGTCAAACTCCATCTATACCAATTAATTCATCATCTTTTGGGGAGGCCTGCCTCCTTCCAATCAAGATCGCTGGGTTTCCAAAGAGCAGCAAGGCCTGAGACCCACTGCAGAGGACCAGATCCTCAAGGGTGGGGCCCAGGTCAGGGATGACAGACAAGGGTGCTCAGGTGGAAGAGGAGGTAGGCAGAGACAGGTCCTTCCTCTTTATCCTTTTTCCCTCTTATCTCCCACCACCAAGCTTCTGGACCATCATCCAGCCCTTCCCTTCTTTCTCCTTTTCTCTGTTCTTGTCTTCCCTTTCTTTCTTTCCTTCCCTTGGATTCTCTAGCCTCCTCTCGCCTGTCAACCCCTTTTCCTCCTCCTTCCCTTTTCTTTCTGCTGTTCTCCTTTTATTTAGTCTTTCTCCTGCCCTGCCTCTTCCTTCTTTCCTGGCTTCTTGACCATTTCCCTTAGCACTGTCCTCCTCCTAGCAGAAAGTGAGCAGTGGCAGGGTTAAGCATCCATCAGTCATGATGCCTGTCAAAGTGCTCCTAGAGAATTATAAGGACTGGCATGTGAACACGCATCCCAAATAGCATAATTACATTGAGTTCTCTTATCAGACTCAAAATATATGGTATCTGGCTCTGGGGATGAGGAGAAAGAGAGGGAAACTTGGAAAGTGCATTAATTTTCTATGGCTGTGATAATAAAACACTCTAAACATAGTGGGGTTTTTGGAGGTACTAGAGGTTGAACTGCCTATTTGTGCTTCCCTGCCTAGTTGGGATGACAGATGCACACTACTGAACCCAGTCATTGGTTGAGATGGGGGTCTTATTTGCCTGGGCTGGCCTTGAACTGTGATCCTCCCCATCGCCACCTCCTAAGTAGCTAGGATTACAGGCTTGAGCCACTGTGCCCAGCCTGTCTTAAATAACCCAAACATGTATTTTATGGTTCTGTAGAATAGCAGTGTGACATGGCTCTCATTGGGCTAAGATCACAGTGTTGGCAAGAATCTGTTTCATTGCTTTTTCCAGCTTCTCCAGGATGCCCGCATTCCTTGGTTAATGGTCCTTTTCTGCTTTGAAGGTGCAGGTAGCATCTCTATTGCCCTGCTTCCATGGTCTTCAAATATCTCTTCCTTTCACTCTCTTCTCCCTCCCTTGTCCACTTTTATTCAGTTTACAGCTCTGGAGGCCTAAGGTTGAGAGGCTACATTCTGTGACTACAGCAGACTTGTGTTGATAACTCAAGATGGTCTCCTCATTTTAAGGTCTACTTAATTCTATCTGCAACCTAAAGTTCCTTTTGCCTTGTAAACTAACATATTCACAGGGTCCAGAGATTAGGATGTGTGCATTTTGGGGAGACATTAATTTCTGTACCATGGAAGCCATACAGAATAGAAGGAGGCAAACAGAAATGGTCTTTCCTTACAGATGGATCAGCAGGCGCAGGGGCTTGGGAGAGTATGCAAGGAAGGTGCCTTAGTGCATTTCCTTTTGCTACAATGAATACCACAGATTGGGCAGTTTATAAGAATTAAGATTTATTCAGCTCACAGTACTGGAAGATTAAAGTTGAGGGGCCTAATTTTGAGGGGGTCTTAATGCTGGTAAGGACTCTTTGCAAAGTCCCAAGGTGATTCAGGGCATCATATGGTGAGAAAGAGTAAACTTGTTAGCACAAGTCTCTCCTCTTCTTATAAAGACATTACTGCAGTCATGGAGCCCCACGCTCATAACCTCATCTAATCCTAATTACCCCCCAAAGGTACAATGTCTTATTACGGTTACAATAGCAATCAAACCTCAACATGGGTTTTGGAGGAGACAAATATTCAAACCTTACCAGGAGGGTTTGCAGAACTACAAGTTCAATGTAACTTGGCAGTGTCTTATATCAGGTCATTATATATACAATTCATACACCATATTTCTTCAATTTTACATATGATTGTATTTACCACATATTTCATCAGAATGTCTTATAATAAGCAGTGTGCTACGCAGGCAGTACAGTTCCAGCAAAGAGCATATGGGTGGGGATGGTTCTAGGCTCCTCTCTGTCACTTACCAGCCCTATATCTGTGAGAATTAAATAAGATTATGAATTGCAAGTGCTTTGCTCAGCTTGGCACATAATAAGCCTTTAATAAGTGTGAGTTGTTATCACTGCACTAAATAAACTGTCTTAAACTGACTGCTTGTAACCTGACACCCTCACTTTCTCCTTCATGTCCACTTCTTGCTAGAAGGAAAAAGAAACAGTGACAGGAAGAACATTTCTGACCTATGCAACCTGCTGAGATAACATCATTATTACCAAGTTCAAATGGTCTAACTGCTGGGCCCTAAATTCAATCTAGAATCTAAGAACTCTCTGCCCCTGCCACTTACGCCAAAAGCCCCAGCGATCTCTACAGTTAAGAGTTTTAAATACCATTTAGTTATGAAACAGAAAACAGAAAAGCATGGGGGGTGGGGTGGATATTCAAGGATGAATTCAAACATTTGAAGATTGGATTAAAACAAAAAACAAATAGCAACATCCACAAAAATGAGTGAAGCTTTGAGGCACCTGGGCAGAACTCCTTTTCTATTTCTCAATGCCATTCCAGAAAAATCTTGCAGATTCTGTTTTATCTGGGAATGAGAAAAAGTCCAATTTTAAGAGTAATTTTGGAATGTATATATTTTCTATTAGGTGCTGGATCCTGGGGAAACATTTGTTAACCAGTAACTGGGAACATGCAGAAATGGCCTGAGTTTCAAGGGAGTTGTCTGACAATCAAATGGATAAGCAACTCTATCTGACTCTCAAAGGTTGACTAGCTGGTCTGAGAGGGGGTATTGTGTAATTATGGGGGGAGTGGAATGTCTTTTGTTTAATATTATACTGTCTAAATAGTAGGAGGGTCCCTAAGAAAGCATGAACCATAACTTAACAAAGAAAATAACTAGGTTAAGAAGATGTCACAAAATTCACTTAAGTAATGTTAGGTGGTGAGTCTCTTGCTTATCTTTGTATCCTCCATGGTGCCTTGAATACCTTAGGTGTTTCTAGAAGGTGTTGTCAGCTGCTTGTTTAAAAACAATAAAGGAATTTACTGGTTCTCACAAATGAGGAAGTCAAGAGGTCAGGTGGAGATCAAGTAGGGTTCCATTGGAACCCTGGCTTCTGTTTTCTATAATTTTTTCTACCTTGGCTTCCACTGAATGTCAGCTTTCTCTGCCAGCTAAGAGGAATGCAACTTCACTTTTGCCTACACACAGCACACGGAGGAAGAAAGGTCACATCTTCAGAATCAACCAAAGAAATTTCCTCTTCACCTCTTATTAGCCCAAATTGGGTCACATGACTGCTCTTGAGGCAATCCCTATGGCTAGGGGAATGCCCTGCACTGGTGGGCTTAGGTTCACATTTATGATCCACTCACTTTGACAAGGGAAGTGGAATTTCTCATAGAATCATCAAGGCCATCCCTGAAGCTGGAGTTGGGAGTTTGGCCATTATCCCCTCAAGTTCTTGGGCTTTGCCTGTTACTGATAGGGGAAGCCCCTGGTTGCACTTGTGTGCCAGCCAGTGGCACAATTCCCAGTTAATCTTTGCAATGCCTCAGGTAGCAGAACTGAGGTCTCCAACAGGTCAGGAATCAGCTTCCACCAGTGAATGGTGGAGTTGGAATTTCCAGGTTTTCTGATTCCAAAGTTCATTCTTCTTCCAACAAACCACCCTGCCTAAGTGAAGGAAGGAGGCAGCATTTCCTGTCTAAAGCGGTAAAAGAGCATTAACCATTGTTAATATGGGAGACTGGTTCTGTTTGAAGCCGGGCCACTCCCACATGAGCTGTGTGGCACTGGGAAAATATTTCACCTCTCTGTCTCTGTTTTCTCGTCTGTAAATGGAAGATGCTCTATCTAACCTTATTGGGCTATTGTGAAAATTAAGTGGAGTCATGCAGATAAGGAACTTGCTATAGTGGGTCAACACTCTAACCAAGGGCAGGCCTACTTTGTAGGTAACTGGTCATCTGAACAATAGATAACAAAATCACACCCCTCCTTATGCATCATTAAAAGAAAACAGACGTGTATGCAGATTTGAAAAACTCCTGAGAGTTTTAGCATCATGGGAGTTTGGGATTTGTGGAAAATTTCCAAGTTTATTTAAACCTTCTTATGGGTGAGTCAGGCTGAAATCTGAAAAGCCACCAAGTCACTTTTTTTTCCCCACAGCCTAATTCTACCCAAAACTAACTTGTTACTTTCAATTGTCCTATTGTCCCAATGCTGTCCTGCCTTCTTCATTTCTTCTCATTTAAAAAAATTACCTTTCTCATTCTCTATTTTCCTTCTCCCCATCATTTGGTATGTATTTTTCTTTTGGATAGAATTCAAGGCATGATGCAAATGACATGGTAGTGGGTGTCAGAAAGGAAGGTTTCAGACTGGGGCAGAGAGGTGAGGCTGTCTTCCTAGAGCTCAGCATTGCACAGTGACTTGGAATTTTCTTCATCTAGGAAACAAATGAAGTGCCTGGGAGCACAGAAAGAGAAGGACAGATGTTTAGACTCTGCTGTATTGAAATGATTACGCATGTCCACAAAGACAAGTTGTTAGTCACCATCTCTGAAAGTAGGGAAATTATTCTTTCACTTCCTCATCAATGAATCCATTCATTCTATTAGCATTAATGACTTACTAGTGCCCAATGCTACTGCTAGGCCATGCAAACGATGAAGAAAAGTACATGACAGCCATTAGAAGACATTTATAAAAAGCAGTTATGAACAAGACAGCATCTTGACCAGGCAATTCATTTCACAGCACCATAAATAAATGGCTAGTGTGGATGTTCAGTGGAACTGGCTGCCTGTGGAATAGCATATATATATCTATGATTTATTTGTACTTTGGAAGAATCTTTGCAGAATATGTTAAGAAACAGTCCATTGGCCTTTGTAGAATTATAGATGCAGCTCAAGTTTATAAAAAATGGGAAGAAAAAAAATTGTCAATCAGAACGAAGAGACTGAAAAACATTGTACAGAGTAAGGTTCTTCATATTTTGGTAGGTTGTCTTTGGAATGACAAATTTTAGACTCTGATTTACAGTTTTGAATTTTGGAGGGAAAAGTATAAACATGAATTTTTAAAAACTGCATCACAGTTAAGTAAGAAGAAGAGTCTGGGCTAACCATACATGTGGCAAATTTGTAGTAAGATCAACTTAGGTTTTGTGTGTGTGTGTGTGCGTGTGTGTGTGCGTGTGTGTGTGTGATACTGGGGTTGAACTCAGGGCCTTGTTCTTGCTAGGCAGGCACTCTACCACTTGAACTAGAATCCCAACCTGTTTTTTTCTTTGATTACTTTTTGGGAAAGAGTCTCATGTTTTTGCCTGGACCAGCCTGGAGAGGTATCCTCCTATGTATGCTTTTTGTGAATCTGGGATGAGGGACGTGTCACCATATGCAGCTATTGGTTGAGATGGGGAGTGGGTCTCTAACTTTTTGCCCAGGGTGGCCTTTAATGATGATCCTTCTTCTCTCAACCTCCTGCATAGTTGGGATTACAGACATGAGCCACCATGCCTGGACTCAACTTAAGTTTTGTTGGAATATCAAACACTGATAACAAAATATGAAATTTGCTACCTTCAACTATTTGTATTACTCATTCAGGAAGGTAAGATGGAAAATTTCCATCCTACACATTTAGTTCCCCTCTTTAATTTGGCAAACATTGACTTTTTCCACTGCATTTCTACTTAACTGGACTCTGGCCAGCTGGTGTGTGAATGTGTGTGTTTTAATAGCTAGGCATAATATTACTGGTGCTGTTTGCTCAATTTACTTGCATTTTGGTGTTCAGATTTGTTTCTATCTGTGGCTACTCTAAGGAGTAGGAATCTGATCATAGTTCCTGGCAAGTTCATGAATGAATTGCTGTGAGATCACCCAGATTGACATAAACAACTGTACTTCTGAAGTTTGTCTTTTTGGTTTTGTTTTTCAGAAAGGGTCCCAGGCTGGCCTTGAACTCACTATGTAGCCCAGACTCACCTTAAACTTGTCCTCTTCCTGCATCAGCCTCCCAAGTGCTGGAATTACAGGTGTGCACCAAGATTCCTGGCTTTCTATTGAAGTTTTGTCGTCAGGATGTTACTTCTGGAAGTGTTACAGGGAGGCAGCTACAGACTGTGAATGTGCCCTTAATACAGAGAAACTAAAGCAGATACCTTAAAGCAACTGAGGCCAATAGGAAAAGGGGACCAGGAACTAGAGAAAAGGTTAGATCAAAAAGAATTAACCTAGAAGGTAACACCCACGCACAGGAAATCAATGTGAGTCAATGCCCTGTATAGCTATCCTTATCTCAACCAGCAAAACCCCTTGTTCCTTCCTATTATTGCTTATACTCTCTCTACAACAAAATTAGAGATAAGGGCAAAATAGTTTCTGCTGGGTATTGAGGGGTGGGAGCGGGAGGGGGTGGAGTGGGTGTTAAGGGAGGGGGTGGGGGCAGGGGGGAGAAATGAACCAAGCCTTGTATGCACATATGAATAATAAAAGAAAAATGAAAAAAAAAAAGACTGTGAATGTTCCTACTTTAACTCTAGCTTTATATGCACAGCCACACAGATACTATGCCTTCTGTGCTCTTTCTCAGGTTGATCCCTCCACCTGGAATGGTCACTTTTGCTCACTGCTACTCTACCATTCTCTGAGGGCCAGCTCAGATAACAAGGCTACTCCATGCTTCCTCCATACTCCTGCACACTTAGTTGTGCTCATGCAACACTGATTACAAGAGGCTGTACACTTTATATACCTGCAATATCCTTTGCACATATTCAAAGAGAATAAATAGCTATTTTGTAGGCAGCAACACTGAAAGGCTTCTACACTTGCAATTCTGGCTCTGTCTGCAACTCTCTTTAATCCTTTAGTGAGCTTCAGTGTCCTTGCTTCTAAATAGAGGATTACTAATGACCATTCAATTCCTTTGAGGGACAATGAGGTAACATAGGTAAGAGTTCCCATTCCTTGAGGGTTTGCTATAAACCAGGCACCGGGCAAAAGTCTTTATGTAACATCTTCCCAGGTACAGGGCTTGCATTATCAATTTCTTTAGTCCCAGTCCTTGGACAGAGTAGGTACTCCCTGAATAGTTCTCAGATGAATAAGAACTGGAGTTGAGCTGGCAGCTGGGCCTGTCTGCTGAGTCAGCTGCCCTGAGTCAGTGGTTGAGGCGCATGCAACATGGGTCTCTGGAGGGAAGACACTGGCTGAGATGCAGTTCCCACCTATCTGGCTGAAAGGCTGCCCTGGCATGATTCCTAAGCATGATGGAGAGCCCATGGGAGTGGAGATTATAATTTCTGAACTACATTAATTTCTTTCCCACTGCCTCTCATTACTAACCCCCCATGGCCAATCTAGCCACAAAGAGGTACAGTTCTCATTGTGAGTCACTCCAGAGTTATATTGGTAGCACTGCACTTTTACTCTAACTCATGGAACATAAGGATATTGCTGATGTACATTCTTGGCAAAATAAGAAAGGAAAAAAGAAAGAAGGAAAGAAAGGAATAAGGAAGGAATGAAGGAAGGTAGAAAGGAAGGAAGGAAGGGAGGGAGAAATCCAACCAAAGCACTATGCCTATTTACTGGTAAATGTCTTAGGAATGGTAGAGGCTCATGAAAAACTTACCTAAATAAAACGTCATTTTTATCCTTGGACTCATATAAATGAAGAGAATTTTGGGGATATCCAGGTTAATGACTCATAACTTTCCAGTGTTTTATTTCTAGGAGTCATTGACTAAAGATGGGTGTAGTACTATTTTTTTTTTCTCTTGCAGCTATGCTATTCCCATCAACTTTTGGGAAGTTTTGGAAGCTCCTGAAAGCCCCTAGGGCATCATTCCATGCATTGAAACCATTGAGCTTGAAATGATATTTGGGGGATATTAGAAAGAGTCTTTATTTTTGTTTCTTCCCCTCAGCCTCTACCAAGATTTGTCTTGTTCCTGGGGAACAGTTACACAGCACAAGAGTCTGATGAATAGAATTTCCCATGATGCTTTGAAGGGTCAGTGTTCTCATCTTGCTCTGCTCCTGAAGGCTGGAGTTAATGAGGAGGAATTTTTATGTGAATGTCAGACATGTTGCAATAACTAGCCACAATGGAATAGTCGTGGCAATTTCCACCACTTGGTTTCTTTGTTTTTCTGATGTTGCTGCATGCTTCATTTTATGAGTATTTTCTTTTCTTATGTGTGATGAACCCATCTATTGCCATCCTGGATTTGGGTGCTTGTATTTAAAAGAGATGAAGAACAGAGGGAGAAACTCAAAAATTAACAGAATGATATATCATAAGCACTTATTATTTTCCTTCCTCTACTTCTGATGACAGATATTCTGGTGATTAACATTCTGATGAGTTTGTGCTCCAAGGAAAAGGAAAGGAGGATCATAATGAGACATTTAAAAAGTATTGTGAAAGCTAGACTTCTTTTGGTGATGTTACTTACTATCATGAATAAAGAACAAGTTTAGTAATGTTCCTGTTGAAATAACACACATGAAAGTTACCAACAATCTCTTTTGGTTCGGCTTTCTGAGGTAAGTCATTTGTATCCTTGAGGGCTTTTTTTCTGTCTTATTTTTCTAATTTTTTTGGTTTTTGAGAAAGGGTCTGCTATGTACAAGGCTGATCTGAAATTTGCTATGTAGCCCAGGCTGGCTTTGAACTTTCTATCCTTCTGCCTTAGCCTCCCAAGTGCAAGCATCACACTGTGAGCCACTGCACTGTGAGAGCTTTTATCTACTACTTGAATGCTACTTTTTATCTGAGTGAGAGCAGAATTAACTCCAAGACTGGTGGAATTCTAAGTGACTATGGCACCCTTGTTCATTTCCTTCACAAGGAAGAATACTGCTCTCACTACACAAAAGGCCTCACTGGAGGATGGATAGTGGTTGGGTGCATGACATGAATAGGGTCTCAAGATGGAATGTTTTACCTTTTTGTGACAATTCACACAAGGATCCACTGGAAACAGGCCTTCTAGATGGGTGTGATGGTGCATATCTATAATACCAGCTAATTGGGAGGTAAAAGTAGGAGGATTGAGAGTTCGAGGCCAATTCTGGAAAAGTTATAGAAATCCTATCTCAAACAAAGTCTGGAGGCAGAACCCAACTGATAGAGAGCTTGCCTAGCAAGTTAGGAGGCCCTGGGTTCAATCCTCAGTTTTTGTTTTAAAATCAGGTCTCCTGGTGACAAGTTTTTGATGGCTTTGGGCTCTGATCAAACCAACTAGAAGGGCTAGGGGTCAGGACTTCTGAGGGGTAAAAAGTGTTACATTCTTAAGGGCACCACTGCACAGTGCCTTCATTCCTAGCAGCCCTTGCCACACTTCTGTCACCTTCCTCTCTGCTCTGTCTATACCTTGAAAAGATGGCAAAGGCATAATCCTTCCTGTTTCACCATTCAGAATTCTCAGGTACCCAATCTCATGTATTACCGTCCCTTTTGTCATTTTTCACTTTTTAGTTTCTTCTTTTTCCCTTTACTGCTATATTTTTCTTTCTTTCTTTTTAAATGAATTGACATCAAATTCTGTCGGAACACTTAACTTTCAAGTAAAAAAAAAAAAAGTCAACTCAACAAGTCCAGAAAGGTAAAAATTCTCCCCGCTGTTACCTTCTTCTGGAGTTGGAGAGAGAGGAGAGAACACTACAGAGAGGGAGACACAAGCTAGGCCTTTGAATTGGCCAGCCTGGTGACCAGGGAGCCCGCCCCCGTCCCTCCCCGCCCCCTCCGTCGCGTCGCTCGCACTCAGGAAGCAGCTGGCTCCAGGCCGGCCCTCGCGGCCGCACACGCATCCACGCTCCTCGCGGGGCAGCCTCCCTCGCTTGCTCCCTCTCCCCCGTTCCCTGTGCTTGCAGCCGCGTCCACCCTGCGTCGCCCGGGCTGCCCAGAGCGCGGCGCGCACGGTCACCGGCGCCGGGGGCCGCCACCGCCGCCCCTCCTGGCACTTCGGGTATACTGCGGGCCACCGATCAGGCTCGCATTGGCGCTCCCCCCGACGGGACCCTGCGGCAGCGATTAGTCGGCATCCCTTAAACGCATCCCCTGGCCTTGGGCGAGGATGAGCAGGACAGGGGAGGCACAAAGTCGCCACTCAACTTTGTAAACACATTACTGGCGGGGGCATGTGTGCAGCGGGGAGAATGAGCTGATGCCGAGGGTCCGGCCACCCCCCTTCTGCCTCCTCCTCCCCCTGCAGCCACTGCCCTCGCAGACGCGCGCGCACACACGGCGCTGGGGCCGGGTTTCCGCGCTCCGTCCCCGGGCTTGGATGGGAGTTTTCATTTCCGAAGGAGGCAGAGCGCGCTGAAGGGCTGGAGTTCCAAGTCACTCCTCGCAGCGCCCTCCGCCCGCTGTCACGCGCGCAGGCTGGCCGGGGGAAGGGACCCGCACGCCGAGCTTTGTTGTGGAAATCCTGGTTACCTGGTAAGTGGATGCCATAGGAACTTTGTTCCCAGGCGAGAGACTGGGAAACAGGCGCAGGAGAGCGCGGGGGAGTTAAGGCTCAGAGACGCAAACTAGGGATTAGAAACAGTTTTCCACGCCGATCCGGTGGTTTTCGCGTGGGTTTAAGGACACGCGCACCCCACCCCCAGATCCGAAGGACTTTTATAGATCTGCGCTTAGTTTATCGAGAAGATAGCAGCACTCAATCAGGAACAAAGCTACTTCTTGTCACTTATCTGAGTACCGAGTGTAGAAGACAGAGAGGTGTTGAAGTTTCACTTATTGGGAAGTTTTTGTGTTTTCTCTTAACCCATGGGCTCCAGAGGCTACGAAGTCAGAGCAAGTTATGGGGGCCCATCGGCATGGCGCGCGCCACCCCGGGGTTCCCACTGAAGGGAAACTTTGGGGAAGTGGGAATTTGATGGGGTGACGTGAGGTCGTTCGCGCATTCGCAGGGTTGCAGTTGCCTCGTCGACTTCCACGTGTTTGTGGAGCTCCACGAAGGGTGTTTTCCACGGTTGGGGTTCACCCAAGACGGTGTCCCTATGGTTCGGGGAGGTCTCGGGGTGGGGGTACAGATACTAGTCGGGGACGGGTCCAATGACCCGCAGCCGCCAGGGCTGTAACTAAACCTCCCACACCACAAACGCGCAGACACTTTCAGACACCAGCACTTCCCGCCGGCTTCGTCACCTCGCGTTTACATTTTTACGGGGCCCGACAAAATGTCAGCACTGTTTGGAAAATGTCTCAGTCTTAGGGACTTTGTCCTGCAAAAGGCTCCTGTCCCGTTCCTATAAATGACCCTGTGTGTATTTTGAAGTCAGCCTGAGGGCCGCTCTCTGGAAAGCGTGAGTGAGCTGCCGGCTCTCTCCTAGACACACACCTTGCCCCAAGCGACAGTTCCAACTTACTCACTGGAGCTGACAAGTCACCTCGGGGACGAGGAAGTCACCCAAGTGTCTGGAAATCTTGGCCCTGGAAGATTTGTCATCCTATGGATGATTCAATTAGGTACCTGGAGGGAGAAAGTTTGGGGAAAGGTTTCTGAGTCCTTAGGTCGCGCCCTCAGATTTGTTAGGGACGTTTGGGAGGCCAGAGGTGAGGACACTTGCACTGTGGGGGCTCTGGGCCGTGCGCTCCCGGGTGCAGCGAGCCGGGCCGCGGCTCCCCCGGGGCTTCAGGCTCCGGCCGCCCGGGGCAGCGCGCGGGTCCCCGCCGCCCGGCTTCCCAGCTGGCGGCCTGCGGCCGGCGGCGGCGCCCTTTCAGCCCCCGACTTACTCAGGACGGGGTTGCACAACAGGAAGCCGGCACGAGTTTGTTTTGTTTTGCTGCATTCGCTCGCTCGCTCGCGGACCCGGCCGAGGGTACGGGTGGGGGCGGCAGGGAGTGACTGGGTCGCAGCAGAGCGCTCCACACGGGCTCGGTCGCCTCCGCCTCGGGACCCGCCCCTCGTCGCGCTCCGCTCCACCGAGCCCTGGGGCCAGGGCCTAGGACCCCCGCGGGCCAAGCTAGGTGGGTAAGGAACTGCGGCAGGAGGAGGGCTACTTCCTTCTGCCCTGGCCCACGCACCTCTTTCCTGCCCCACGCGTCTCTCCTCTGCTCCGCGGGCCCCCAGCACTTCTCCTGGCTTCCCTGCCTGGTCGATCTTACTCTCCTTATTAGACTTCCTTGACATCAGCTTGGTCCCCATCGGGGTGCAGGGTAGGAGGCCACTTCCGGAATCGCAGGGAGCAGCGTTCTTGGGGACTTCACTCCTGCCATTACCGCCCCCTTTTACAGAGAAGAGGACCCTGCCCTGTTTCCCCAGTTCCGCTGAGCCTGCTCCTAAAGGGACATCAGCATCTCCTGAGAGTTGGGGCCCCATGGCCCTGGAGTTGATGAGAGGGAAGTTCTGCAGCTCCCCCCAGTGGACCAATTCCCCTTAGGTATGGGACATGGAATCTCAAATACAAACTTAAGGACCTTGGTGATCACCCACAGATAAGGACACCATGATCCAGAGACTTTAGAGGTTTTTGCCCAAGACCTCACGTCCAACCATCGCACTCAGGAGACTTAAGGTCGCCGATCAGAGAGCATTTCTTGGCCTGAAGGTGAACTCAAGACAAATGCAAAATCTCTTGTGTCCCCTCCAAAGCTTTGATGAGTCATGATTTCTGCCTTGGGAAATAGCCAGACTTCTGTTCCCCCTATGTCTGCTTCCTCATGGCACCTCACTTTTAAAACTAAACTGGCGAACAATTCTGTGGATTACAAAATTGATCTCTTTTGGTTTAAATCTTCTTCTTCCTTTTCTCGCTCCTCCAAGTTTGCTTCCAGGAGACTGGGAAAGCAAGTGCAACCTACAAAAGTTTGCAGTAAAACAAGGAAGGTTATTCCTAGAAACTTTGAAGGGATCTAGATATACAGTGTATGGTATTATATGCAAATTTCGCGACTGAACATGCTGAAGTTTAAGGGTTATCCTTAACTGTACTACAGTTTTAAGTAGTTGTCCTTGCAGCCAGCCTAGCTTTAAAATTTGTTAATTTCTTTCCTTTCTTATTGGGAGGACTCAGTAGTCCTTGAGTATGAGTAGATGCCAACTGCTGACTACTTCTCCCCTTGTTTCACCAGAGGCCAATTTTGAGAGAGCATCTTTTCTCTGATTTCTGATTCCATGTGCGTTCGTTAAGAGTCATGTTAGCAAAGGTTGACTACCTGGGGTTGGTTGGTGTGTGTGGGAAGAAGTAATCATTATTCCAAGGGAAATAACTTCCTTTCTTCCTTCCATTTATCTAGTGAATGAAATTTTTACTGGGCCAAGGCTGGGTAGGGGAGGTTAAATAATATCAAAGTCATGTTTTGTATGAGTCCTGTTTACATTTATGTAGCAGAAAGTGGTCTTTCCATCTTTTCACAAGAGAGCTCAGTGTTCTCAGTTTTTTTTTTTCTGTGTCCTTTCCTGCTACTAAATTAAGTCTGAGGACATTGTTTCGTCATTGCGCCTTTCATATGGTAGTTATTGATTTTTGGAGTTGGAGTGTTAATTTATAGTTCTCCCAGATTATAGGAGTACTTTCGAAGGAGATAATTCAGGAAGCAGCATCTCATGCATACCCTCATCCCTGGAGAAGTTATTTCCTGTGTTTCTGTAATTATTTTCTGCAGAGGATGTTATAGTATAAATAAGGTGGAAATACAGAGCTTAACTCTTGTAAGTTTGGTTGTTTCATAGACCCAATCAGGACTGGAGAAAAAAGAGACATGTAACAAATCTTTACAGTAAAAACATGGTGCCCTTCTCATTTAAGGAGGATGAGACATAACTACACCTTTAAAATGACAAATGACATTCATGTTGGTACAGTGGTTCATGCCCATCATCTCAGCTACTTGGGAGGCTTTGAGAGGGAGGATTGAAGTTTAAGGCCAGCCTGGGCAAAAAGTTAGAAAGATCCCTTTTGAAACACTACAATAAGAAAAACAAGCTGGGCATGATTATACACGTTTGTAATCCCAGCTAAACTATGTGGGAGTCACAGGTGAGAGGATTAGGTCCTACACTGGCTGGGAAAAACATGAGACCCTATCTGAAAAACAATCTTAAAAATAAAAAGAACTGGGGGTGTGACTCAAGTATGAGAGCACTTGTCTAGTAAACACAAGGCCCTGAGTTCAAACCCTAGTACTGTTTTCCTCCCCAAAATTACATTTATACATAGTCTCCCCCCCACAAAATTACATTTATACATAGTTGGATTAAAAGATGCCAATGTACCAAGGTTTTCTACTTACTTTAGGCAGAGTTGACACAAAAGCCATTTTTTTTTTTACTGAGATGAGACAAAATACCCATATAGAAAAGCACACCTATCTTAAGCCTGATGATTTTCACAAATTGAAACTCCTGTATAACTAGCATCTGGATAAAGAAATTGCATTACCAACACACTAGACACGTCCCTCATGCACCATTCCAGTTATGACTTCCTTCTAAGGTAACTACTGTCCTCACTTCTAACAGATATGCCTTAAAAAAAACTTACGTAAATAGAATAATCCAATATGTACTTTTGAGTCTGCTTCTTTTGTTTGACACACCACCTTTAAATAGGTCAAATAATTTGGACTTGCCTTTAAAGATGATGGCAATTGTTTGGCTTGCTGAAATTAGTCAGGCATTACTTAATATGATAAAATTAAATAAAAACACTAATATATGGAAACTGTATTTGTATCCTGGTGATAGTCTGGTTAGGGAAACGGAAAACAAGAAGGAACTCCTCTCAATATGACAAGCCCGAATACATTAGCAGTCTTTGTGTGAGGGCCAGTACCCCCACAGCAAAAGAAGCCTTGGCTCAGGACTGAGCTAGCTCAGTTTTTAGTTAGGATTTTTTCATTGTTCACCAGCAGGCCCAAGATCAAGGCAAGGATAATGGAACAGAATTTCTATGCCACTTTTTTCCTGTTAGTAAACAGAATAGATGAGGAAGAATAGATTGAGAGGCATGCAACTATAATTAAACTGGTTCCACAGGTCACGGAGCATGAAACTCAGGATTGCTTGGTCACATCTTAGTTGTACTGTATTTATTCAGGCAATAGATGATAAATATGGGATATAATTATATATTTCACTGTACTACAGTTTTGTACAATATGAGTAATATAATAAATATATGAATATATGTGTAGTATTAAAATATGTGTATAATAAACTTACTGTGAAAGATATAAATATAAAGGTATAATATAAAACAGTCTGTATAAATATAAGAGCTGGGCAGAGTTCAAAGATAAAATTTTACACAAAACCCCAAAAATGTAATGAAATTAGAATTTAGGGACTGGAGGTGTGACTCAAGCAGTAGACTGCCTGCTTTGCAAGGGCTTCATTCCCTGCCCCCCCTCCCCCGCCACACACAGAAAAAGGAATTTAGGCAGAGCGACTATAATGCAATGTAGAAAGGTATGGATATTAAAAGAGGAGTGTGTAGAATAAAATATTGAACATTTTTTGGGATCCTTTTATGTCCCAGATACTGTGCTAACCATGAGCCATTCATTTTCTTATTTACTTTTCTGCAATGTTATGAACTGTGCACAATTTAGTGTATTTATTTCCATTTTACAGATCAGAGACGTGAGGCTAAGAAAGAATCAGCAAAGGCATAAAGTGGCTATTTGGGGGAAGGCCTGAAGGGTGAGTAGGATGTGCATTTTGGGGGAAAGAGGACAAAAGGAGGAAGGAGGGGGAAAGACCATTTAGGTAGACTCTAAGGCAGTATGTGGAATGAACAGAAGGAGGGATCCAATCCTGTTCTTCTTTGAGAACAAAATCAGGGAATTTGTCAAGCTTGAATCACAAAGGCTCTAAGTTGCTGAGGACAGACTTTGGATGAGGAAAGCTAGTGGGGCTGTTCTTGTCTGATGTGATCTCTTTAGGCTAAGAACATGAAAGGCTGTATGTTCCTTCAGGGGCAGTAAGTCTTGCTGAACTGCAGATGGGGAGATAGGGTCACAGAATAAGATCTGATCTGGTCCTGGGCTCCCTGATAAAGTGATCAGACTTTCTGAGCATTAGAAGTTTCTGCAGTTCTGAGCCAGAGCTCTGAAGTTTCATTTCTAGTCCTGCTGAATACTGTACCCAGAAAACCAACCAGATGCTAGGGCGAAGGATGAGTTTTTGTTATTCTTGTGTGTGAAGAAATAGATTAATGTTTTCCCAACCTTTTCAGCATGACCAATAGGTTCCACTTCTGTCTGTAACTTGGCTGAGTCATTCATGAAGGTTAAAAAAATTATTTTTAATAAATATGTTGTCATGTTGGTTAAGGGCCTAGTCATTGTTGTGGACATTCATATTTCTACACTGATGTCAGTGAACATAACTTAACTGGTATAAAACTTCTGTCTACCAACAGCTAAAAATAGCCACATTGGTCACTTTTAAGCAGTTACTACACTGAAGGAAAGAAATCACAGTTACATGTGTGATGGGGTGCTTTAATATGCTTTGAATATTTGGCCTGATGAATTTTATTTCTAGAATCTTCCATAGGTTGTTATTTATTACTCTTTTGAGAGGATTGTGATTTTTAGCTTTGCGAATAGCTATTCACGTGTTTGAATAGTAGGTTGTACAGTCTAAATGATGAAGAATGCTCTTTTCACTTTGCTAGTTTGCTACCTATGTGCCTCGTGCCTCTGTGTGAGAATGTTGTTGTTTTAAAAAAATATCCAGTCAATTACTTTGCTTTATATTTTTGAAGAAGAAGCCTTTGTCTTAAACCATGGCCATGTGGTGCTCTTTGCAATTCAGGTGATTAATTCACTGGTGACATCATAGGGAATGTGTTCATTTTTCCATTTTTAAATTCTTCGTCTCAGGATCTGATGGTTAACTCCTATTAAGAACACATTTTGAAAAACTCAGTTCTCAAAGACTGAGAAGTGTTAAAACTTTTCTCTTTTGGGTGATGTGGCTCAAGTCGTAGATTGCCTGCTTAGTAAGCACAAGGACCTGAGTTCAAATTCCAGTAAAAGCTTCTCTTCCTTTTGCATTGTAAGAGCAGGGTTTTACTCCAGACAAGGTCATTTACCTTCTGCAATGAGGAAGATCTAAAAATTGTTAGTCATTTTGATGTTGATTCAGCGGATTAATTATTACTTACTGAGCTCAATTCATCAATTCATCGATTGATACTTATTGAGTTAAAGGCTCAGTGATAGATAACGGTGGTAGGAATGTGGCTTTGAAAATTTAGCTTTCATTTTTTTTTTTTTTTCAGTACTGGGATCAAACTAA
Source organism: Castor canadensis (assembly GCF_047511655.1). Lineage (NCBI taxonomy): Eukaryota > Metazoa > Chordata > Mammalia > Rodentia > Castoridae > Castor > Castor canadensis. The sequence goes on from NC_133398.1 coordinate 66,992,803, forward strand.
GAGCTAGGCAAATGCTCAACCACTGAGCTACATCCCTAGCCCTTAACATTCTTTTTTTTTTTTTTTCAATACTGGGGTTTTGAACTCAGGGCCTACACATTGAGCCACTCTACTAGCCCTTTATTGTGATTTTTTCTTTTTTTGAGATAAGGTCTCATGAACTATTTGCCTGGGCTGACATTGAATGGCAATCCTTCTGATCTCTGCCTCCTGAGTAGGTAGGATCACAGGAGTGAGCCACCAGTGCCTGGATTAACTTCCATTTTTTATAAAGCCAAACATGTCAAGCTTTTTCTTCATTAAAGCTATATTTTGGCATTTATTTTAGTTTGATTGTTCATCTCTGTCTATTCCTTCTGCTATTTTTTGTAGGTAGGCAAATAGTCCAAATACTTTTATAACAGTGGCTTTTATTCTGTTTTGACTGTAACCCACCAGAAAATAGATTTTTTTATCTTACCCAGACTACACTAGCTACATATAAATGTGCAGCTATATATGTACACCCACAAATAAATGAAATAAAATGATATTTGACCATTAATATATTTGACGTACCCTGAAAGCATCTACTTTATTCTAGTCTACTATGTTTAATTAAAAAATGCTTTCACTGTAGAGTAATTGGTTTTATAGGCCATCAATGGATTGCAGTCCAGTTTGGAAAACTGCTTTGGAAAGAGAACTTCATTAAACATAGGTCTAGAAACTTACAGCTATCATACCTGGACTGGGCCAAGGCATGGTCACTTTCTGAATTTGTCTTTATCTGTTTGTCTTAAAAATAGTTTTGGTTCCAAGTTCATCCTCATTTTGTATGATTTCTTTTGACTGATCAAGGAAATCCCTAATTATCCCCCCTCTCCCTTGCCATTTTTGGTAAGGCCACAGTTTTCTAGACCTTTCTGTACTCATTGATGAGTTAATGACGGAGTCAAGTAAATGAAATACTTCTAAGTAATTACTGCTAAAACTGGTGACATTTAGCAAACTAGGGGGATATGAGAGTTATGTAGATGCATTGAAGTGTGGAAAGTGGACTCTGAGGGAAGTTATTGAACTTCTAATATTGCCCTCCAGCAGTATTTTCCTGAAGGTTCTCAGCTTTTTCCAGCTATCTGTAATCACTATCATTGTGTGAAAGGTTCACTGCACTGCCTCTGACTTTTCAGTTAGGATTGATTGACCAGGAGTGAATTCCTGAATTGAACTTGGTTATTCCTTTCTTCCCATTTCCTTCCCTTCCCCTTTTTCTTTCTTTCTTCTGTCCTATTCATATTTAATATCCATATTTTGAATATCACAGTTATAAATTTAAAATTAGAATGGCACTGCCAGTTATTTTACTCAAATGACTCAAGAAAGATTATTTTCATTTTAGGGAAAATTTTATAAAATACAAAAATAAGATGTTAAAATGTGTCTACCTTTAATTAGCTAAGGATTTGAATCCTAGATAAATGAAAGTTAGGGTTTTATTAGATGGGATTCATAATGTTTATTTTATTACTTTTCTGAGTGGTCTTGGAAAACTGATCTGGAATCTCTGGAGGGAACACTAATTTGTCTTTTTATTTTTAATTAGTGTAGCTCAGAATGAAACCCCTTTGATTCATCTTATTGGTGATTATATTGCTGGAGAAGCATCTGTACATGTTAGTGTTCAGAATAAATGTGATAATATTCTTACAATTACAATGTTAGAACTTGGGAGTATCTGACTGAAAAGATCTACACATGCTATAGTTATTAGGTGGGACTTCTTTAAATTTCTGCTTTATATCTCCGTAATGAGGAATTAACTCTGTTCTCTTGTAATTTCTGTTGTAGTTCTGCGAGTTTATCATTTTCACTGGATAAAATTATGAACCTACAGAAAAGGTCAACTATACCTTGTTGTGGGTTAATGTGCTGTAATATAGGACCCTCCAGATTCAATTTAGAGAAATGATATTGTACACATCCAATACATTTCCTCTATAATATCCTCCAGCTTCACAAGCACATGTTTGCACTTTCCTCTTGTTAAAATTGCAGACAAGAATAATTTTGATTTATTGGTGACATCTAATATAGCTGTGTTTATATTGTTGCCAATAAAATGACTTACATGATTGGTTTTTGTTTATACAATCTTTTCTGAGGAGTCAGTCACCTGTGTTAGGACAAGGTACATTCTGCTTATTAAAATGAACTCTTGGGATCTAAGAACATTCAGCTCTATCTGTCCTTGATTGAATTGCAAAATGTGCTTCACACTGCAGCCGTGCATGAGAATAACTTATATTATCTATCAATAGGCTTTTCATTTCTATATTCTTCTGGCTACAAAAGCTGTAACAAGAGAAGCCCATGAGAATAGCATAGGCCTATTAACGATCAAGGCAGTGAAGTTGAAAAGGCAGTGTTAATGAAATTATGCAATCATTAACCCAATGGGGGAAAATGATGAGAATCAGTGAGAAGTCTGTTTTAGATTAATGTATATCTATAATCTGTTTTTCTCTCTCTTTCTCTCTCTGTATATTACATATATATATATATTTATATGTATATTTCTGACTTAGGAGCAGTTTGCTGCCTGACCAATATATCATACGTCATTATCAGGTTTTCTGTTCAGGGTAAGAAATGCTTGTGGCATAAGGAATGGAAAATGTAACAAAGGCTAAATGTAGCCTAAGGAAATGAAATGATGTATGAAAATTAATAATTAACTGGCTCATCAGATGAATTATGACTCTAGATGAGTCTATTAATGATATTTACTAAGAAAGTCCCTTTGGCTGTAAATTGACATTATGGAACTTGTGTTTTTGGAATTTTCTTGAATGGATGCGTTAACATTGCTTTCACTTATTTAATCTCTTAGTCCATGAGGAGCAGTGCCTGGATCCTTGAGTAGAAGGTTGAGTCATGATTTTATGTTTTGATTAAAGTCATGCTTTTCCACAAAACTAGTGGAATTATTAAATGGGTTTGTGCCTTAGTTTCCTTAGGGGTTAAGTCATTTCCTCTCTGACCTGCTTTACAGGTGTGCGTCTTAAGAGTTTGAAAGTAGTCAAAAGGAAAGATTTATTAATTCTCATGTTGACTTACAAGCAGAATGAACATTTTCATTGTGTGATTCAATGAAGTATAAAAATCTAAATATGTCAATGTGTCACATCCAAAATACCCTAAATTTATACCTTTTAAAAAAATTTCTTTTCTTTCCTTCCTTCAGTTGGTTGCCTTGGGTAGAGTAGTTGGGTGGAGGACAGAGGAGAAAATACTGGTGTTTTTATGTAGTTTTTTAATATAAAGAGCCTCTTTCAATGGAATTCTGCCACTTAGGTTTTATAAAAATACTGATTAGTTTGGATTTTACTTTCTTGAAAAAATGTAAATTTAATCCTAAATTCATTTTTTCTTAGTGTTGTCTTTCTATACATGCTGGTGGGAGAGTTCTTCTATTTGCCATTAGTTTGATGGAATTGGTAGACGGTGCCAATATTTTTGCTTCTTTGTTTACCTAATTCCCATAGATTTAAGTTCCATAGATATAGAAGCTGCATATTCATTCTTTATTGTACAGGTATTTTTGATACTCTTCCTTACCTAAATTATCTGGAATAACATAAATCAAGTGACCATAGTGATTATATCCAACCTCCTCAACCTTTTATGGATGAAAAACTGTAAGTCCAGAGTAGTTATAAATGATTTGCCAAGAGTAGAACTTGAGTATCTTGACTTTTTGAGTGCTCTTTTCACTCTTCTCTGTAAGTATGTGTCTCTTGTAAAGCTGTGTAGTTTATTCCAGGTGGACTTAGAATTCTATTTTGATCATATTTTGGCCAAAAAGTTTGTAAGAATATTAGGAATAAACAAAATTGATTATTATACTATAGTATTTAATGCTTGGAAAATCTGTTGATATAATTACTGTGAAAACTGAAAATTTAGGCATATTTTCACAAATATTTTCTTTTCTTCTTGTCTTGATGCTGGTCTGCTCCACTCTCATGCCATTGACCTGTGGTTTTTCTTTAGGGCATTAAAATCACTTTGCTTTCTGGCTGCTGCTTTCTCATTAATAAAATTTAACTACATTTTGTTGTTGTTTTTACCTTCAACCTGAAGCTATTTAAAAAAGGAGACCAATTTACAAAAAGAAAAATTCAGTGTAAGACAAACAGGTATGAGTGCCTGATAATTAAGTTCTCGGCACTTCAATTATTTTTCTTTCTTGCACACTCACCTTCTTAATGATCAACCCTAATGCTAAGTACTTATGTGTTTTTATTCAGATTTTTGATGGGAAATCCTGCTTGTATATGATGTTGATGCCAAAAATGACTCCCTTATTTTTAAGACCTGGAAATGGGCATAGTCTGCAAATCTGCAGACACTTGTCACTTGGACCATGGTCTTAGTGACTCATATTTCCAGTCATGTTGGGCAATTCTTTATTTTCAAAAAATTGCCAATATGACATATTTCTTCTTTTTGCTTTTTCTTTTTGTGAGTACTGAATAAGTGTCTTCTGCAGAGTTCAGAGTGCTCAGAAAATACAGTAATACACTTGAGTTCTTCTACATGTACACAACAGAAAAAACTTTGGAAGTTTTCCAGAGTAAAAAACAACATTGTTGCAACGAGTTTGATATCATGGGTCTGTTTCTTACTGTTCCATAAGCAACCTTCAACCATGAAGGTTTGGAGAACTTAATCGTTTTTGCGGACTGTAATGGTTAGGAGGGCAACAATGAGATAGCTGACGTAGAGAACTGTTGAGTGTCTCCTAAGACTGGAGGGCATAACAATATTAAATGTCACAGACTGATGGAATTCTTAGCAAAATAGAGAGTTGGTAAAAAGCATACCAAATTTTATGTTGTTAGTTACTTTTGAAGTTCCTTAACATAGCCACACATGGTAAACTTTGCAAAAGGCACAGTGAGTATTTGACTTGCAATATAAATGATTTTGATTTACTAAAATGATAAAAGAAAAAAATTCTTCATAAAAAGTTTTCCTTCCTTGATAACCTTTCATGATAATTTATGGAGTCATTTATTCTGGAGTTCAACTGAAAATTTTTTAAGACCTTGAGTGGGTCCTAAGGAAAAAAAAAAATTGGGAATCATCCCATTGGGGATATGTGAATGCTACTGCTTTGCACTCAGCTCTCATTTCCTGTGTTTGTTCAGCTTTGGCTTTTTTTCCATGACTGTCATGTGTATATACAAAACAGATTGTGAATATGTCCTTCATACATTTGGTATAGAGGCATTACCATAGCACTTGGTCACCTCATTGCATATACTTTGGGGACGGAAGAGCCTTCTTTAATGATTTAGAACCATGGAGTACTGACATCATCACATGTGGGTAGATGATGGTATCCTGTGATCCTATGAGGCCTTCTTTTGTTTTTTCTGTAGGAAACTTAGTAATACTATGGTCAGTGTACAGTGTGTCTTGCACTGTGAATATACTGGATAGCTTACTTTTTGAAGAGCTGTTCTTCCCTTGTGCTTTCCGTAAGGCATTTTGAATCGTCTTCTCCTTTTTTCAGGACCTTAATTGAAGGTAGAATAGTGTGGTGTTGGTTATATGCATCCCTACAACTCTGGGACCAAGACTCTAATACTTGAAGTAAGTGGTATATGAAAACTTTGCAGCATTCCAGGGCTTGATTTTCATCTTCTGTAAATCTAAGGGCTGTGAAAAGTTAGCTCTTAAAGTGAAAAATCAGAGGTGATGTAATGTCCCCATTATCTCAACTAAAGGCCATGTCTGTTTTGTGTTTGTTTACTGGAACCTTTGGAGCATTGGTGTCACAGCTAATGAAGGTAGGTGCTTTGGAATTTCCCAAGAAACATTGTAGTAAAAATGAACTATTGACAGATATTTTAGGATGCAAAAAAAAGTTTAATTTTGCAAGCAGGCACCAGTAAATTGGTAGTAGTTGCCAAAACACTGTATTGAAAAGGGCTCAGAGGCAAACAAAATAATTCAGTGATCAATAATCCACGTCTGCCATGAATGCAGCAGGGGAGAGTGCCTGCCAATGAGCTGGGTATTTAATGATCTTGTTCTACACAAAGGGCCTTTTAGATAAGAGTGCTTCCTCCTGATATGAATGCTATACAGGTTGAAAATTCACTATACCTTATTTTTCATTTTTTATTTTAAAAAATGCCTGCTTTTTTTTTTTAAACAGGCTTATAACTTCCATCATGGATAACTTATTGGACTTTGCCTGAAAGGAGTCAACAGTGCCACTGGATATTTGACAATCCTGGCTACAGGTTTTTCAGAATGAATGGAAGGTCATGCAGCATGAGTCTCCACCGGACATCAGGAACCCCACAGGGACCTGGGATGATCAGTGGCCAACATATTCCTCCTATCCGAGCCCATTCAGGGACTCCTGGCCCTTCATCCTGTGGCAGCACACCAAGCCCCGCTGTTGGAAGCCTTGCAAACAGCCTCCATCTCAAGATGTCCTCTGGAGGAGGAATGGCGCCTCAGAACATGACTGACAGCCTCATCCATCTGCCTGCGCTGAGCCCCAGGAGACAAGTGCTCACCAATGGGAAACCACGATTCCAAGTGACCCAGGCTGGAGGCATGTCAGGGTCACATACTTTAAAGCCAAAGCAGCAAGAGTTTGGAAGCCCCTTTACTCCAAATCCTGGGAAAGGTAGGATTGTATTTCTGGGATCTTTCAAAAGTGAAAACTATTTTTTCTCTCTCCCATGTCCTGTCCCTGAAAGGAAATTCTATAGAAAAATACATAATTCAATGTCAGAGTCAAAGTTCATGGTCTCACAATAAATGTAGTTTGCTTGGTAAGGGGGTGGGTGTATATGTGTGTATGGAGGAGTAAATATTGGGTACAAGTGTGTGACACCTCCTTGGACTGCAAAACAGAGTGCAAGGTAAGATAGAAAAGTCAGACCTAAGGAGGTTTTGTGGGTGGTGGTTGCAGAAGAGCCAGAGTTTAGAAAAGTCCTGATCTTAGTACCCATGTAGCTCTGTCCTGACTCACTGGGGGTGGATTCTACAGGCAATGAATGAAGGATGTGACTAGAACTGTCATTTATGCTAGTGTAGGAAGTACTGGAAGAAAGGTGGTGTTTAGAGGGTAACGGATAAAAAAGGGAGAAGTTTTAATAACAAACCCAATGAAGAATCAGTACATATAAATGATAGAAAAGATATTTTAAGAGCAAAGCCTATACTTTTTTATAATACCATTAGTGATAAGAAGGAAGCAAGCTGGAAGAGAACAAGATATAACTTGTTTTCTCAGTGCAGGGAATTGAACCTGTGGCCTGGCACATGCTAGGCAACTGCTCTGCTACTGAGCCACACCCAGCAAGCCTAATGAAAAGATGTATTTTGTACCAATGGGGAGCTAGAAAACCTGGTTAATTTGAAATGTAGAGAGAATGTGATTTTAACTCAGTAGTGTTTGAATTACCATATATTTTAAATTAAAGAATTGTTGGGAATAGCAAACTATTTGAATGACATACATTCTTTAGAAACCGATGTTGATTTAATAAATTTCTATTGCACATGGTATGTGTTTAGACTAGAAAAAGAATGAGCCTGGATCCCATGTAAAATACAGCTTTGTTATATAAAATAGTACTCTTATGTATTCTTTAAGGTATCTTACCAGTCTTATATATTTATATTCAAAGTACTTATACCACCAAGTGAAATTACTAGCAGCCTTCTGAATAGTCACTTACCCAGTTAATGAAGGTGAATAATGATAGCCAAAGAGTTGTTTTAGTGTCTGAGTATTTCTGTGTATGAAGCTGGTATAAATGGGGATATTTAAGAAAAAAACCACAATGGTCAGTATCCATGTAGATGTTAAATTTCTTTTTAATTTTTTTTCCTTTATAGTTGCTCTAGGTTTGGTGTAAAGTTGTTTTAGTTCTTAGAGGTTCTGGCATTTAGTATAGGAAAAAGTGTCCCTGGGGGCTATAGCTAAAATAGTTCTGTCCCTGTTAGGCTCCTATGATAATGGCATGGCAAGTTGAGTTCCTTGATGTCAGACTTGGTATTTGGGTTTTCAGGAGTTGAGACCCAGTAAAATCTTTTAGCTCATGCTTGACTAGTGAACTGTAACTCGTGTTTATAGGTACTTGTGCTTGAAAATCTGACTGACAATAATAAAGGTGATAATAACTTGTATTTATTATATCATAACTTAACTTGTGTCATACAGTATGTTGAATGTTTTCCAATACATAGTCTCAGTTATTCCTCCCAACAGACCTGAGCTGTGTGCTGTGGCTGATTTTACTGACAAAGGAACTAAGGTCTACAAAGAATAAGTAACTTCAGGGGCACTAGCCAGAAAAGAGCTTGGAAATATTACTTTGATGGTAACTACAAGTGAATATAATTATGGTTAAAATATGTTTCAGGTTCTTAAGGGATAGCAAACTCTCAGGGTCAATATACTTTGGAATGTACGTAAAAATTAGTGCTGCTTCCTGATTCTCTTCCTGTGGTTTTCTGGCTCCTTGCTCAACTTGCTAGCCTACAGTGCTTATTTCTGGACCTACATGGTTGGGATGTGCATGGGCAAAGAGAAGGAGTTGAGAGCACTATTTTTTTTTTAGTTATGCTATCTTTTTTTTATTGTTTTATTATTCATATGTGCATACAAGGCTTGGGTCATTTCTCCCCCTGCCCCCACCCCCTCCCTTACCACCCACTCCGCCCCCTCCCTTTCCCCCGCATCCCCTTAATACCCGGCAGAAACTATTTTGCCCTTATCTCTAATTTTGTTGAAGAGAGAGTATAAGCAATAGAGAACACTATTTTTTATTTAAGAAAACTTTTTTTGGTGGTACTGGGGTTTGAGCTTGCTAGACAAGCACTCTATTTGCCTGAAGACACTATTATTATTCCTCTTGTCCTTATATCTTGGATACCATCAGTGGCCTGAAGGATGCCAGAAGTGACTGAATATATTTCATAAAGATCTTGACTGACACTGGGCATGGTGTCTCATGTCTGTAATCCCAGCTACTTGGGAAGTGGGAATTGGGAGGATCAAATTTCAAAATAAGCCTAAGCAAAAAATTATTGAGACCTTATATTAACCAATAAGCTTGGCATGGTAAATCATTTCTGTTATGCTAGCTACCTGAGAGGTATGAATAGTAGGACCAAGGTCTAGGCTAGCCTGGGCAAAATGTGAGACCTTATTTGAAAGATAACTAAATTTAAAAAAAAGGCTGAGAGATAGATCAAATAGTGGAGCACCTGTCTAGCAAGTGCAATGCCCTGAGTTCAAACCTCAGTACCACAAAAAAAAAACCAAAAGATTTTAATCGACAATTCCTAAATTAAGCCAATAACTAATGATGTGGGATTATTTGAACTTCACCTGATCATATATACCATATATATACCTGACATATATGGTATATCATGGAGGAGCCACTGGTTCTGGAGATATAGTAGCTAATAAAACATAGTCCTTACCCTCAGGGTGTTGGAGAATTCAGATAACTATATGGAAGGTAAAATAAAGCATGAGTGCCCTGTTGGGGATATACTGAGAAGTAATATGGCAGTCTTTGAGAGGGCTTTCTGGCCAATGCCTGATAGGTGAATCTCAGAGGAGAGGAGGACATTGAGGCAGACACCTGAAGAGTGAGAACTAACCTTGCAGTTGTTCAGAGTGTATGTCTTGTGTGAGTGGATGTGTGCACACACACATGCATGGCATGCACGTGCATGAGGGGGTTTTTAAAACTTATTCTGAGTAGGGAGAAAAGCACACTCAAAACCTGGAGGGGAGAGATCATGGGGTGTTTCGTGAACTTCTACCTGAGGTCACATGTCTGGGGGAACAGAGATCGGTAAGAAATGAAGAAGAAGGCAGATGAAGAATCATGAATGAAACACTAAGGAGTTTAGATCCATCTTGAGGACACTGGTAGAACATGTAACTCTGGGAGTACTAGTTGAGGCCTTCTAGAAAAGCAAAACAAATGGGATGCATATGTGTGTATATGTGTATGTACACATAGTGTATATGTATGCACATACATACGTACATACATGCATACAGATATATATGTGTGTATGTACACATGCATGGGATTATGGAGGTTGGTAAGTTCCAAAATCTTCAGGGTGATTTAGCAAGCTGGAGACCCATGAGAGCAGAGGGTTCAATTCCAGTCTGAGGCTGAAAGCCTGAGACTCAGGAAAGCTGATGGTATAGTCTCTACCCAAAGGCTATCAGGCTTAAGACCCAGGAAGAGCCAGTACTTCAGTTTGAGTCCAAAAGCAAGAAAAAAGCCAATGTCTTAGTTCAAAGGTAACCAGGTAGGAAAGAATTCTCCTTTACTTAGGGGAAGGGTCAGATTTTTGTTCTATTCAGGCCTTCAGTTGATTGGATAAGGCACACTCACAGGAGAGAGAGCAATCTTCCTTACTCAGTCTACTGACTTAAATGTTAATCTCATTCAGAAACACTGCTACAGAAACACCTAGAATAATGTTTGACTAAATATTTGAGTATTCTGTGGCCCAGTCAAGGTCACACATAAAATTAACCATTACAGTGGGGAATCATCGCTTCAGGACAAGGTGCAGTTTATATGGTGGGTAAGCAAATGCAGTTTTGAGCCTTGAGAGTGATTGTAATAGCTCTTAGGGACATAGTAGAGATGTATATAAAGAATTTAAGTTCCTTGCGATTGTCAACAGGCAAGCATCTGACTTGAAAACTGGAGAATTTCCAGGAAAAGCCTCTTGGGAAGTATACACTTGATAGTAACAGTTCCGTTAAGTACTGAGTTCTACTCAGCTGGAAATGCAAATAATGTTGTCTTCAGCATGTACCGTCTGGTTCCCAAATGCTGCATCAAAGGTCACTAGGGTGCTACAATGAACTTTGGGAGTCCCAGGGCATTTTTCAATTTTGAGGGAAGCAGAAGGATACATGACCTTCTTTGAACATCAGGCAAACTATTAGTTTGAGGAGATTGACAGTTCTGTAATAAATTGTATTGTTCTCCATTTGGTCATCTTTGCAAAGCTACATTTTCAGTAGTTGTGATAAAATCAAAAGCATGTACTTTGTACACCCATGTACATGGCAGCAACCATTGTTGGATGAATGAATAAACACAATGTGATAAATATACACAATGAAATACTATTCAACCTTATAAGAGAAGGAAATTCTGGCACATGCTACAACAGATCGACCTTGAGAAGGTTATGCTAAGTGAAAAGTATTGTATGATTCCTCTTGTATGAAGTTCTTGGAATAGTCAGGTTCACAGACACAGAAAGAATGGTGATTGTTAAAGAGTTTGGGGAAGGTGGGATGAGGAATTAGTGTTTGCTGGGTAATAAATTTCATTTGGGGAAGATGAGAAAGTTTGGAAATAGGTAATGGTAATAACTGTATAACATTTGTGCCTCTGAATTGTACACTTAATGTCATTAAGATGACAAATTTTATGTTATGTACATTTTACTACAATTTTAAGTGAAAATCAATGTGAATAGGAAATGAGCATTGTGGTGTTTAATCTTATTCCAAGGTTTAAGAATTAGTAAAGTGCACAATTGGAGCACACATTCCATTAGTAATTGTTATTTAAGAATAAAATAATAATACCATTTTTTCTTTTAATTTAGGTTCATTACTTTTTTCAACCAGCTAATAAGTTGTTAGTACATAAATGCTATAAAGTGTTGACACCAAACTACTTAATAAATGCAATTGCTAGGTGTTTCTTTTGTCCTAAGGGCACCATGAAAAAAATAGCTGAGACATAAACTTGCTGTGAACTGAGAGCATTTGGGAACCTCGGTCACCGAAGCTATTTTTCTCATAGAGAGAGGCTAGGGTAGGTGATCATTGCTAATGCTTGGCTGCTTTTCTCTATCAGGTCCAAAATCATGGAGCTTCCCTTAGCTGGTTCCCCTTAATTGCCTTACCTCTGGCTTTTTTGAGAAGAGAGAAGGAAGAATGGGGGATAAAAGACAAAGGAATATTTCTCCCCAAATTTTTCCCCTATAAACAGCTCTCCCAGGAGTTCCAGCCAACTAGACCACTTAACTAGCCAATCACTACGGAAACAATTTCTTAAGCAAAATTCATTCTTTAGTCTTAAGTGTTTTAAAAATCTGATCTTGCTGCATATTATTTTGTGTTCTGTTCTATTATGGTGTATTTTATTTTACTTTACAGCATCTTGCCACCTTTTTCCTTGTCTAGTACATCGAATCACTTGAAAGTAACTTGTAGACATGTTGACATTTCACTTCCAATTATTATTATTTTTTGGCTATTCTGGGTGTCAGGGTCTTGCAGTTGCTATGTAGGTGCTCCATCACTTGAGCAATTCCTCTAGCTCTTTTTGCTTTTTTCAGATCTGGCCTTGGACTGCAATAACAGCTACTTGGGGAGAATAGGTAGGAGGATTTTTGGGACAGCTGTGCTCAGCTTGTCTTGCTGGTTCTTACTAACTTTTTGCTAGGGTTGATCTTGACTGGGGATTCTTCTGAGTAGCTAGGATTACAAATGTAAGCCATCATACCTGTCCTTCACCCCAAATTCTTTTTTTAAAATTTTTAATTCATTTATTCACATGTGCATACACTGATTGGGTCATTTCTTCCCCCTGCCCCCTTCCCTCATCTTCTCCCCCCTCCCCCTATCACTTCCAGGCAGAACCTGTTCTGCCCTTATCTCTAATTTTGTTGAAGAAAAGACATAAGCATAATAAGGAAGACAAAGCGTTTTTGCTAGTTGAGTTAAGGATAGCTATACAGAAAGATTCCTAGCATTGCTTTCATGTATAAATATGTTACAACCCATGTTGATTCATCTTTAACTGATCTTTACACTGGTTACTGATCCCCTTCTCATGATAACCTCTGTCGCTTTAAGGTTTTTGTATTAGCTCCTCTGGAGTGGGGACATCAAATGCTTTAATATTTTGGGTTTTCTACCTATTCCTATATCTCCCATATGTGCTTTCCCCTTGTCATGTGATCCAAGTCCAACCCCATTGCTGCATTTGCCCTAGATCTAAAGTCTACATATGAGGGAGAACATACGATTTTTGGTCTTCTGAGCCTGGCTGACCTCACTCAGGATGATGTTCTCCAGTTCCATCCATTTATTTGCCAATGATAAGATTTCATTCTTCTTCATGGCTGAGTAAAATTTCATTGTGTACAAGTACCACATTATCTTGATCCATTCATCAGTAGTCACCCCCAAATTCTTAAGCAAGCATCCTTCATGCTGTATACCCAAATATATATTCATCATAGCCAAGGCATTTAACTCAGATAACAACAGTACTACTTATATACATAGATTTATCTTACAATATGGTCTATATTCAAACCAATTTTGTATTATGTCATAATTTGTTTTACTTATATTATTACTTAGAAATTACTCTTCCTCTAATTATAATCCAAATGCCCTTTATAGCTTTTATTAGACTCAGTTTAATCAAAGATCATGCATTATGTTTGGTTGTTATCTCTTCAGGCTCCTTAATCTAGAATAACCCTCTCCCCCTGAAGTTTTTCTTTGTGTTTCATGATGAAATATGTCTGTTTTTTCAGGAGTTCAGGTTCTCCTTTGACTTGTTCCACAGTCTTGTTTGTTTGATCATTTCTTCATGATTCAACATTTTTGTCAAGGTGATTTGTGGACTATCCACTGCATCATACCAGGAAGCATGGACTGCTCCTTTGTTCTCAGATGTGTGATTTCACATTTGATCATGTGGCTAAGGTAGTGTCTCCAGATCATTGCATTGTGAGACTTTCCTTTCCAAAATTAATCAATACTCTTATGCAATATTCTGTTCAATAACCTTTCGGACTTCCACTGATGATCCTTGTCTGAATCAGTCTTTACCTTGTTGATTGTTTGATAGTCATTTCCTGATTTTCTGGTGTTCTGCTAGAAAGAAGATCTGCTTTTGAGAATCACTACAAACTCATAGATTCTTTTTTTAAAAATGTACTCAATTCTGATGCTCAAATTGTCCTCGAATTTGGCCAGAGAGAGCCCCTTGAAGTCAGTTTTTGTGGCTTTCTAATATGCTCCCATTGAATACTTCCCTGATTTCAGGTAAACAAGATGTTGTAGGTTTACTTGTATTTTGCTACCCCAGACTTGGAACCATCCATTTACCCACCCCTAAGTATCAAGTCCCTTTCAGTGGAGACCGATGTTTAAAAAACTCTGTAAAATGGTGTCCTTATTGATTCTTACATGTCAGTGCTCCTAAGCCCTTCCTGTGGACAGAGTTATGAAATATATTAGAAAAAGATAACAAATTCCCATTAAAATACAAAATTACTCTTTCTTCCTCATGGCATAGCAGTGAGAAACGTGGTTCCTTGCAGCATCACTGTATTTTTATTTGGTCTTTCCTACAGTGAAGAAAAGGCTACTTTTCGTTTAACTTTTATTTTTAAGATAGTAGAAATTATTCTGAATTTGATCACTTCATGTAAATTTTTAATGTGCGGAGATAAAGTGTTTCTGCTTGTCTGAACCACTGAATGAGCTTGGGAGACATTCTACAGTTGGCAACTTACTGGCCTTGCTAGGACTTGTGAGCCAGCACCCCAGTTATGTTGTACCAATAATAGCATCTCCCTACTTCCTGCTCCAACAGTTAATCATTATAATTAGACTGGCAGAAACACATTTTTCAAAGCATCTGGGAAATCAGTTTTATGATCCCCACTTTAAACACTTTTGACATAACTATTTAAATATTTAAGATAATTCTACATTGGTAGTACCCAAGGACTATATAATTGGGAAGATTTTCATTATAAAGGTTTTTACTTTACCTCAGGGCCTCTGACATTTCTTGTTGGGCTCTGCTGTCCTTGGAGACAAAAGGAGTTAGTTATTCATTAGTGTTTGTGGGTTATTCATTATTGTTGGTCAGAAAAAAAGAAACCCAGAATAATATCAACAAAGGACACCAAACTAATTGGGATTAAAAATGCTTTTGTGTCACTTAAGGCTGGTGTCTCTTGTAAAGACCTGGTTTAAGAGACATAATGTATTGTGTGAACCTGGGAGGTCTAAAATTAATGTACTTTAGATAATACATCATTTTATTTTTATTTTTTATTGTTTGAGGTTGGCTAATTCAGTTGGTTATAATCTGGAGCTTAGGTCCGTGCAATTCCCCATGTGGGTCAGCTGGCTTCATGTTTTTCTTCCACTGCCACATCATCAATTTTAAAATACCCCCATTGATTTACAATATTACTTTCCTGTATTGTTCCTTCACTTTGTTTATCCCTGGAAGAACAACAGACAACAGGAAAAAGATTGCTAGCATCAGTACGCACCCACATTGAATGTAGCCAAGTTTAATGAAGCAGAGCAAGAGTGCAATATTGCAGCCCCATATTTTGGAAGAGATACAGTTAATATATTAGCTAAAGAAAGTTGGGGCAAAATATTGGCTCCTTTTTTTTCACCACTTCTTTTTAATCATTTATATTTCCTTATACTTCCAATGTGGCTTCCTGCAGAATTAGAGCAAATAAAGTTAATATTCCATAAAAGCTTCCAAAAATAACCAGAGCAGCCAGAGAGCAAAGGCATTATTCCAGTTGAGGTGGCTAGAGTTTTCATTTCGTCTAGCCAACGAGGCAGGTGAAACACAATGTTTACTTTTGTTTACTCCCTGGGCTATACAGGGTCTACTTTGTGTGATTTATTGATGCTGGGTGTAAATCAAAATGATGATGGATTTCCAAGTATTACTGAATGGCAGGTACGATTTGTTCCAGTTATAAAAGTGGTTTGTCAGTCTGCTAACATTCCACCTTTAAAAGAATGCAGTGTATTCCATTAATAACTCCTCCTCCCTCAAACGCTATAGGACAAGAAACTGAACTATAACATCCATTAGTCACCTATAGCATTCAAAAAGTCTGTTAAACAGGAACAGCCTTGGTGGACTTGTATAATACTTTGTAGTTTGCCAGCTTTCTCATTGATTTGCTCGTGTGATTTGATCAAAAGTGTTATGCATTAGGAAGGGTACATGTAAGTGGCCCCATTTGAGGTATGGCTCAATTTGCTGGTGACCTTGTTTTTTTATGTGCCTTATGGGTTTATTTTGAAGGGGACTCCATGATCTGAAATCTCACACTACAGAAGTTCTGAGAAACATTGCCCCTTCTCTCCATTAGAGTTTAAGGTTGTTACTATTCCTCAAACTCAAACCACTGCGCAGCCTTCCCATCCATGATCCAAGAAATGGGCCCTTCCTCTTGTTTTGGACAGTGTTACTTGACAGTTTTCAACAACTGATCATGTTGTGTGTTTGTGTTATCTGGAAAAGAGCTAGGCAACCTTTGTGTTGTGGCCACCTAAGTGGTGATTGTATCTACAGGAGTACCTTTGCCTCCCTTCTGTCTATAAGTCTCTAAACCCAGGCTGTTCTCATTAATGAGAACAGATTCCGTTACTTCTGACTCATCATGTTGTAAGAATAATGAATGGTTACTTGTATTTAATAGTGATTTTCATGGCTGCCTTATTTGAGTAATGAAAGAAATGGAAGGTACGTAGTAGGCTCCGATGTAATAAGCAATTTAAAAATGTATCTTGTGGCCTAGGATCTTGCTACTCAAGGACAGCCTGAGGACCAGTGGTTTTCACATACTCCAGATGCAGGTTAGAAATGCACAATCTTGGGGTCACCCCAGATTTACTGAATCAGAGTGTGCATGTTAGCAGGGTCCCAGGTGACTCCTGTGCCCAGAGCCCATGTCATGGCTGTGTGAACAGCGGCTGCATAGGGTCCTAAGGCCAGAGGACTGTTCTGTGCATGGAGTTTATCTTCTGTGGCTGCTGTCTTGGACAGTCTTAGATTTCTGTCTTTGGATCTGTAACTTGTAAGTGAAGTCTGATGGGAGACTGGAGTGTGCAGTGGGGTTTGGAGTCTAAGTTCATGTGTGACACCAATCTCCTGCCAGGATAGCCACTGGCTCTCCACCTCCACTCACTGTCCTCAGTTGCCCTCTGTTTTTGGCAGGGATCTGAGAGTGGGTCTGAGGAGGGTCTAGGTATTCTGTGTATTCCATGTGCCCCATTGTGGGCAAGGCTCTTGGACACCTTCAGGGGTATGTGCTTGCACTGTGAGTACCCCGTGCGGAAGGAACTTAATGTTAAATAGCAAATTAAATAGCACTCCAACAAGTCAAGAGAGAGGTCTGAGAAAAAACTAGTTTTTTCTTGCTTTTTAAACATGAGACTCAGTGTCTCATTTTGCACTGGTCCCCACAAATTACTTAGCAGACAGTGTAAGTGCACATTTTGCTTTGGGAAGCACAGCTGTAGGAGAAAGAGCATGGATGCTGAACTCAGAAGACCCACAGCTCAGTTCAGGCTTTGCTAGAGTGTGGCCTTGGTAAGCTGCCTCGCTGACTCAGCTTCCTCATCTGTAAAATGGGAGTAATGTCTTCATTCCTCATGGACAGAGTCTAAGAAGGGGCAGACCTGGCCTTATGTCCTTGAACGTAGCATGCTGAGGGTACCTCAGACTTTAGGCTTTGATTTCATGAGGCTGATAATTAAAAATATGGCCTGATGTGGGCATGGAGAAGGAGGTTAGGGTGCAAAATGAAACACAAAGACCAAAAACTATGCAAGTGGTTGGAAAGTGATAGGAAGCTGAGGGAAGGCTGGGATTGGAGACCTTGGGGAATGAGGGGAAGGTAAGCATCAGATAACCTCTGAGCCACATGGATTGGCTTTTTAGGTTGTCACCACTTGTGTGGAAATATCTGTGGGGAGATGGTGGAGCAGAAAATGTCACTTGCATTTGAGGATGAAATGGTGAAAGGTGGGGCAGTGGGTGAGGAGCTCCATGCCACAGTTCCTGCTGCTGAGTGAGAGTGCTCGCTCTTCCATGTTCTTTATGTGGCTGGGCCTCTGAAGGCAACCTACAGATTATCAGGACTCTCAAGTCAGGACAATGTGTAGAGATAGTAATGTGTAGATTTAGAGTCCTAAAACTATATTTTCACAGTTTGATTCAAGAACTAGGAAGAAAAGAATTGAAACCTCAACAAATAAGCATTGAAGTAAAGTAAGATATTTTGAAAGTTTAGCTCCAATGTAGAGGTTTTATTCTGTTTGGTAGGGGGAGCATATAATTTGCTATCCAAACTGGGACACTACACTGCCAAGAGGGAAATGGTAGAAAATTAATAATTATGCCAGGACTATCCTGGACAAACTGGAGTGTAGGGTGCCTCTGCATTTAGGGGGAAGTTTGATTGCATTTAGATTCAGAATCTTGTCCAGCTGCCTTAAGGTAAGGTAGTTCAACCTAGTTGATAGGATTAGGCTCATAGAAGTTAATAGCAAAATTACCTCTAGGGGTCAGTGAGTAATTATTAGTATATTATTAGGTCGAGCATGTAAATTTCTAGCTAGCCATTATTTAGCACTTTCTATGTTCTAGAGCTGTGGCGAACTTTACATATCTTAATTTAATCTCCCGCAACCTTAGGAAGTATCACTATTGAAAACATGAGAAGAGAGACTTAGAAAGATTAAGAAACTTTCCCCAAGAACACCTAACACAGGACTGGGTATTTTAATCCATGTCTAGCTGACTTCAGAACCCTAAATATCTCTGTAAGGTGTTGTTTTGTTTTTCTGGCACATGAATTTTGCCTCAAAAGGTTGGGTTCTTGCAATTGAGAAAAAAATTCCTAAAGATACATTATGTCCAGCAGAATTCTGCTCTGCGTGGTGGTGTAGTGTCTGGTATCTGTTTATTTTGAAAAGAGCAGCAAGCAGAAGCAGAGAAGCCACTGCCAAGGAAATTGTTGCAGGTGTTTGTGTTGATTTGTGTTAAAAGTATCTCTTGCTGCTCGTTTAAAATAGTGGTTTTGATGTTTCAGGTAGACAATAAAAAATAAAGGGAGAAATGACTAGTGGTTGAGCCCTTACTGTGGACTGCCTGGTGCACTGAGCAGAGCTGCTCTACCATATACTTGGCTACAACCTGCAAGGCCTCTTACAGAAACCCCATGTGTCATTAGATTAAAAAACCCAAGGTTTGTCATACACTGTTGGTGGGAATGTAAACTAGTACAACCACTCTGGAAAAAAATTTGGAGGCTACTTAAAAAGCTAAACATTGATCTACCATTTGATCCAGCAATACCACTCTTGGGGATATACCCAAAAGACTGTTACTCCAGAGGCACCTGCACATCCATGTTTATTGTGGCACTATTCACAATAGCCAAGTTATGGAAACAGCCAAGATGCCCCACCACTGACGAATGGATTAAGAAAATGTGGTATCTATACACAATGGAATTTTATGCAGCCATGAAGAAGAATGAAATGTTATCATTCGCTGGTAAATGGATGGAATTGGAGAACATCATTCTGAGTGGGGTTAGCCTGGCCCAAAAGACCAAAAATCGTATGTTCTCTCTCATATGTGGACATTAGATCAAGGGCAAACACAACAAGGGGATTGGACTTTGAGCACATGATAAAAGCGAGAGCACACAAGGGAGGGGTGAGGATAGGTAAGACACCTAAAAAATTAGCTAGCATTTGTTGCCCTTAACGCAGAGAAACTAAAGCAGATACCTTAAAAGCAACTGAGGCCAATAGGAAAAGGGGACCAGGAACTAGAGAAAAGGTTAGATCAAAAAGAATTAACCTAGAAGGTAACACCCACGCACAGGAAATCAATGTGAGTCAACTCCCTGTATAGCTATCCTTATCTCAACCAGGAACACTTGTTCCTTCCTATTATTGCTTATACTCTCTCTTCAACAAAATTAGAAATAAGGGCAAAATAGGTTCTGCTGGGTATTGAGGGGGTGGGGGGGACAGGGAGGGGGCGGAGTGGGTGGTAAGGGGGGGTGGGGGCAGGGGGGAGAAATGACCTAAGCCTTGTATGCACATATGAATAATAAAACAATAAAAAAAAAGATTAAAAAAAAACCCAAGGTTTGAAGGGATGAAGGGACTGTGTAGTGTCACATAGCTAGTGCAAGGCAAAGCTGGGTACTGAATCCAGGCTCAGTGTGACCCTGCTGCCTTGTTTCTTACCATCCTACTGTATACTGTCAGGATGAGTCAAGGAGCCTTGTTCCTGGGAACATCAGGTGAGCTAAACAGGAGATCAGTGCTTCCTAGGGCATAACGCTGGCTCCCCAAGTACCTTGTTTAAGGCTTTTTCAGTTGCAGGCCTTAGATCCACTGTACTGGCTTCTATAAAAGGGATGTAATTCTAAGGAAACAGCTGATTCACGGCACCCAAGAGGAAAATGCACAGCCAGATCTTTTGAGGGACTCTAAGCACATGATACCTCACACTCCTGTTCCTTTCTTCTGTCTCTGCTTCTTTTCACACTTCGTTTCATTCTTCTCCTGGAAGATTGCTTTTCTCTGTTTCTTAGCATCTGTATTAGTGAGGCCTCTCCAGAGACACAAAACCATGGTGGCAGTGGGGGGGGGGGTTAGTACAGGAGAGGGAGATATTAGGAGGAACTCCTAATTCACATAATTATGGAGACTGAGAAGTCCCATGGTCTGTACTCAGCAAACTGGAGACCTAGGAGAACCACTGTTATAGTCCACCAAGTCTGAAAGCAGGAGAAAACAATGCCCCAGCTTGAAGACAGTCATAACTAGAGAGTGAGCTCATTAGGTTACGAAGGATTTGCCTCTGTCCGTAATCAGATTCTCCATTGTCTTCTCAGTTTGTATGCTTTCATGAAGCAAGGTGCCATGTTGGAAAGGCCGATGTGGCATGCAATCAAGGTTGGCTTCTGACAAATAGAGAGGAAAAGCTGCTTTGGCCTAGCAATTGTCAAAGCAACTGAATTGTGCCAATCACGTGAGCCTGGAAGCCAGTGTTACCCACTTTGATTTTTCAATGAGGTATGAACTCTAGTTGATTCCTTGACTGTAGCACATGAAGCAGAGAACCGAGACTCAGCTGAGCCATGCTGATTCTTGACCATAAGATGAGGGCCATAAATGGGGGTAGAGTTGAGCCACTAAATTTATGGTAATTTGTGTGTAGCAATAGATAATTAATAAAATGATCTAGGTTTTCCTCTCTTTTAAGTCACAATAGAAAATTAGGCAAAATCTAGGAGAAGGAAATCAGAAATTAACTTCTGTTAAGGGCTTGTGTTTTTCCAGACTTAGTGATAGACTTTGAGATTCAGCAGAGCAACTCTTATAAGGTCTTTTTAGCATTACTTCCAGTTTAGGTGTGTGGAATACAACATTCAGGAAGTGAAACTACTTGCTCAAGTTCACTCACATGGCTGGTTAGAGGCAGAGCCATGGTTTAATGCAGGTCTAACTCCAGTGCCTCTGCTCTTTCAACATGTTTAGCCAACTCCCACGAGCCATAAGAAATACTGATGTGGAAGTTTTTACCTAGAGAAAAAGGACTAAATAAAGACCATTAAGTTTTCAGCATTTGTCAGGTACCTTCAGTG
The DNA here is from genome assembly GCF_047511655.1 of Castor canadensis. Taxonomy (NCBI): domain Eukaryota; kingdom Metazoa; phylum Chordata; class Mammalia; order Rodentia; family Castoridae; genus Castor; species Castor canadensis. The sequence continues at coordinate 67,014,361 of NC_133398.1, forward strand.
GGTTTATTACTAGGTCCTGTGGTGTGTTCCTACCAGTTATTCTTTTGCTTTTCTCTTCTTGCCATGTATAAATTTACACACACACACACACACACACACACACACACACCCCATGAATACCCAACTATATAAAATTCAAAGCCTCAGAATAGCCTTATCATTTTACTACCTGCTTTTGAACAGTCAATCTCAGTCAAAAGTTCAAAAATACTTCAATTTGAAACAAGCCAATCTGAAAAAGAAAAAATCAGAGCCATAAAGATAACTTAATAAAGTAAAATAGCATACCAGTTTTCAAGCAAGCCAGAATCTACTCTTTGAAATGTTAAGTCTATCATTTGGGTATCCCAGTAATAGAAAGTAGAAACTGTTTGTTGAATGCTATATGCCTAGAACATATCATGTCAAGGGCAGTATGTGCTTGATAAATGTTGGTTGAATAAATGAAGTGAGTCAAGATTTCCTAAGCCTGGCATGCTTAGGTCAGTTGCATTAGCTCCTATGCCATCACAATTGCATGAAGTTTTAAGTGTTAATGTCTGGATTCTTAGATGATTCCCTGGACAGGACAAATCTTAGCAATATTAAAATGGAGGACTAGTTCTTTGGAGTCAGAAGGTAAGCAACAAGCTGAAGAGCAAAGGGAAGAGGAGAAGGAGGACATTGTAAATGAAATACATTAATGGGAATACATAGAACAGCTTATATCCACAATCATTATCTACCATAACTCCATTTTAGTTATCTTCTTTATTATTCTCAAACACAATTAATAGACAGTATTATCTACCTACTACTCATAATTTAAAAAAAATCAATATAATTTGCTAACTGAAATACAAACTAACTATAAAAGCAATATAATCTACAATAAAATATAGATTTTGCTGGGTGCCAGTGTAATCCTAGCTACTCAGGATGCAAGGATAGTGGTTCAAAGCCAGCTTGGGCAAATAGTTCCATGAGACCCTATCTCGAAAAACCTTTTGCAAAAATAAGGCTGGTGGAAGTGGCTCAAGGTGAAGGCCCTGAGTTCAAGCCCCAGTATTGCATATATATATATATATATATATATATATATATATATATATGAAAATGATCCAGTATAACTATACTCAAAGACAGACTGAAGCAGTGAGATAAGCTTTTACATAAAAATGGAATTAGCTAGAATTCTGGTAATTCAGGTAGGTTGTGTTGCTGGCTCAGGTATCTAGTTGCTTTGCTTTCAGTGGTATGATTTATGTAATGACAGATACAAGATTTCTACCAAAACAGTGATGAGTCTTCCCTTGATTTTCACTGTAACTTTGCTGTAGATAATTGAGGATAGATAAGAATCATGAAAAAATGTACTAAGGTTCTAAACTCAGACCAAGCTTAATGGAATGGGCCTTGTCATACAACATGTGAAGACAATACAGGGTATATGTGGACTGAAAGGAGTACGTCTTATACCTCAGAGGGGAAGAATTGAAACTGGACATTATCAAGAGCTCCCTTTGCTGACAGACAGAGAACATTTTATTTTAGCTTGCTTTAGGTGAAGGTTTTGAGTTGATTTTTCTGGGAATTTTAATTATGAGGGGTAATTTTGTGTAGTGTGAGAAAGCTTGGAGTAAATGCATCTCTAAATGGTGGATCAGCCAACTTCTGCCAGAAAAGAAGAAGAAGTCACTCTAGTTATTTTAACACACTATCAGAAACTTGTTAACTAGTTAGTGAAGGACTAAACAGGTTTAAAAAGAGAACTGAGGTTAGTGTGTAGACAGTAACTGAAGGAAGCCCTACCCACCCTCTCCTTTTTTGCTGCTTTATAAAACTGCTGATCAAGTGCTTACATGCTACAGTATGACCCATTTATAAATGTAAAGGCTTCAAGGACTGAATTTTTTCATAAAAATCAAGGCATTGGAAATGTGGGGGTGAGGAGGAACAAAAAAAGGAGGCTGGGGAGATGGAAAGGAAGAGGGTGGGTGTTACCAGAACCTAGAGTCTTGGGGCTGAGACCCAACTGGTTCTGGTTCCTTGGAGAACTGGGATGAGCCCTTCCAGTAACACTTGCACAATCAACCTATGTGGACTCCTAATCTCTCTGAAGAATCTCTTCAGATCCTGGAGTACTCTATACCCATGTCACATCAATAATGATGCTAAAACAAAAGGCAGGCTTATATCTGTGACCTGTAGTCAGGTTATATCTGTGGTCCTGGTGGACCTTCCCTAACTTTTATTCTGGTTCTTAAGTTGCCTAGAAAAACAGGACTGGTTAGGTTTAGGCTAAGTACACTAATCCATACTATTGAGTTCCTTTCAAAATGCTTTGTGCCAAATGAAACATATATTTAAAATATTCAGAACAAACCCACAGAAATAAAGCAAAGTGAGACCATAATCCCCTTTCTATGTTTTTTTCTATAGTTAAATCAGATTTGAAAGGATTGTGATAACTAATGCATAATACTTCTAATATTTTGGAAGTTATCATACATTCATGATGTCTTATTCTTTCACATATTTGTATGAAATATGTTATCAAATTTAGGCTGTCTCAAAACCCAGTGAGGTAGGTACCATCGTGCTATTTGCTAATATTCCTATCATTTTACAGATGAAGAAGCTAAGGTATAGTTGAGCGATTAGCCCAATTTCACACAGCTAGCCTCTAGAGTATCTGATGTAGCCATTAAGCCATATTATATTTGGTTTTTGAAGAATCTGTGTTCTTACCTGTCAATGAACAGCACACCCATTCATATCTTCAGCAGTGATGTAACAAAGTAGAATTGCTAGCTTGGTGAGTAGGGAAATGAGGCTCAAAACATAAGTCTGCACTAGCTTTCTTTGACATTTTAAATGAGTAACTTTAACAATGGGGGGTCTTTGTAAAATGAGTATGTTGAATGAGCCAATTTCAGAGATTCTGTAACTGTCATTGTTTTATGAGTTGTGAGGAGCCTGGACACCTTTTAGAAACTGGGAGCTGGAGCTGGAGCCTGCTTCATAGGGTTAGTAGTCAGTTTCCTAATGCACAAGACTTAGGCTTGATATGCTTAGTACTATCCATACCTAAGTGACTAGGGATTGTCAAGGATAAAGAGATTGAAGACTTGCTTTATTTGGATATTTGGGCACTATAGGGCTGACTATAGTTTTATTTTCCTTTTTTTTGCAGAATTTCTATTTTTCTGCATCCAGGAACTGGAAAATCATTACTTAGAAGTCATTGCACTTCTAATGGTTTAGTTGAGAAAGGATAGTCCTTTCTGCTAGCTTCTTTTGCTCTTAAGGGGCTGTCTACTTTCCCACCTTATAGATGGCATGTCAGCAGACTCATCTATCATCTGAAGGCTGGAGGCCTGGAGTCCAGAGACCAAATACCTGCCCAGGGACTAGAAAAATCTAGCAAAAATGCTCCCAGATTAGGAGATAGGAAATGAGGTGTGTCAACTTAACCTTATCATAAGGTTAAGGAGGGAACATGGCTTTGTGTGGGATGGGTATATGTGTGGGGGGATAGGTTTTTTTTCTTATTTCCCATGGGTGGCATTCCCCTTTACCCTCTGGTGTTCTCCATTTTTTGTTCCTCCTTACCCCCACAGTTCCAATGCTTTGATTTTTATGAAAGAATTCAGTCCTTGAAACCTTTACATTTATAAATGGGTCATACTGTAGCATGTAGCTCTTGATCAGCAGTTTTATAAAATTTATAGGCTTATTCTGAGTCCACATGGATTTCAAATTAGATTCTGAGAATTGCCAGCGTCACAATTGATACTATTTTTGGTAAATTTAGAGCAACAGAATCATTTGGCTCATGTTCAATAGTAAAACTGGATGCAGATACATACTTTACATAGTTTGTCTTCCAAATAATTCTTTCTAATCTTTGAATTTCATTGGAATTTTTGAAGACTGTTGATCGTGTTTTGCAATCATTATCATAGGGAATGGTATCCCCCTATGCATGGATACCATCCCATGCACAATCAGGTACTGCAAGGTTGATAGGGAGGGTGTGTGAAATGCAGGCCTGCATCTGTCTGTGTTTGACAGCATGGGCAGTAGGACCACTGGAATAGCTTGTTCCTAATTTATGTTATAGTAGAAAAAGAAGCAAAGTCACTATTGCATATCTGACTTTGTTGTGTCTGTTAGGTCTTGAGCTGGTTTAGAGTTGAGCTGGAGGGTCTCAGAAAATGTTCTCAGAGCTGTGTCAAACTGTAAGAAGGATGCATCTGAAGTACCCTACCCTGTACAATCAGTTACTGGGAGTTCAAGGCAAGGACTTGATTTGGTTCTTACTGCATAAGCCAAGTGGCTGATTTTCCTGGTGACAGATGAAGTTAAGAATCAGAGTGAATGTATTTTATTAAAGTATGATGCTTTGGTTGACTCCAGATTGTGAACTTGTCACCTCTAGTAGTTAAATTTGTAGTCTTTCGAGGGGGAGAATTCAAAGTGTGGGTGACATGGGTGGTAAAGTGACATGATGAAAGTCTCATTTGATACCTCAGTACCCTAAAAGGTCATATGGTCTCTATGTGCATGTTTCTTCATTGGTCTTTATTGAATAATATTTGGTTAAAAAAGAGATCTTGTGATGTAACACATAAATCAGTTTTCAAGCAATACGAGTGACAACATTTTATTCTTCTGTGTTAGGAGATAGAATTGAAGCATTAGAGGTCATTCTAGCTCAACTACCCCATTTTCTGAAAATGACATGTAGAGGCAATATATAGCATTGCATGGTAGTTAAGAGTGTAGACTGGAGTGTGATAGATTTGAGATTCATTCTCAAGTCTGCCTCTCATCAGTTCTGAGATCTTGAGCAAGTGACTTACCCTCCCAAGGAATAATGTTTGTATCTACTCATAGAAATTTAAAGAAATTAAGTAAGATAATGTGTGTCTAAAAGTTTAGCATAAAGCCTGGAACATAAAAAATGCTAATATGTTTAGTAGTATATTGTGAGGTTTGCACAGTAAACAACAGACAGTCTCTAAATCAGATAACCGGGTCTTCTGACCCCAAGCTGTTTTTCTTGTCGTATTTCACCAAATGTAAACTCCAAGGACAGAAAATGTTCCAGTGAGTGTTTGTGAGCTGTATGCCCATGTGAACAAGGCAAGGTCACTACACTTGCCTCATGTGAGTAGCAACCACCAAGAAATACCTGAGATGTGATGCCATGGGCAAATAAGTGCCATGGGAGAAACAATGCAGAATAATGGGGTTCAGAGTAATGGGAAGAAGATGTTATAAAAGGGGTCTAGGGAAGACTTCTGAGATTCAACTGAAGAGTGAGCCATCTGAGGACCTAATGAAGAGAGGAAGGCAGGTGCATAGGTTCTGATTTGATTTAGGCACAGCCAGATTGCATAGGTTCTTATAGATGGACGTAGGAATGATGGAAACTCTGAAGGTTTTAGTGAATTTCTGTGACATAACTTACACATTATTTTATTTTCATTTTTTCCCAGTAAGTAGGGTTTGAACTAAGGCTCTCGTACTTGCTAAGCAGGTACTCTACCACTTGAGCCATACCCCAGCCCTAGTTTTTGTGTTAGTTATTTTTCAGGTAGAGTCTCATGTTTGTTGCCCAGGCGAACTTCAGACTACAATCTTCCTATCTATGCCTACCATGTAGCTGGGTTCACACACACATGCCACCACTTTTGACTTAGTGATTGAGATGGGCTGTCACTAATTTTTTTTTTTTTTTGGTGAGACTGGGGTTTGAACTCAGGGCTTCCTGCTTGCAAAGCAGGTGCTCTACTGCTTGAGCCACACCTCCAGTACTGTCACTAACTTTTTGTCAGGTCTGGTGACCCTTCTGATCTCTGCCTCACAAGTATTTGGGATTATAGGTATGAGTCACTGTGTCCAGTCCAATAACTTACATTTCTAAAAAAAAATATTTTGTTTCTGTATTGAGAATAGCCTTGGACAGGAGGGAAAGTAAAACCAATTAGATTATTGTAGCAGATTGTAGCAGACCTGCTGAGATAGATGGTTTGGATTGGGGTTGTAGTGGTAGAAATAGCAAATCTAACAGGACAAACTGAGGATTGGTTGTGGGACTATAAGAAACAGAGAATCAAGGGAGACTTCTGGGTGTTTGTCCTGAGTATGTAGCAAATGGAAGTGCCATTTTCTGAGATAGAGAATTCTGGGGTTGGGAGAGATCATGTTTCTCTTTTGTGCATATTCGTACATGTTTGGGATACCTATTAGTCTATAATGTGAGGCTATTTAATACATTGTTGGATATACTGGACTGGAGCTCTGGAGTTAAGTGGGAGCTAGGGATAGAAATGTGGAGTTTAACAGCTTAGAGATCATGTTTGATGTCATGAGACTAAGGCTTCACCCAGTGATAGAGGATGGAGAAGTTGGCCAAGAACTGAGCCAGGGAGACTTAACATTAGAGGCTGGGAAAAAGAAACTAAAAAGTTGTATCCAGTGATGTGGGAAGAAAACTAGAGCCCAGGGTGTCTTGGAAGCCAAATGGACAAAGTGATTTAAAAAGGAAGGAGAGATCAACTAGGCCAGATGGTGTTGTGAGGTTGGAATAGATTAAATCAGGAAGCTCTTTACCCAGTTAGGCAAGAGAAGGGTCACTAATGCCCTTGAGATAAGAAAGGTCACATTGTGTCTCACTTATTCACTATGTCCCCTGTGACATACACAGTGTGTGGAATGTGATAGAAATTTTTTACAGGTCTGTAGAATGAATGGATGAATGAATGGATGAACTGATAAGCCCAACTTTTCTTCTTTCCTTTTGGTCTCTGAAATTTTTGCTTGTCTTGGACTTTAGTTTTTTAGTTGTAACAGAGACAAAATCATATGATTATGAGTAAGCTATACACATGACATCTTGTATCTCTCCTCTAGTGATCTATGATAGATTCAACAATTACTCACATGTCAATTAATGGAAACTGTATCAACCATACTAGTTTTAAACAGTGTCTATATTATACCATAGAGTAAATTAGTTTTTTTAAAAAGTGACCTAATCCATTAGCACAGAATCCCTGTCCTCGTTGTCCTGCAGTTTGCAGTGTCTCTGTCAGCCATCCTGTAGTTTGTCTCTTACCAAGGTTCCTGTGACTTGCAGCCCATGTTCAATAGGGTAGGCCTCAGGTTACTTCAGTGGTCAAGCCCAGGGCCTCTTCAGTCTAGATACATAGCTCTCTTTATTTTATTATAAGATATAAACTAGCAAGCATTACTTTTAATTAGTTCGAGACTGCACTGCAGTTCTCAAACTGTTCTCTGAGGCTTCCTATGGTGCTACAGTGAATTCACAGGGATATTGTGGGATATTTTAATTTGTTTTGTGGCAAACACAGAAATAGGCAACATCTGCCAGCTACCATGTGAACTACTGGCTTAAGGTAGTTCATAGTTTCAGCAGTTGATCACTACATTCCTTTCAATGATGTCATATCTTTGCAAAGCTGGATTTTTTTTTTCATGACAAAAAGCCAGTACCATGCTAAAAAAAAAATTAAGGGGAGGCAGAGTCCATTCTAATTTCCAAGGTTGGAAAGCTTTGTAGTGTCCAGCAGTTTATATAGTCTATTAAAATTGTGGTTACCTAAGAATGAAATAAAAATGTCAATTTCCTAATCATTTATATCTTATTTTTTCAAATGGCTACTAAGTTGTTAGGACATAGATATTACCTAAGTTGTTTGGATCTACCTATTTAGCACATGGAATTGTTAGGTATTTCTCTTGGCCTTCAGATGCCATGAAAAAATTACTGAGACACCAGCAGGTCATGAACTAAGAAAATTTGCAAACTTCTTATCTGGAGTCTTAGTTATCCATCAAGAAGAAAAAGAACATGAGGGAGCTATTCTGCTGCCCTCTCCAGTTTGGCCTGTTTGTTGCCCTGCATCTCTCCCAAATTCATGCCATTCAGCCCTCCAACACGTGTTCCTATGAGTGGTTGGGTGAATTTGCAAAAATAACAGGTATCTCTGTGAGCAATGCAGTTTCTCTCAAATGAGCATTCTTCTGTTACAGCTTGCAGGCAGCCCTATTCACTAATGGCTAGTATTACCTCCCATCTAGAAGAGAGAGCTTTCTGTCTCCTATTCCTCTTTCCCTACCCCCTGCAGCACTGCACTATGGCTCCTAGAACAGATCTGCTCTATAGCATGTAGTTCAGGTATGTGGTTAAGGAGATTTTTAGGATTAGCTTGAGTCTCTTTCTTCACTGGGAGTTACATTACATGTCTTCATTTATTTGCTCAGGGGTCTTCTAGGGGCTCAGAGTACTCTAGGAGCCTACTTTGCCTACTTTACCTGTGCTTTTGTGCCTTTCTTTGGTGAGCGAGCCTCTTGAGTTTTCTCTCTGAGGGTAGTTGTCACTTTATTCCAGATACTGGCCTCCTCAATTTTATTCTTCAGGATTACTCTAAGCAGTGAGAATTCTGCTTGATTTTTTCCGCCTTAGAGCTATTCATCCCTATCACTGTCTTTTCTCCCTAACCTCTATCTTTCCATTCTAACTCTTGGTTCCCTTTCTGTATCTGTCTATCCCTTTCCCTCTCCTTTTTCTCTTTCTCCTTCCCTGTCTTCTCTCTTCCTCCATGCCTACATTTCTCATTGCTTCCATTATGACACCCTCAAGTCTCACATCCCACTTTCAGATATCCCCAAAGGAAAGAGATGATCATTGTGAATAGGGGACATTAACTCTAGACCTGAATGAAGCACTCAGTCTTTTGTGTATTGCAGTATTTTGTGTAAAATTAATAGGTAAGATTCAGATGATCCAAATGGATGAATTTTACCTTGGTGAGTTACTCAGGACCCAGCTCCTCATCCAGTTTTCTATAATGCCATAAAGTTGAGCTTGTACATGCTGCTTGGGTTTAAACATTTCTAACTCTAGTACTACTATGTACCTAGCAACACTACGGGGTATGGAGCAGCACTCCATAGCAGTGCTGACCTGTGGAAATACAATGATGGCCACAGATGTGAGCCATAAACATGAGTTTAATTTTTTTAGGCATCACATCTCAATTTGAACTAGCCACACTTCTATGCTCAATAGCCACATATGCTAGTGTCTACTATATTGAATAGTGCAGTGCTGAGTAGTAAGATACGGAGAGAAAGAGATATTTCAGGCAAGTAATGAACCCAATTTTTTGAGCTTTATACTTACATAATGATGACTGAATGGATTAGGTGCTTGGAGACTATGATGGGCTTGGGAAGTACCTTAAGTTCCATGTCAAGTCTTTTAATGATCTTTGTTAGATAGTTGGTCAGGTCAGTAGTATGGAACTTGACCTAAAGTGTAGAGGGCCAGCAGTCACTGCAGCTCCTTTCATACAAACACCTAATTCTCTTTCGCTTTTCCCTCTCTTATTTCCACCTCCTGTGCTTAAGTTTACTCACTTCTTATAAGTCTATAACTTACACAGGTAAAGACTAGTCTTACTGGCAAAAGTAACCCAGCAGATAATAGTTCAAGTAGGTTCTTTAAATCCTGGAAACATATCCTCCTTGTTTTTATACCTTGGTTTACATAGCAAAGAAGATTCACTTTATTCTTAAAATTTCAAAATCTCATCTTATTCCAGAAAGGATAAAAAACCAGCAAAATCTAATTAATTTTCTTAGTTTGCATATCACAGTGTCCACCCCACCCCCATGTGTTAGTAGAGGTGAGTTTGAACGGGCCTTTCTTCTTTTGCCTTGGTTAAGCATTATCTTATGTTCTTTGGGTTACTCTTGCATAACACCATCACACAAGTAAACTGAAAGCACCCCCACTTAACTTTGGCTGAGTCTGCCTTGAGAATGAAGGGATAGGGCAGTTAGGGGAGGAAGTTGGTGAATTGTCAACAGCTAGATCAGAAAAAGGGAATATGGTCAGCTTTAACTCCTCCCACCTTCAGACACCTAAAAAACTAAATGGCATTTGTTGCTCTCAACGCAGAGAAACTAATGCAGATACTTTAAAGACAGAGTCCAATAGGAGAAGGGGACCAGGAACGAGATAAAAGGTTAGTTTGAGAAGAATTAATTTAGAAGGTAGCACACATGTACAGGAAAGCAATGTGAGTCAACTCCCTGTATAGCTATCCTTATGTCAACTAGCAAAATCCTTTGGTCCTTCCTATTATTGCTTATACTGTCTCTTCAACAAAACTAGAGATAAGGGCAAAATAGTTTCTGCTGGGTAGTGAGGGGTAAGCCGGGGGGAGGGGTTTAAAGGAGGGGGTGGGGGATAAGGGAGGGGGGGTTAATGGAGGGGGTGGGGTGTAGGGGGGAGAAATGACCCAAACATTGTATGCACATATGAATAAAATAAAAATTTAAAAAATTAAAAAAAAAACTCCTCCCACTTTATACCCCCCCCACCTCCATCTGTTTTCTTTCCTTTGAAGCGAAGAGTTGGTATTAGTTGAGAAGTCGTTAGTGTATTTCATGAGAAGGATCTGTTTTTGGTTCTCCATATGTAAAGGGGACAGTGCTGGTTACTAACTACACTACTGGGAGGTTGAAGGCTATTGGTTTTGCAATCAACTAGCTCCTCCTAAGAACAAGCAAGTAGAGACTGAAATCTTACGAAGTCTAAGGTCTTGGTAGTCCCACTTCTGAGTTGTGCAGAATACTTGATGCATTCAGCTTATCTATGTTCTTTAAACAATGAGATAGCACCCCAGTAGTGGGGTCTTCCCTAATGTTAGGGAAATACCTAAAACATTTGGAGAAAGGTTATATAGGGTACAGGGGCAGGAAGAAGAGGAAAAACCCAGAAGAGTCCATTAATGTTCCTAGAGGAAAATTATTTTCTGGTGACACCTAGGGCTTTATTTTGTGATAGTAAGTATAGAAAAAGATTGGAAAAGTACAGAAGTTGAATTAATACCATGTGTTACGAATGGGGAATGTTGCTTGAATAAAAAAGAAAGGGAAGAAAAGAATGAAAGTAATGTCACCCTGGTGTAGTCCAGTATTTTATTTCTAAGTAGCTTCAAATTATTAAATGTGTTAATTATATCTTAAACACATAGTATGGTATTATCCAGCCACCATTGAGTTCTCTTAACTTAGATTTTCAGTTCATAATCTTGGATTTTCTCAATATGCTATCATATTCTATGAGGAATGGTAACTCTATTACTTTTTTTAATATTTCAATGTTTTGTTTTGTATCTTATTAAATTGCCCATATCTCTAAAATAATGCTAAATTACAATGACAGTAGTCATCATTCTGGTTCCTGATTTTAATAGCAATTCTTCTGGTGTAGAAATTATTAACATTCTTAGGGATCTGTGGATGGACTTTAGAGAGAGTTTGTTAATCCCCAGAATGTACATACACATTTGATTTGATGAACACTGTATGTGTGAGGGTGTTTATAGTTATATATCTATATACATTCTTACATATTATATAATTATTTATTATATTCTTATAATCGTATATCTTCCTATACTTTCTATCATGACTAAATTTATAATTTTAGCTTTTCATGTTTCTTTGAGTTCATCTTTCCTTTGTTTTAAAACAAAAGATGCATGCCTGAATAAAACAGCTGATTTTGGTTTGATGATAAGTGTCAGCAGAGGGGAAATGGTTATTGAGTGAGTCCAGGTTGTTATGCCATGTAAACATTGTAGAGGCTTGAGATACTGGGTAATGACAAAAAGAGGCCATTTTCATGGTGTTTTGGTATACAATGAACTCATGAACACAAAGGTAACAAGGGCTGACAAGAGCTATCCACATCTTTTGAAATCCAAGGTGGTTTAGAAACTGCAGTGTGGGTTACAAACTCATTAACTAGCAAGTTCAATTGCTTCTCACAAATGTATTGTATTCTTTTTATTTTGAATTTTTTTTATTATTCATATGTGCATACAATGCTTGGGTCATTTCTCCCCCCTGCCCCCACCCCCTCCCTTACCACCCACGCCGCCCCTTCCCTCTCCCCCCTTGATACCCGGCAGAAACTATTTTGCTCTTATCTCTAATTTTGTTGTAGAGAGAGTATAAGCAATAATAGGAAGGAACAAGAGTTTTTGCTGGTTGAGATAAGGATAGCTATACAGGGAGTTGACTCACATTAATTTCCTGTGCGTGGGTGTTACCTTCTAGGTTAATTCTTTTTGATCTATTCTTAAACCAAACTATAGATGAGTTCACTTATTTAAGGTAAAGCTGGTTTTACATCCTTTGGTGCCAGTGTTTGGATCAACAATGTGAAAAGGTTTGGGGAAAATGACAGAGGCCATCTCACTGGACAATGTTCATTAAACCAATGCAAGAATAATTTACAGTTCATGTTGGGAGTTAAGAGGCATTGAACTTGAGCCTGTTTAAAAACTCCAAATAGGTTGTACAGTAAGCCATACACATTTTTTTCTTAGAGAAAAACAGGAGGAAAAGGATGAGACCAGCTCTTTCTTTTAGCTATAGCAAATTTCATCTCAGACAGATGCCTTTAGTGAGGATCCTGATGTTCACTCTATTTGGACAATGCACCACCACAGCAGTGGGCTGTGGCATTATCAACCATTGCTTGTAGCTTAGATTTTAGTTGGAGACATCAGAAATCTTTAAAGAACCAAAAGTAGCACTTAGAGAAAATGCATGTAAATTATAGCCATCAAGATCCCCTATGGAGTTATGAAAATATTTTATCAAGGTCTTGAAAAGTCTACTTTTTATTTCATTCTTGGGAACCTGTGACTTGTTTTTCTCTAGGCAAGGACTGACTTCATATATACTGGTATGTGTGCAAAAGCACTTTGAATGCTGATCAGTAAAACATTGTTGATCACTAAAAAGAAGTATTTTAAGAGGCTTTATTGCCTTTTAGCCTCAGAAATGGAATGGTCTTACTCACATGGGGTGTTTCCTTTTCTAGCAGATAGGGGAAGTAGAAATACAGCCAGGAATTACTTTTGCCTGATTATTCTTTATGTAGTTTGCTAAGTTAAAATGGAAAAGGAAAAATAAATGCCAGAGCAAAGAACAGAAGATATGAAAGTGAACAAAACCTGTGAGCTTGAACTATTTTGATAGTCAGTTGGAATTCTGCACTCAGGTACACCCAATGTCAGGTAAGGGTTCTTTGATAGACTCTGCCATGTACTACAGATGAAAAAGATTGTCACAGATGAAAAAGACTGTCTCCATGCTTAATTATAACTCAAGACAGAATTAGGATAATAATAAAAATATAAAGTATGATGGGAGCCTGGAAGAGATGGAGAGCATTTGAGCTTTTCACTCAAGAGACAGATTTCAGGAAAGAGTCCATTCCAGGCCAGAGTAACAGCAGGGGAAGAGCTTGGAGTGAGTGGAATGCTCAGGAAGAACCTGAGTCTGTTGTGATTCATGGCCAGATATGATGACAGACAAGGTTATGAAGCTAGGATGGAGCCATGTTCTAAAGGCCTCCAATGCCCTTTTTCTGTATTGGCAGAGGTGTTATTGAAGGGTGTTGAGGAAAGACATGACATGATTTAAATGGTGTTTTAAGACCATTTTGGCAGCTAGTGAGCATGCATTTGGGAAAAGGACAATAATGCATGTGGGTTGTGTTTAGAAACCATGAGCTTTCAAAACAATCCTCTCTCAATGTCATTGGAGACTTAGAGCATTGCTAGTTTGTTTCCATCTTTTTCCTCCATCTGTTCATCTCTTTATTCATTCATTTAGTAGAAAAGTATTTACTGTATCCCATTACATCCTTACATTTGTACAGCTCTTTGCACTTTTCAAAATTCCTTTATAATACTGTCTGATTTGTTTCCTGTAAATACACTATGAAGCAAGTAGGGCTGATGTTATGGTTCTTATTTTATACGTGGAGACCCTGAAAATTGCTTAAGGTGACCAAGTGGTGAATTATCACCAGAATCTGGGCCTTCTGATTCCTCAAGAAAATTATGTCTTCCACCTATTGTAAAACACTTGGTCTTGTGTGGAATGCTATGGGCCACAACGATCTCTTCTCTAAGAAAGGTAAAAATCTTTGTCAGGTCAGAGGCCACAGTCTTAAAAAGCACTAGGATCCCTCTAAGCCAACATGATCTGAGATAATTGTTGCAAAAAATTGGTTCAGGTGGTGAGTTATAAAACTGTGATTCACACCTTAAGCATGTTATAGCAACTGAAAACATCTAAATGTATATTTATTTATTAGTCTTTTGATGTAGGACCAAGGTCTTTTCTTTGATAGTCTCCTGGAGTCCACCGTAATCATCTTTCTTGCATAACTCTCATATACTTTTAATGTATTGATTTCTTTAATGTGTAATAAGAACTAAATATTTGTGTAGTAATCTTGACTGTAGAGTCATTTTGGGGTTTAAAAATTCCCCCATAAAATATTTTATAGATACCTACTCCACATCTAATTTAGCAACAGTATTTTCAAAGTAGCTCACCTTTCAAAAGACTATTTTAATGTAGTTTTCATAGAAAAACAACCTGCTTTCTTTTTATACTCCCTTTGTGCAATATTTAATTAAATTATGTAAATACTAACAGCATACAACTGTCATAAGCATGTCTGTCATAAATGGGTTTGGGAACAAACACAGTGACTCTTGGTAAATATCCAGCTCCATTGGTAGGAACTGCAGTACACTGGCATATTGGAAAGCAGTGTCCTAGCCACAAGCGTTCACTGTGCCATGGGCAACTGTCAGTCTTTCAACAGGGAATGGCGGACAGCAGCTATTCTGGTGAGTCAGTTAAGAGAGATTCAGCTGCAAGTGAATGGACAGTAGAATATATCACTAAAGAAGTCCAGGGGTGGGGGAGGGCTCAGGTGATCCATGAGGGTTTGTGGAAGGCTTGGGATGTTAACTGGGGCTGGAAAGATGGGTGGGCTTCAGAAAGCAGGTCCTAGGTGAGGGTGTGTGCGCACGTGTGAGTTGAGTAGAGAGAGAGAGAGAACAAAAATAGCTACTAGCCAGATGTTCTCAGCAAGGGAGAAAAGTCCATTTCCTTATAATACCAGAAAAAAAAGTGGAACAGATAGACCCTTTACTTCAAAATCCTTTTCTAAGTCCTACCTCAGTGAAGGAAACCTTCCCATCCCAGGCACTTTAGGTGAGGATTTTGCTTTACTTCCTAAAGTAAAATCATTATGGTAGTTAGAAATTTAGACATTTGGTCTCCCACATTCCATGTGGACCACAGCTAATCCACCCAGGCAGATGAGGGACTACTGTGTTTTAAGAAAAGTGCCCGGGAGGCATTGATGACTTCCCTTACCAATGTGCTCTGATGTCCTGGCCCTTTACAGTAACCCATCAACCAGCTGAAAATGATTATTAAGCCTTGTTTCCAGCGTCTATGCTGACTTATACCAAAGTGATATCTTTTCATATATTCTTATTCTAAATCTACTAAGTAGAAAAAAACGGAAATTAAAAACCATGGAGTCATTTCCCATCTCTAATCTTCAAATTAACTATGAAGAGTTTTAGTACTAAATGTGTCTGTGTTAGAACTATGTGTGCATATGTGTGTATAAACACACACATGTGATTAAAACATAGAATGTAAATATAACATATACACAGAAACACATAAAAATACCACAGTTTTGATGGACAAAAGTGGACACATCTGATCAGGTAAGATCTGTAGGCAGTCTCACTAATACAAGGTAGAAGTAAAAGTGTTGGGGTTCCGTCTCCTTGGTTCTTACTACAGGGCAGTTTGATTTTTTGATACTCTTTCCCCTCAATCACTTTTGACCAACCCTTTCTGATCACTTCCTCTTCCTCCTTCCTGTACTTTGTCAGGGGTTAAGCAAGATCTGACCCTCATATCAGCTCCCCCTAATTACCAAGTGGGTTTGCTGCTCAAAATGGATTAAGGTATCAATCTTCCTTTCTTAAAAGAGAATTCTTGGAGCTGTATGGCCCATAGAACTAATGTAAGGTCAGGTGGTTGCAGGGTAAATCATGGTAATTTGCCAGGAATTCACTAAAATCTCATCATTCAAATAAGGCTGTCTTTTCTGTATTCATGGCTTATCTAGAGTAGAAGAAATATAATGTAAGCCACACATGTGAACCATATATGTAATTAAAAAATTTTTGTAGCCACATTGAAAAGTAAAACAAGTGAAAGTAATTATTTCAATATGTATCCTCATAAAAAAAAGCCAATAATGAGGTGTTTTACTGTCTTCTGAATCCAGTGGGTAGTTTATGTAGTTCATCTCCATTCAGAACAGCCACACTTCAGGTGTCCAGTGACCATACAGGGGTAATCGCTACTCTACTGGGTAAGTGCAGGTGTAGAGTACCCTGTGGTGAGGACAGGCATCATGTCATTTCTGGGTCTTTGAACCTACTTGGTATGGGAGTCTGTTGTTGAACAACCTCCATCAGCTAGGGTGGTTCCATGGTATGTACTGGTCATGCCCATCAACCAGCTGGAATCAGTGTTTTGTGGAGCATGGGTCTTTGGTATGCCACTGTGTGTTTGATTTCACCGCAGAGGGAGCAGATGGATTCCTATAGAGCTCTGAAGAAAGGGAATTGTTCCTCAGAAAAAGCCTTGTTGAGCATTGAGCAACAAGTATAGGATTTCTGGGATGATAACCAAGCCTGAGCAGGTTTTCGATAGATTGGTTGGCACACATTTCCCCACTTCCTGGAGATGCCCTAGAATTAGAAGGTGAAAAACCACTCTGAGTTACCATGGGGAGCCTTAAAAGACAGCATGTTCCTGAAACTGACCAGGTTTGAAGCCTTTTGACGGGGTCCAGAATAGGTCAGGAACTGTAACTAGTAGCAAACCAGCCTTCCTCTACTGCTAAGACTCCAGGACACCCCCGTGTCCTTTGCTGAAGGACCCAAAGCCACAGGATAAAAATGATGCAGTTTTACTCCAAGGCACAGGAAGATGAGTGGAGCTATGTGGTAAGTATAATACAAACTTCCCTTGCATTTGAAAACATAAAGCACAGATCTTGGAGAAAAAGACTTCAGCTGACAGTGAGCCGTTTTGGGACACGCTGTCGTTTCCCTCAGGCTTGGAAATCATTTTCCTTTGCTTGTTAGGAATTCTTTCCTGCTTACCCCACCGCACTGCATCCCATCCTGAGTTTGGTGCACTTCAAGTTTCAGAGTGTGCACAAACAGGCAAAGAAACACTAGCAGGGTCTTAATTAAAAAGAGGCATTGTCCTGGAAGGGACAGAAATTTCATTTAGAATCAAAGTTTGGAAGAAAAGGACAACTGTCAGTTAAAATTAATTTCAATAGAAAATCAGCTTAAAATACGTATATATACACAGGTAGGCATACATATTCATTCATACTTACTCTGCTCCTCAGAGTAGCCAAAGTTCTCTTTTTAATTCCCATATCATTAGAAAAATGTACATTACTTTCACTGAAACTTGGCGGAGAAGATTCCAACTCCTTTATGTATTTACTTTTGTGGTACTAAGATTTGAACTCATGGCCTTGTGCTTGCTAGGCAAGTGCTCTACCTACCTCTAGCCCTTTTTGCTTAGTCATTTTGCATTTCTTTTTTTTGTCCAGGAAGAACTCAGACTGCAATCCTCTGACTTCTCATGTAGCTGGGATCACAGGCATGCCCTACGAGTACTGGCTTATTGATTGAGATGGGGTCTTGCTAACTTTTGCTTAATTTGGCCTTGAAGAGCAACGCTGTCAATCTCTAACTCCTGAGTGGTTGGGATTACAGGCAAGAGCTATCCCACCTAGCCTTGTTTTAAATGTTATTTTGTAGTGTGGAGAATAGAGGAGAATGATAGTGGGAATGAACCTAAAGATGTAACAATGTAATAATGAAACCCAACTAATATATGCTAATGAAAGTGTTGAAATTTTCTTTTCAGTTTTTTTACTTTCCTTGATTCTGAGAATAATATGTCTTGATTGTGTGTTGAAGATGAATTTACCTACTAATATTGTGATGTTACCATCTTATAATATTATTTGTGATGATTTCTGTTTTTTTCTTTTAAGAGAAAACTTAAGAAAGGAGGGAGTTATACTTTTGATGGGGGGTTAATTGTAAGAAAGATAAATATGTGCCCACTACTTACATATTTATAATTTTATCTGTTGCTCAAATGCACTTGACAAATACAAAAGTAAACTGTTTCAGAAATAACTCACGCTGGGCACCCACCAGTGGCTCACACCAGTAATCTTAGCTACTTGGGAGGCAGTGATCAGGAGGATTGTGGTTCGAAGCCAGCCCCAGGCAAATAATTTGTGAGCTCCTATCTTGAAAATACCAGACACAAAAATACAGGGTTGGTGAAGTGGCTCAAGTGGTAGAGTGTCTGTCTAGCAAGTGTGAGATCCTGAGTTTAAACCCCTCTACTGCCAAAAAAAAAAAAAAAAAAAGCCAACAAATTCTTCTGCATTTAGATACAATCTCAAAATATTTTAAAATCAGCTGTTGGTATATTCAAATGGAAACCTATTTAATACCCTAAATATGATCTAATATTCATATAAGGTAAGGGGAGGGAAATAGGTAATAGGCAAATGACAACAATCTTTAGACCCCCCTGTTTAAGTAATGCTTCTCTGAAAAGGGAGGAAGGGATGGGACTTAGCGATTATTCAGAGCCCTCCCAACCACCAATGTTCAGGCTTCTATTACATTGAATTTAAGGAAAGAAAGGAGAATGTTAGCATAGTGGTTTTTTAACCTTGATATCAAGATCTCAATGACCTTTTTGAGGTGGTTGTCATGCATGTTTTCTCATGATGTGAAGAACCACAGTTTGTTCCCAGGTTTCTAGAAATGACACAGAGTCTGCAACCCATAACCTAGGCCTGCTCATGGGAATATAGAAGTACAAGAACTTCATTTCCCCTGTCACAGGGCAAAAGGCACTGGCTGCGATCTGACAGTGGCTGGAGAAGACAGCCATGGTTTGAGCTGGCTTCTTAGTGGTGAAGAGTTCACTGCAACAGTTGTGACAGCCGTAGCAGCTGTGACAACCACAGCAGGTAGAGTCCATCTCTCTGCAGGTCATTTCACAAGTCTTACCCCCCAGGGAAAGCCTGACTCATGTTAGTGCTTAAGGTTTAATTAAAGAGAGCCAACTCTGGAAGAAAGATGTCAAGTGGGCACACAACACAGTGAATAGGTGTGTCTGATTCATGAGGAATGACACAGAAGGAGAATGTTTGTTGAGAAAATTGCTTATTTTCTTGTTATAAAGTGCTGAGACAGCATTGGTAGAAATTTTCCTCTGCTCCTCAAAAAAGAGTTAAGGTTTCTTTGGTTGTTTCACAGGACAATGGTTTTAGCTCTGCAGCCTGGGGGAATGTATGACTTTTTTTTTTAAAGTTATATACTGGTAGGTATAGGTATATTTTAGGAAGGAAGTGCAAATGCTGAGGGATGCTTAATATCTTCTTGCATGTGGATAGGGTCTCTCCTTCCCAAACAAAAAGGAGTTATATTCACACTCATGATCCTCTTCCTGTCAAAGTGGTAGTTCCCTCTGCTCTTGTCTCATCTATTCTGGGAGAAGGTTAGTGTGCATGTAGATATCATCTCCCTCCCTTTTGGTTCCTTTTAGTCACATTGTTTCAGTCTCTTAAGACACACTTGGAGGGAATAAACTCCATTTGAAGCAGTGGTAGGAATTCCCAGTTCCATTCTCAGGGAGTAGTCCTAAAGGCTTACTCCTGACCTTGTGCCCACTGGTAAAGAAAGAAGACAGGGTGGCAACAAGAAATTCCTGGGGAAATGTTTTTGTTCTAGAACTTTCCTAGGTAGAAATACTGAGGAAAGAGTTCTGGACAATCCTTTGTCAAAAGTAGAATAAAAGAAATATGCAGCCTGTCCATTGTGAAGCTGCCCTCTAGTGAATTCACCAAGGAAGGGAAAGTTACTTAAAACCACACCAAACTGAATGAAGTGCTAAGTAGCAGAGAAATGGAAAAGAGAAACTATGTTTCCAGTGTTTCAAAAAAACAGGAAGAGAGGAATGAACCTGTCCTATACTCTGGATTTAGTTAATATCAAGTGAAACAATCTGAAAATACTGCAAAACAGAAAGCGTGGTTGATTAATGAGAAGGTTAACTAGGTCATGAGAATCAAGTGTGATAAACCGTACCTAAAAATTACACTTATGGGATTGGGGGTAAAAAGATAATAGTATTTGATAATGAAGGTGCTACATGAAAATAACTGGATTTGTGGTTTAAAAAGTAATTAATCCTGAATGAGAAAAATACCATTTGTAGGTTTTTCAGCCTTGGGTTCATTAGCCTGAGCCCATAGTAAAAGTGTCTTCTTTCACTTCCAACTATTACTTTGCTTATTTCTTGCATATTTAGTTAAAATATTTGTAGTCTTATTATAGACTTAATTCTGTATTCTGATTTTAATCGTTAGTATAAAGTTGCTAGGAATGGTTAGTAATTCTCCCTCTGTCATAATTCTTATGGCTGCAGGATATTCTGCCTAGAGACTGTACTAACTTTGCCTTGTGTTGGCTATTTACATTTTTTCAAAGTGTATTTTTGCTGTTCCAAATAACCTGCTGTGGATGTGGTCACCTGGTACTACTGACTTTACACAGGGTGAAGGATGCTCTCAATTTAGTTCAACTGGATGATGTTGAGTCATCTCCAAGGGAATCCTGGTCTTAAGAAAATAGTTTTAATGAGTTGCTATCGAAAAAAGAAAGAAAGCCTTCGGCCAATCAGAAGGCTTAGCTAGCTTTTAACAGAGGGATTTGTTTTTCCAGTTTGCATTGACTTATGTATTAGATTTGGGGCCTAAAAACTTAGAGGGTAAATGGAATTTTAATAAATCCAGTCTTGTTTTAGATAAGCTAGCACCAAAAGGTGCCTGCCACATAGTGGGGACTCAGTACCATCTGAGAGTAAATGAAATGTTGAGAGAAACTTGTTATTGACAGTCACCTTGAAGTGGATTTTTTTTTTTTGGTCATGTGGTAGAAATTAGACTGTTCTGCTTGACAGTTTCAGATATTTTTCCACCCATGTTTCCTTAAAATGAGCTTTGCTTCTACAGTTCAATGTTACAGCCAATATTTGTAAGTAGTGTAACAAAAAACTGTTTAAACATAAAAACAAATATTCAATCTGTCACATCCCAACCCATGTAGAAAAGAGAAATACTTTTGAAAAGTGGAAATTCTTAATATCATAAACTGCTTGTTTGGAGCAGGAACTATTTAAAAGCTCCCAGCTTTAATAAGTGAAGGAGACATACTGATAAAAACCACAAACATGTTTAGTGCATGAGATCATCCGTCTCTTTCTCACCTTCAAAACAAAAGATTTCTCCTCTTCTCTAGGGTTTTTTTTTTTTTCCGTACTTGCTTTTTTTCCTTTTTTTTTTTTGACAACCATGTCAAGTTTTCCTGGCTGTGGACAGGGAGCAGTGCTCCAACTATTAAGCTGTGTGAGAACAGTGATCTTGGTCAGCAAGGATCATTTGTCTCCAGTTGTCAACAAAGGCTTGTTTTACTAGGAACAATGACTACGCAGGTTTGTGCAGAGTGTTGTGTGCAAAAGCGTTAATCAGTAAGCAGCTTGAGCCGTACTCAAAATCTCTTTTACAAAGTTATTTTGCTCTTTAGGGGAGATTGTTGTTTCTGTGCATTGGCAGCATCTGAAAAAGAGGTTCATCAGTATGCCAGGATGTGCTCTGCAGGGAGAGCTTGACTCTGTCCTCTGTTTCTTTCTTTTGCTTCTCTTCAATCAGTGTTCACCAGCGCACAGCCCCATTATTATTGATGTTTAAGCATTGCAAAGTGATCAAATGATAAGGATCTTGGTTTCTAGCCAAGATGAAAGATTTTTCTAGCTTGGGGAATACTTCAGTGCTCTGATGGAGTGCAGTTTTTACACACTCACTCTTGCATTTACACGCCTATCCACACATTCACACTCACTGAGGACCTGGTTTGCAAGAAGTTAACAGGAAAGAGGACTTGGCCTTTGGGAAGGGTGCTAGTCTAGAGCCAGTGGGAGTAACTGGGGGTGTGTGTGAATGAATTCTTCTGCTCTGTTTGGCACTTACCAAAAGGACTGAATCCCTATAAGAAACATTCTGACCTTAATTACAGCAATAATTGAACTGAAGGATTGAGATCAAGTTGTTAGACACTCAAAGTTGATGAAAATTCTGTTTCGTGGGCTGGGAAGTGGTACACACATAAACCACTTTCTCCTTGTATACCTGTTCCAGGAGACCCTTCCCAACTGTACCTACTCACTGACCCTCTATTCCATCTTTATGAATGCTGACAAGTGCAGTGTCCATACCTAACTGAGGCAGGTGGACAAATGCCATGGATCGTGTGCAGTGGCCCCTTTTGAATCTTAGCTCTAGAGTCTTAGTGAGGGAGCAACGAACTTGAACTGAGGTCTAAAGTCAGACAAGCCTCCTTTGAGATAGTGTCATGATCTTCAGTGACTCACTTATTCTTTCAGTATCCCCATGGACCCACAAATTATGGACAAACATAATAATATCTTGAGACTGACTGCCCTCTCACTATGTACGGGGTACTGTGCTGGACATGTTGCATTAACATCCTAACTAGTCTCTGGTCATTTAATCCTTACAACATTGCAAATGAGGGACATCCCATTATTTCTCAGATTTACAAAGGAGGACCTAGAGAGGTCTTATAAGGACATAGCTAGAATGTGGCAGTCACATGACTGAATCTCTTGAACTACATTCATCCCACTGTGCCATCTTGCCTCTTCCTGGTGTGATGCCTTGTGTCTTAGGATTCTTGTTTCTGAAGGACTAAGTAAATGAGGTATGGAGAAAAGATTGACCAAAGAGGTACTTAAATTCTAAAATTTTTGGTTGGCTTCTCATCTCTAATGATTGAGGGAGTAGGGCTGGAGTATAGACCTATGAGAACTAATGTCCTAACTAGTCACTAGTCAAAGTGGTTTGAAGCAAGTGGTTTAGGTGTAGTGAGAAACTGAAAGGAAAACAAAGGCTGAGGCATCACCCAGAAGAACTCCATCAGGGAAGGACCATGCAGTAATATTACTGCAACCAGGAAAACCCAAATGAGACTCTAGTGAGTCACTCTGGGGTCAAAGAATTTTCAGCCTGAGGGCTTGGGTAAGAGGATTTGTACAACATTTTGGAGCAAGAGTCTTTAGAAATGCCTTTCAAAGAATCCCATATGTCCTGAAGATTTCATTGTCCTTGAACAGTTTCCTCGCAACAGCTGGAGGGGTTGAAGGAAGTTCTAGACCTTTCAAGATTGGCAAACCTTGGATAGTGCCTGAGAAGGCCCAGAGGGGAAGCTATGGTATCCCCCTTTTTGGAGGGGGTAGATAATGCTTAGACTGGGGGTTTCTATGGTGACAGTGGCTAGCTGTAACCCTTGGGTGTTGGAATCTCTGTTCTAATACCTATGGAAAGCAAGAGTTAAAGATAACTGTTGTTACTGCTGGCTCTATTATGACAGAAGCAGTCTCTGAGCATCAAGAAGTCACCCTGTCCGCCATGCTCAAAGATCAAAGAAACTGGGAATTCTCTCTTTGAAAATGGTATTCCTATGTCTGCATGTCATTGGTATCAAAATTATGTAATTGGTTAATGGAGCCCATATCCTCCTTGTTAATACAGGATATTGTCAGGTAGTGGTAATGGTGGTCTTGAGAGTAGAGTAGCTGATATTCTAAAGTAGAAAAGAAACTAAGCCAAATACAAATGGTTCTGCTGATTCCTTCGGGGTATTCTAGGATTAATAGTCTCCTCTTTGGGATGGCCAAGTTTCCTGGGTAATTTTAACCTATCATTTACTTACATCTTAGAAGTGAATGTTTAAACATGACTTAGCAAATGGAAATGTTAGGAGGAAAATAAAAGAATGGAAGTCACATGGGTAGTTTCCTAATTTTGGATGCCTCATTTAGCTCCTCCAACTTCTTTATCTTTAATATGGGTGCTCCCAGAACCATCTGTTGAGGATAGTAACAGTATATTGTTTTGAAGGAGTTTGTCTGTTGATAGTCCTTGTATAATGTTTAGAAATTTTCTTACACAATAAATTTCAAACAGACTACTAAGTTAGAAATTATCTGTATTTAAATAAAATACTGAAATTCAGAGTAGTGATCAGATTCCTCAAAGTCAAATAGTAAGTAAGTGTCAGAGTGAGACTAGGAACTTAAGGAAGAATAGTGCTGAAGATAGGGCCCTTTGTTTTCTTTTTAAATGATGATTGTGATAATAATAACGGGTCATAAATGTGAAAGGGGGATAGTTTGAGGGCAGGGATCAGTGGAGGAGGCATGGCAAAGGAAAGGATCCTGAAGGAGGAAAAGGATCAAAGTATGCTATATGTATATGTTTGAAAATAGCATAATGAAACCCACCAAATGCTGTTTGTGAAAGGGGTGAGGAAGGAGGAGGAGATGGGAATATAATGGAGAGGGTGAATTTGTTCAAAGTACACTGTACACATGTATGAAATTTCCGTAGTGAAATTTCATACTAATTCACATACTAATGCATTCTAATTCAAAATTTAATAAAACTATTTTAAAAAGTAAAATAATTTTTGAGTTGCAAAACAAATTTAAATAATTTTATACAACTCTTACTTATATAAAAGCTGAAGGCTTAAAAAATTGTTTCTCTTGATTTATGGTAACACAGAAAATATTATTTGTACAAATTGCCTGTTGTGGAAGAGAAGGAAGGGCTGAAGCAGGGACACTGTGACAACCACAGGCTTTCCATTCCATCAGGCCCACTTGGAGTACATCCTTCAGTAGTTATTCCCTTAAGGATCTGTGACTGGTAAAAATCATGACATTTGAGTGTATGAAAATGCCCTTATTTTGCCTCAATGACTGAATGCCACTTTAATTGGGCATAAAATTATTGATTAATAGCTATTTTCCTCAGGATTTGGAAGATTTTATTGTCATCGACTTTGGTTTTTACTTTTAAGAAGTTTGATAACCAACTAACTGCTGTCCCTCTGACACTTTTGCTGTATTCTGATGCTTTTCAGTTTCATCATAATGTAAATAGGTATGGATTTGTCTTTGCTTATATTGCCCATGTTTTCAATCTAAGAACTTGTTTCTTTCTACAATTTTGAGAGACTGCTGTAAATATTCCAGTTTTGTAATTCCCTTCAGTTTCTTCTGAAATTATTTCAGAATTACTGTGTTAGAATCTGCCAATTTTTCTTTTAATTGAAGCTTGATTCCAAAGACTATTTTCCCCTCTGTGTTTCCTTCTAGGTAAAGTTAAGATAACATTTCCTTAACATCATCATTTTGAATGTGTCAAGTATGGATTTTAACTCATTAAGTTCTTCTAGTTCAATTTACTATACTTTTGCTTTTTAAGGTCTTTGTTTTCTTTTTTTAATGTCTGCTGACTGTTATGCTGTTTTTTCATGAATCCATGCTTATTAATAATGGAAGCTTCTTTATTCATCTCACTGGTCATCCTAAATAGGCTTTTGTCTGACTATTCTATGAAATTTATTTCATTTGGGCTGAATTCATAACTTGATGGTTTATTAGACTTAGATTCCTTTATACTTTTTGGAATTTTAGCTTGTGGGCTTATTTTGAATGTGAGAAATTTTTTTTCTTTTTTTGTGTGTGTGATTTCTTCTCTCATTCTCCTTCTTTGCCTAATACCTTTGTATCTTTATGGTTGCTTCCACCTGGTTCCCTAGGCCTAGTTGATAATTAGGTATTATGATCTTTAGTGTTTCCATGCTCTGGGATGATTTGTGGACTATCACAGACTCATGAAGCATGCAGGAAATCTGACTCAATTTCTCTCCTAAGACTTCTTTCCTCCTTATCTACTGTTATAGCTGCTGATAAACCTGGAGCTTAAAGAGCAGATCCTCCATTATTTCCCATAGATTTGAGGGAATTTGGAGTTTTACAGAAGAGAGAGGAAGTCTTGCCTCTGTCCTTGCTTTGAGTCAAACTATACCTGTCTAGCATATGGCAGTTTGGATTCTGGTACCTCTCAGGAGTTCAGTTCTCTCCTGCTTCTGCCTGCTGCTGGCTTGGGAGCTTTGGCTTTCTTTGTCCTCAGCCCCACTTTCTTTATTTCTATTGCTTTTCTGGTCGATAGAGATTTATCTTGCTTTGGAGTTGGATGAAACTTACTAGTTTTCTCTTATTAAAATGAGCATTTTAAATGTAAAATGTGTGTTTAGATCAGAGGGACCGTCTTGGAGCTCAAAATTACAGGACCGACTCAACCAGCCTCATACCATTTTAACTTTTCTTCCAGGTTCTTTCCCAGGAATGCTGAGGTGCTATTCTATTGCTATTCCCCACCCCCCACCCTTTTTTTCCTTCGCTTGCTTCAGAAATTAAGGGATTTACTTTCTTCCTGGTGTTACCTTGATTGGGCAATATTCAGAATCAGTTTTAAAGCTCCACCTTCAGTGTAAATGTCAGTGTTATCTTAGGTTAGGGCAAGTGACATTAAGAAATAAGTAAGTTTGCAAAAATTATTCTTATGAACCAACATTCAGGAGATGTGACATTTGACATGATGTGTACTCAAGTATAAGCTTCTATTTACCTTTTACATATATTGTTATGAAATAGCTGAAAAAATTTCATGAGCTGTTAGGGTCTTCTTTCTTCCTTATTTTTTTAAAATAAATAATATTGTGATAAAAACTTTCTATCAGAGCTTTTAGAAAAGCAAATGTTGATAAAACTGGAAATATTTTATCTTTTTCATATCTTAATCAAATCAGAGAATATCCATGCTTCAGTGAACTTTTAAATGTCCCTTGAGTACACTTTAAGTTTCAAGGTAGCATTGTGCTGTAACGCCTTCTCCAGTCCTCCTTTAAATGTGGTTAAAGAAACACCATCACGCCCTGTCCTTCCAGTGGATTGTATTTTTCCCTCAGATTCCTGGTCATGATAATCAACCAAGGTTAGATATCTTGACAGTCTCTCTTCATGTCTCATAGTTTGATATCAGTGATTATGTTCAAAATTAATATTCATTTTAAAGTATTTTTAATAATACTTTCACCCAAGCGTGACAGTACATCCCAGCACTCGGAAGAAAGCTGAGCAGGAGTATTGAAAGTTTGAGGCCAGACTGGACTACATAGCAAGTTCCAGTCTAACTTGGGCTTCCTAGCAAGACCCTTTCTTAAAAACCAAAAAAATTTTTTTCAGAATGCATATGTGGTAAAATTTTCACACAAAGTAAAAGCAAGTTCAATAAAAGCAGGTCTCTATGAGTCTGGCTTATTCTTTCAGGCTTCTCTTCAGTGATTGCCAATGTTGATTTCTGGACCTTCCTTCCTCCCTCCCTCCCTCCCTCCCTCCCTTCTTTCCTCCCTCCCTTCCTTCCTTCCTTCCCTCTTTCCCTCCTTCCCTTCTTGCTTCCTTCCTTCCTTCCCTCCTTCCCTCCCTCCCTCCCTCCCTCCTTCCTTTCTTTCCTTTGTATAATGCCTCAGTAAGTAGTCCAGGCTAGCCCGGACTAGAACTAGAACTAGAACTCATGATCAATCCTCCTGCCAAAACCTTCCAAGTGCTAAGGTTGCATGCATATCAGAAAGGATATTCTATCTGATATGATTTCATGTTCATGTATGTGTATATTCCATTAGACATGAAAATATATCATTCAAAAATTTTGTTTTTTGTACCTAGTTTTGGATCTCATTCCCTATCAATCCATGCAAAGGTGCCTCATCATTTTTTACATTAAAACCAGTTAACTACTGCAAGATTTTTGTACTCAACAAATCATTATGTAGGAACTGAATGCCCACGACATGTTCATTTTTTTTTAGAGTGGAATGAACTGTCTTCATTCTGCTCTCCTTGTGGGTAGATTTTGAAACTTCGTATTCAGAAGGCTAACAGAGCAGTCACTGTGCAGAAGTCAGCTCAGAAGTGGGCCCTTCAGTTCTGTGTTTTCAACAATAGGTGGCACCAGCAATTTCTGTATTGGGGCTGCATGGAGAGGGAAAGCATCATCATTTTGATCATTTTTTCATTTCATATCGTTGTATTCACAGATTATTAAGAGCAAAGATGTGTTTACCTGAAAGCCTGGAGGCTTGCACATGCATGCATATACACATACTGTATTAAGAGGCACTTTGTAGAAAGGTACCTGTAATACGATGCTGCATCTTTTCCCTCATCCCAGCCTATATTTGTAGGAGTCATCCAGTGAGACCAAGCATTTAGTTAGCATATTATATCTCACTAATCATGATTATGATTATATATACAAACCATATCTTTGCATGAGTATCTTGAGAGATTTATTTGGGTGGAAACTTCATCTCGATGCCACAAACATGAATTTTTCATTGTACCGAGGAGGTATGTAGTCTTAGATGTAGCCTGTCAGATTTGTATTGACAGTTCTCCATCTCATTTCAGCCCTGATGCATCCTCCATGCTCCCTGCCACTTTGGGTCTAGAATCCGTCAGTACTTACAACATAGGTTTTTAAAACCAAATTCATCATTAGTCTCTAGAAAGTAATTCTCTTCTTTTCTTTGTATTGCTAATTAAAATTCTCTCCATCAATTTCTAACATGTCTTCCAAAATTTTCTTTTATTTCTGTTCCCTGGCAGTACAGAGCTTTGATCACCTTGTAAGTAGGTGATGGTCTTGGCCACTCCCTTTTTTATTCTTGTTGAATATGAGGAGAATAATTCTGACTTGAATATGGAGAATTGATACCTTGACAAGGTTTTCTAAGTAAACATGTACAAATCCCAGCAAACTATGTGATCTCAAATAGATTTTGATATAAACACCTTCTGATGATGTTACCCTTTGCATGTGTCCCCCAGGTCCATATACAGACATTGGAAACCAATAGCTTTTTAATTGAATTAACATTGCCTCTCCCTTTCTTTTCCTCCCTTGAGGGAGCTGCTATCTCTTTGGCTGTCACCTGGCACCACACTTGGTATTCATTCCACGAGGATTCCTGCAGATTTCTGTCTTCACAGAACCTTTTGATGTTATGGAAGTCCCAGATAGATCTTGATGTGTATCTTCATGCCAAGACTTTGTAAATTCCAGCGTTCTTCATATCTTCTTTTGTGCTCCTAGTACTTGACTCTTGGAGTTACTGTCTTCTTCAAGTCACTCTTTTAGTCAATAGTAAGAGACTCACACAGACACCCCAGAGCACATATTTAGAATTGGGAGTATTCTTTGTCCTAAAGCTTCTGACCAATGTGTCCCATTTTGCCATTGTGTTAGGACTAGGCTCCGTGTCAAAGACATTGTTGCAGTCCTAGAGTTGCTGCCTTCCCCCACGAATCTGCTTTAACACCCTTTTTAGTTCTTAATTTTCCATTCAAGACCCCACCATGTGCACCTAACTTACTTTAATAAAAATTCATGACACAGCATGACCCAGAACCATCCATCTTTGAGTATCTGGCAAATTCAGCCCTTGACTTTCTGAGGCCAGAGAAGATCAGCTGTTTCAGAGAGGAATACCCAACAGAAGAGGGAAGAGAAAATATGGGTGCTTGGTAGGTTGCCAGCTGTTGCAGAGAAAGAGCTGAGACTTCAGTGCCTCTTTCTGCACCACTCTCCATTGGCTAAGTAAAGGGGTAAAACTTCTGTGTCATTTCCTACTCTCTTGCTAGTACTTTTGTTTTGCTTCCAAGGATGCTCCTAGTTCTTATTTTCACCAGAATTCATCTGTATATGGCTGAGATCAGCTGGGTGCTTCTTAAAGATGAGTAATTCTGATTTACTTTAAAATGGTTAGATTATTTTTCTAGGAACTTATTTCAAACTAATTAATAATAGAATTCCTCATTTAATGAAGTCACAATATAAACCAGAAACTTGCAAATTGTATTTATGTTCCTAATCAGCATTCCTGTGAGGTAAATCCTGTGACTCCTATCCCATTTTGAAGTGGAGGAAATTAAGATTGAAGAGAGTTAAGTAATTTGTTTAAGGTCACACAGATAAGAAGTAGCCAGACTAAGGAGACTTGGCTCTTCTCTTCATACTTTACTATCTCCAAACTTTGAAGCAATACTGTAAAGTTCTACTTCAGAACGAAGCAGGGAACCATACAATCTTCTTATCTTGACTCTTGTTAAGCTCTTTGGTACCATTTACTCCCCTTTAGGCATAGATGTGTTTTTCTGTGAGGCAGAGTTCCAGCCGAACCAAAACACCCTTTAACCTTCTCTAGGGAAAAAAGCTAATGTTTCTGTTTGAGTTTCATAAGTTATCTCTGTTGGTAATTTTTCATTTATTCACGTGTATTTATTGTAATGACTACATCCCCAACACTGGGTAGAAAGTTGTTCAAAAGACATATGTGAACCTGTGTTCATGGAGTTTTATAGATAACTTGGGAAGAATGTAAATAAAAATAATTAACCAGGTGGAAGACCAACTTACTTCTCTTCATTCCTATTGTCAAGTTACTAGAAATCAGAAATGAGTATCCATTGTATAATTTGTTGCGAAAAGACATTTTTATGCATATATTATCTCATGGATAGAAAGTAGTAATTCAAACCAATAAATGCTTGAAATTGATTAAAGGAAAACAGTCAAATTCCTGAATAATGATTTAAATGTGCTGGAACAGTATATATTACCCACACATACATTTTAAAATTCTGGCCAGTGTTGAAATGATAATATTTCAGGTAGGTGGCGCTAATAAGTATTCCTGCAATCAGAATGTTGAGTTAGGAAATTTGTGAGTTGCTTTGACCTCCTCCTTCCTCATTTCCCCTGAAAAAAATTAAAACTCAGAGAAATTGCATATGCAGTTTTCCCATTCCTTCCAAAATTCATGACTCGTAGGATGAATAGGCTGGTTTATTCAAGGTCTCAAGAGTTCAAGTTGTCAACATTTCACCTCTCATATATTAGCAATGTCAATGACTTGGAAATTAATATGATTTGAACTTCATGCTTCTTTCTCTTAGATGTGGTTGAAGTACTGTGATCTCATCATGAAGAAGTGGTTAGTTAGATCTTCACTTTAGCCTGACTTGTGTAAATTTCTTCTTCTACTACTAAATGGCCTTACTAGTTCTAGTGACTCAAGAGGTAGTTTTACACTGTGTGACTATTTCAGTGGACCACATTAAAGCATTCATGTTCCTTGTTAGGTTGCAGGAATGAGTTTTCTCAATGCCATCACTGAATTCCAATGAAGGGAATAAATTACTCATGCATTTTCTAATGGTTAAAAAATTTTCCAGAGTCTTAGCTGTCTAGTTCTCATCATGTAGACATTTCATTACCAAAGAGTAATTGATACAATTTGACTAACAGGCTGATACTACTTAGAAATCAACTGAATAAAACATTTGAGTACTAGGTTTTAGGCCAAAATTTCAAAGAGGAAACTATATGAGAGACAAGCTTTTGTAGTTGTGAGGAAAATGTTAGACTTGGAGGAAAAAAAACCTGGTCTTGTCTGATTAACTTATTAACTTTGTGTATGTGGACCTGTCACATGGGTACATAATCTATCTGAACCTTATTTTCTTCCTCTCTACAGATGAAGACAGTCATAATAAAGCCTCCTGTAATTATCTCTGATTGTCAAGAAAATTAAATGAGATCACAAATATGAAAACTCACTAGAAGAATGCTACAAAGATCTATGTGAATGCTAGGGTTTAAAAATACTGTAGTAATGATAATGATACTTGAAGTGACAACTTTGATCTGAATCTTGGCATAGAATTATGTATATGAGAACATTAAATGTGTGCTTGGATGCTTTTATGTGTTGGTATAGTGACAGTGTTGAAAAATGTACATCATTAAAGGAATGATTTTGCTGTTTGACATTAATGTCAGTAAATGAAAGTAGCTTGAAATATTGCCTTTGTTTCAAAAGGAGTTAAAAAGCAGTTTCCAAAACTAAAAGTAATAGAAAAAGAGGAAAAACAGATAAGAGAGGAAATAGGAGAAGAAAAAATAGGATACGACAAAGGGTGAAGTTAACACTCAAAATGCATTTCATTAAGTCCCTTGTTCCCTTTGCTAGAAGTGAGTCAGAGATTTGGCTCTGAGTTTTTCTGCAGCGAATGCAATGCAGGAGGCACCACCAGCCATGTGAATCATGGTCCCTGTAAAGTTAAATAGTGAGACAAGTCTACTCTTAATAATGAGACACGAGTCAGTGATTTTCCTAGGGAACTTTCATAAAGAGGACAGTAAATGAAGAACATCATCCTACAATACATCTCAGTGGTAGAATTCATACACTTTTTGAGGCTGTAATTGTCAGATGGAAATTTTGAAAAATTCACTATTTGCAAGTTTTTATTTATACTGTTCTAATAATGATTGAATGTACGCTGGAATTAAAAATAGTCTGAGATCACCTTGGTCCATTTTGTTTCATAAATTAGGGTACTGAGCCCTGTAGGAGTTGAGTCAAAGCTCAGGGTTACCTGATGAGTTTGTGGATCCAAGTGAAAATAGTTTGTTCTGAGCTAGTTCTGTGTGATCGTGAGAACTTGGCTGGTCGCAACATAAAAACCGTTCGGCATTTTTAGCATGTTTCTAATTGTGAGTCTAGCAGTTTACTGTGGTGTGTTTTTTCCTGACTGTTTGCTGTAGACGTGTAGAAAGCTATTGAATTTGATGGCATTTTCCCCATATTATTTGTTTGTTTTGTTTCATTTTCACTGTAGAAGCTACCAATAAGCCTACAAAATTCGATCTGAAATTTACAGGGAACAGGTCAACATTTATAATTATACTTTCTGGGCTGCCTCTCTTATTCAGTATCTTCAATACTCATACCTGGAAAATGTAGAAGAGCATCAATATTTTAAGCAACTTAAAAACTCAAAGTCTTAATTTTTGAATCATAGGTGGAATTTTGAAATATTGACTAAAAGCCTAGGGGAATTTTAGGTCAGCTTCTATAGCAAACTTGTTTGTTCACATTCATAGAAACTGACTTTTTTCCCTATATTTTATTAGCTTACATTCGTACTGCAAGAGGGGTTTCATTATGGCAATTCCATGGATACATACAGAGTACTTTGAATAGTTTCAGCCCTGTAATATATTCCCTTAACTCCTCTTCCACCTTCCACCTTTTTCAGTTGTGTTCAGTGAGTTTCATTATGCTGTTTATATATATATGTAATGTACTTTGACCCTTTTCACTTCTCAGTACCCTCTCCTTTCCCACTTCCCCCTAGATTTTCATATGGATAAAGACGTATGATACTTGGCTGTTTTGAGCTTGGCTTATCTCACTCAACATGCTGATCTTTAGTTCCATCCATTTTCCTTCAGATGACATAATTTCATTCTTCTTTATGACTGAATAATACTCTATGGCGTATATGTATCACATTTTCTTTATTCATTCTTTGGTTGTTGGCCACCTAGGCTGATTCCACAGCTTGGTTATTGTGAATCATGCTGCAATAAACATAGGTGTGCAGGTAAATCTCTTGTATGTTGATTTACACTCTTGGACATATACTCAAGAGTGATATAGCAGGGTTGTTGGTGGGTCCATTTTTAGTTTTTTGACTATCCTGCATACTGAATTCCATAGTGGTTGTACTAGTTTACATTCCCACCAACAGTATATGAGGGTTCCTTTTCCACACATCCTTGCTAGCATTTGTTGTTTGTTTTTTGATATCGCCATGGCTGAGATGCGATGGAATCTCAGTGCAGTTTTGATTTACATTTCCTTTATGGCTAAAGATATCAAACATTTCTTCATGTATTTATTAAACATTATACTTCTGCTGTGAACAATTTGAATTATTTTAATTTTTGAACTCTTTGTGTATTCTGAATATTAATCATTTATCTGTTGAATATCTAGTGAAGATTTTCTCCCATTCTGTAGGATGTCTCTTGATTCTGGTAATTGTCTTCTTTGATGTGCAGAAGCTTTTTAATTTAATGCAATCCCATTTGTCAATTCTTGCTACACTGGACATCAAATTATACTACAGAGCCATGGTAACAAAACAGCATGGCAAGGCACAAAAATAGACACAAAGATCAATGAAAAAGATTAGAAGACCCAGAAATAAACCTACACATATACAACTGTTTGATTTTGACAAAGGAGCCAAAAATACATTGGAGAAATACAGCTTCTTCGACAGATGGTTTTCTGGGAAAACTAGTTACCTATATGCAGAAGACTGAAACTAGACCCCTGTAAAAAAAACCAGTTCAAAATGGATCAACAAATTTAATGTAATATCTGAAAGTTTGAAACTTCTACAGGAAAACAGGGAAATGCTGGAAGATATAGGTATAGGAAATTATTTTCTGAATAGGACCCAATTGCCCAGGAAATGAGAGCAAGAATTGACAAATGGGATTGCATCAAATTAAAGTGACTTCTGAGGTGAGTAGCAGTTGTTCAAGAGATTCTTGTGGTATTTTAGAGGATGACTAAAACAAACTTTTCTCATCAAAGAATGTAGAGTGACCCTGAGAATAAACAAGTGTTAGAGAAAACCCCTTGAGCCTCCAGAATCAGGTGATTGGCTTGGGAGAGACCTGACTCTTTATGATTCCTTTGTGAAGTAAGTTGGTTGTGTCTTTGAGGGAAGCACACTTGCGGACTTTTAACCCAGGGTAGTGGATCATAGACTGTACATGTTAGAAACGATATGAGATTCATGTATCCATCCATTGTGCCTACTCAATTAAATAACATGTCCAAAGTGACACAGTGTAAAACTAAGCCTTGGTCTCTCATTCCAGATTGGAAATAGGTGGGGATGTGCTAGGATGGAGAGGCAGAAGAGACAGTGCAGGTATGAAGTCATTCTTCAGCTGTCTTTTTGTTTCCTGATTTGTAAAGTTAAAAATTTGAACCAGATTATTTCAAAGCAATTTCATAAATATAAAAAGATTTCCTCTTGTGAACTATAGCCGTGGGAGGTATAAGTACTCAAAAAGTGATCTTTCTCTTTTCTGGAAAGATTCCAGCCTACCTAAGAAGAAGTGTAGTTTTCTCCTTTGATTCCCTGGGGAACAACAATGAAGGGAATAAACTCGGAGCTACTGAGATACACATAGCTGAGGCAAATCATTATTCCTCCACACAGCCTTGTGAATGACCACCACGGCCTGAGAAATGAAACACTGCCTCCTTTCAATCTTACTGACTGCAAAATGAATTTGATGTCTTTTATCTCAAACATATGCATTTGCTAAGCCAAATTGTAAGCTATAAAATGCTTACTACGTTTTTTTTTACTCAAATTGCTATCCCATATTTAAAGTATAATGTGTTCCCCTGGACTTGGTACTGCCCAGATCTGGCCTGGGTGATACTTTTATTCTTTCTTTTGAAGTAACACTGTTTTTTGACCTTCATATCCCAAAATTTGCCTACTGAATGAGTGACCTGTGCATACACTTGCCATTAGATAGTGCCACTGTGACTTGTAACATTTGGCAAGTCCCAGTGCTAAGGGATTAAGTGAAGCCTTGGCTGGATCTGTTTATGTTTGTT
Organism: Castor canadensis; assembly: GCF_047511655.1. NCBI lineage: Eukaryota > Metazoa > Chordata > Mammalia > Rodentia > Castoridae > Castor > Castor canadensis. The sequence goes on from NC_133398.1 coordinate 67,049,913, forward strand.
GTTTGTGTTGAGTGTTAAGTGAGTCACTTAACTCACAAAAGAAATGACCAGGTAAACACAGGGGTACAGGGTGGAGCCCATTCTAAGCATCTTATTTCTTCCTGTCCGTTCTCCAGGTCCTATGATGAGTCAGTGTAAGACTTTCTGAAAGAATTGAGTCATGAGGAATCTGATGCAGAGAAAAGTTGTCTTTTAGATAAGTGGGTACTATGAAGAAGCATGGTAGATAGAATAGCATTTTGTTTTGGGACTGCAATAGGTAAAAAGAAAGAAGGTATACTTTGTAATAACTTCTGGAGAAGTTATGGGTTCATAGAGGCTTATCTCTATACATTACTTAGAGCTTGCAAAAGGGATGTCACACATGTCATCTCTGACTCTGGGTGGAGAAAAGGGACAGGGAGAAGAACCTGGAGGTGGCACTAATGTCATAAGTGATCCCAACAGAGACATTTGTAGGTTCCTTTGAAGCCTGAGAGAAAGCTCCAACAACAACCTCCCAAGAGTCAGAGTAGCTTTTTCCTCCATCACTTTTTGATTCTTTCCACAGACAGCTGACTTGTACCTAGCGTGCTTTACAGAGTTATATATGTAGAATGGATCCTGGGCTCCTCAATGACTGCCATCGTGTGTTTTGGGTTTGCCATACAGATGGATCATCTGTGTCCCACAAGAATTGTCTTGCATGGGAACTGGAGACATGGTGGCTCTGTGTTGTTGTCTCATGCTGGGGACAAGCCCTGGTCTAGTTCCACTTATCTTTTCTGTGGGGAAGTTTGCCTGGTGGTATCTCAGAGGCACTGGTTCCTCACCCTGGGACTTCCTTGTGTGTAGGCACTGAAGAGGTTGCCTTTTCAGACTGTTGGATTCCTGATTCACCTGCCTTGACCTCTTTTTCCTTTCACTGTGTGCACAGTGCTTTCCTTAGCCATTTCTGCCTCTGGTATTTCTATATGTTATCTTTGCCCTTTTCTCTTACAGTATAATCACATGTGAGCCAAAGGCAAGCATGAGATTTTCCACTCGTATGTTGGTGGTTCTCTCTTTGATATCAAAAGAAGTTGTAAACAAAAAAAATCAGTTCAGATACCTGAATTAGCTCTAGAAAGATTTCAAAGCCTTTTACCTCACTAATTGATCTTTATATTCCTACTCATTTAAAGAGAATGGGAGAAAAATATTTTCCAACTAATTCACGTACCCTGCACTATACATGTGCTTTACACATACTTGACGTTTCAAAAAAAATACCAAATAAAAAATAGTTTATTTCTTTCCCTTTTCATTTGTTACCTATATGTCTTCTTTTGGTTTAAAATAGTTTCAAATTTATAGAAAGGTATAAAAATAATATAAAGAAATCCTATATTCCCTTAAAACTGATTTCCTTCATTTTAGCATTTTGCCTAATTTTTTACCTTATCATTCTCCTCTTTGCACTTGAAAAATGTTGTTTTAACCTACATGTATGTGTTTTTCCCTTAATCATTTGAGAGTAAGTTGTAGATATGTTGTCTTAAAACTTTGAAGTTTCTAAGAAATAGCATATTTCCTAGAAAGGGAAAAAAGAAATCCTTTTCCATTTCCCCCTTTCTTTTTCCTTTAGGATCCAGGCCAGAGTCACACATTGTTGTCACATTTCTTTAGTCTCCTTTAATCAGGAATAGTTCTGCAGTCCCTTCCTTCCTCCCTTCCCCTCTCTCTCTCCTCCCCTTCCTTCCTCTTCGTTTTACTTTGATGATGTAGCATTTTTGAGGGATACTTGCCACTTACTTTGTCAATATTGTCTCATGATGAAGCCCAGGCTGTTTGTCGTGGGCAGCAGTATCTCAGACAAGATGTATGCAGGCATTAACTTGTCCAGTCTATTGATGTTAACTTCTATGCTTTGGTCAAGAAAGTGTGTTCCACTGTATAGTTAATTAATAAATACTTTGTACCCATGAATTTCTAAGTGATTAATATTTTTGATGTAGAGCTATCTTAGATTATTTAAGTACTACATTCCTCATGAGAATTTTATCCTCTGCCTTTTTTACATTGATTATTTTCTAACTCCATAATTCCTTCTAAATTTATTAGTTTTATTCCAAAGTTTAAAAAGAGACTTTATGTATCTATATAGTATGCCGTGAGTTTTTATATGTTTTTCAGTATGTTTATATAATCCCTTGCTACCAATATTTATTTTATGCTCTTAATGTCCCATATTTGGTCAGTGGGAGCCCTTCAAGCTACCTCATGAGTCCTTTTGAATTGTCCTTATCTCTGTTCGCCTCTCTCAATGTCTGTCTGTCTGTCTGTCTGTCTCTCTCTCTCTCTCTCACACGCACACAGAGAGAGAGAGAGAGAGAAAGAGAGAGTGTGTGTGTGTGTGTGTGTGTGTAAGAGAGAGCAATTCCTTACTTTCTGGTATGATAAGATGTTGTGGGCTCATCTACTGCTTTCTTGCCCTAGCCCTGGAACCAGCCATTTCTACAGAGTCCTCATTCCTTTTAGTGGATGGTAGTGTTTAGAAACCAAGACCTGAGCACTAGATGTGTTTATTGTTGCTGAGGTATCATTGTTCCTGGGTTCTCTCAGTAGGGAGAACTAGGACATTTTTTTTGTAAAATTAAATAAATCAATATCATGTAGATTATACACACAAAAGTCTATATTCTGTATATATCTTTCTGTATTTATATGTAGGTACTAAAAACATAAGTTTGCACCAAGAGTTCTAATTAAAGTCCAACACCACAGGGTTTATTCTAGTTTTATCTCTTCCCATATTTGTATTTCCCTTCTCCAACAGTGAGAACTCTTATTTTTCTCAATATATTTATTTTCTCAGTGTCCTAACCATGTGGGCTATCTCCTAGGTCCTAACCTCTTCAACATAGCTATTGTGCTGGACAAGTCTCTATCCTTGTTTTTCCCACCTTGGGCATTCTGCACTAGGTGCTATCTATACTAGTCAAAGCTTCTCACTCTCAACCCCACCCCATCCCCATGGTGCTATTTGCTTTTTTTTTTTTTTTTGCAGTGCTAGGGATCAAACCCAGGGTCTCAAGCAGTCTATCATTGAGCCACATCCCCAGCTCCTCTTTGTGTGTCTTTAAAAAGCCATACATGTATTTTCATTGAAAGATGCTTACAATAGTAATTGCTTTCACTATGGTCAGATTAGTAACTGGTGTTGTTCTGTCCTCCTCATTCATTGTGGGCAGAAGAGAATTGACTGACTTCTAAATAAGCTTACTGAGTTTGGTCATATTTATTGAGGAGTGGACTCAGTGGGTTAATAGTGCTTTTCAGTTCTTTTGTTTCTACACATGCATAGAAAATGGTGATATTTGTGCTGTACATAAAGTTAAATGGATACAATTTGTAGCAGATGCAGTCAATATTATTGGCCTAGGGTCTGTGGGTGTTCAGGTGACCCTTGCCTTACTACACTTATCACCTAGGAAGCTCTGGGTTAGAACATGACAACGCTAAGCTGATAAACTCCAAAACTTAAAGCTTGTGTGTGTAGCCTGCGTGCCTGATGTTGGCAAGATCTGTGTCAGAATTGTGCCAGTGGTAGCAAGAGGGACCATGTAAGAGGAAGGAAAATTCTCATGACAACTCACTAGCATGTCAGGTGCTGATGCTTCCCTGTATTAGTGGAGTGTTCACTATGCACCTCTATAAATACAGTTGTAGTAAATCAATCATTTGATCAATCAGTTGTTTTCTGTTCCAGATTCACTCATTTATTCATTCAGTAATTATTTTTGAATTTCTACTTATGTGCCAAGCAGTGTTGGGGAGAATGATACAGTGATTACTGAATATGACTCTCCTGGGGCTCACACTACACAAGAAGGGAAAGATAATAAAGAAACAAAGAGAAGGGATCCTTACAGATAGTTAGGAATGCTATGGAAAAGATAAAGCCATGAGAATATTTAAGGTGGGAGAGAGGTTGGCTGTCCAATAGGATTGCTGCTAGCTACATGTGGCTGCTTAAATTTCTTCAAAATTAATTAACATTTAAAAGATCATTTTTACAGGTTCTGCCTGGAAGTGAGGGGGATGAGGGGAGAAGAGGGTGGGGGAAGGAGGCAGGGGAGAGAAATGACCCAAACAATGTATGCATATGTGAATAAATGAATAATAATTAAAAAAAAGAAAAATCACAGAGTGTACTTAAAATGGTATCTCATAAAAATACTTGTTGCTTTAGCTTATTTTTCTAACCCTCCATGGGGTGTCCTGAGACCACAGCATGTAATTTGGTTGAATGAGTTATGCTAATGGATTAAGTGATATTGGAGGTGGCTTCTTTCTTTCAGAAATGTAATCATCTGTTATTTTGATATGTGATGATTGCTTATAAAGTGAATAAAATATTGCAATTGTGAAAAAAAATAAAATAAAAGATCATTTTTTTCTCAGTTGCACTAGCCACATTTCAGGTGTTCTATAAAAACATGTACCTAGGCTGTGGTGTATTGGATTATACCTATACAGAAGGTTTCCATCATTGCAGAAAGTTCTATTGGACAGCCCTAGTTTAAACTTTGGTGGCTGTATTAGAGGAAGGGAGGAGTATCAGATTGGGAATTAATTTGGAAAATATTAAACGTTGGTTCATTGATAGAATGTGGTAGTAGAAGGGAGGAGTCAAATTGGGGATGACATTTGACTTTTGGAGTTGAGTGACTAGGTAGATGGCAAAGACTGCAGAGAAGCAGGACTGGACATATGAATCAAGAGTTCTCTGTTAGCCATTCTGCACCATCCATTTTTATAGCAGAGTCTAAGTCAATCTTACAGGAAGCAGCAGGAGAAGGAAAAGTCCATTTTGATGAGCTTTTCAATCTCATAGCATATGCTAAATAAGTCCCATATGTTTGTAAGTCTCATCTTGCTTTAATTTTAAAGAGGCCATTACTGTCTGTTGGTTGTTTTATTAAATACAATTTCATGCTGCTACAGAATTTAATACCACAGAAATCCCTTTGTTTATTTTACTTTTGTTTGAATTGTGATTTGGGATGCCAACTGAAAGTGACCAGGAAATGAGGAGCTATCTTTGCCCAAGAGTTATTTATAAAGGAACCATGAATGTAGAACCCTGGCCTGGGACCTGGGACTGGTAAATTATAGCCTTCTAGCCTTAACTTTTTGGAGCTTAACGTTCTAAAATATATAGATAAGCAATGTCTTCTGAAACAGCAGCCATGTGGAGATGAGGATACTACAAGGATCCTGCTTTTTAACCACATGCCATTTCTTGGTCTCTTTATAGAAAGATGCTACATTCAGACACAGTGTCTGTCCATGGACAGTATGCTAAGTTTTCACTCTTAGAAATCTCTACCATTGTTGCCTCTGTTTGGAAGGAGTCACTTGGTCACAGGGTGAGAGACCATGTACTGATAGTAGTTATGGGGAGGAGGGGGCTGCACAAGTTTGTTTCTTTTAGTTTTAATGCCTCAATGCTTTTGTGGCTAATGGTTAAAGCAGGTATGGGGTTTGAGTCAAATGAATGAGTTCACGTTACGTTCTATGTTCTTTCCTGTACCTGTTCTTCTGAAGCATTGAAAGTCCTCTTTGGTTACTAAGGGTTTGGGTTCACCACTGTTGTACTTGTGAACTAGTCATCCTGGTGCCTAACTTCATGCTTCTAGACCCCCTCTTAATTGTTCTGTGGGAGAGGGAGAGATCACAGAAGGTGCTGACAAAAGCAAACTGGAGTTAACTTTGGAAATGTGACCCTCTCTTTTGTTCACTTCACTCTTGCATTTTATAGAACCACAGCTCGTGATAGCAGTGATTCCCTTAATGTGGCTCTCTTCCCTTTGGAATGTTCACTCATTGATGTATTGAGATCTTCATTCTCTCATGCCATTGTACGAATCAGATTGATTCCAATTTGCTATTCAGGAAAGGAGGGGTGGGCTTTTGACTTTTAATACAATGCATGTGACATTTTTCCTTTGCTTTATTTTTTTGTGGTTCCAGCCCCCTCCTTCTCATCCTTACTTGTCAGGAAATGAATATTTACAGATCTGTAGCTATAGCAAGGACAGACTTACCAGGAAAGAGTAAGGAGTTTGGAAACTTGAGACCTAGGCCATCTTGGACTTTGAGTGGCACAGGAATATTGGGCTAGAACTGAAAACAAAGAACAATCAGATACACATCTCAGTGAATTCTTAAGCGGAACCCTGGCTCTCTCAGCCTGTTTTCAGAACCATAGCTGTGGGTCTCTAAGTCCAATTAATTGGCCAATTCAACCCACATTTTCTTCTTGAATGGTATTAATTTAGAACTAAGGAAGAAAAACTGCCCTGGCATCTGTCTACTTAAATAGAAGGAAAAGTCAAAGTCTTTAAAAAAAATCTTTTCTGAGCATATGTAATGAATTTATGTGGATATGATTTTCTTAAACATTAAGAAGGCCACAATAGGACATTGCACGAAGCAACATGAATTCCAGCATGGAAATGAGGGTTAGATTTGAATTAAGAATTTCTTTAGAACCATTTGATTTTTAAATTCTTGCATATCACTGTATTGCTGAACCATTTTTTGAAAAGGATTTTGAAAACAACTGAGTTTGCCTTTCTTTTAGACAGGCAAATACCAACCAAGTATTGTCATAGCATTGAAGAAGACAAACACTGAAAGCTGGAACATGACTTTGTAGTAACACAATGTTAGGAGGAAACTTTGAAGTGGTTAAATTATACAGACATGTTTTCAGAGTCTACAGCTTTCAGTAGGTATTAGAAATGGAAGCTGATGATGGGAACATTCATTGCATAGAAATTGAATCATAGAAAGATGATTCCATGGCCTAGACCCAGGCAATGGCATTATAATGAAGCTCCAGGGTGTTTGATGCCTGGAAAAATGAAAGCAGAGAACTGGAAAACCCAAGAATTGTTTTTTAATAGAATCGTAGTAAGGCCACACAGACTTTTTTCTTCACCACAAATGATAGATCATGTGTTACCTCCATAAAACTTGCCATCAATAATTAACAAAAGAAGTGAACCCGCCCTCCAACTGAAAGTGAGGGTATATGAAATATATGCATATGTATTTGTATACACCACACACACACACACACACACACACACACTTCTCTGTCCATTCACAGGTAGACCTATGCCCAACAACTGTACATATGGAAGCTTAGACCAGGTCTAACTGGAGATCAGAGGTGAGGCTGGAAGGTTTTCACACAGATTTTTTTGCCTGTATACCCTCCTCCAAAGAGGAGGCTAGAGGTGACCTCAGAGAACTTTTGTGCTTTTCTTCATGACATTGGATTTTCAGTCTTTCTCCTCTGTTCTTGGTGAACCTATGTATAAATAACCATAACAGGCTTTTCTAAGTGCAGAGCACTGTCCTGCACACCTCGCTGACATCTCACAGCCAGGTGACAGAGGCAAATATTTGTAAAGTCCAGGTGAACCTGTCAGTGGATCTGCTTTGGCTAAACGATTAGCATAAGTTCTGTGTCCCTGACTTGCTTTACAAAGTTAAGCTTTTTTCAGCTTACAAAATGCACTTTAGATTCTAACATGTTTTCCATCTACACGATTTGTAATCTCAATGGCCTTAGAAGCCACAGTAACTAAGGAAAATTTCATTTTATTCAAGATGTGAAATTATGAAATAACCTTGGTCTTAGGAAAGAATACAACAACCTTGGAGATTTTTTGACCAGGGGTAAAGAACATTAAAGAAGCTAAATGAAAACTAAAAGAAAGAGACACACACTGTACTGGCCATGTTGTCTTTGGTATTTTTTGCGTGAAGTTTCTCTTGTTGCTTCTGGTGTGGGAGCTCCTGGAGGGCAGTTTCTATCCTGGGTTTTGCACAGCCCTGCACATTGGTTGTTGCTCAGTAAATACAGGGTGACTGAATTGCACGACAGAAGACATATGTTGCAGGTGGGGATTTTGATTGGCTGCTGGTTCTGACACATGTTGTGACACTCAAGTAATTCAGAAGATGATTTTCCCCAAAGTTTGCAGAAATTCTCTGCCTGCTGGGGCCAACCATTTGACACACTAATAGCTTTGAAACAGAATATGGGTCATTTTTGCCACTGCGTCCTTTCCACAAAAATGCATACTTGAAAGCTTTTATGACAAGATGATCAGAGAGCAGAATTTATTTCTGAGCAATTATCCCACTTTCTGTTAAAGTTTGTTCCATTAACTTTCATCATGAGTTTTGTTTGATATGTGCTCAAATACAACCTATGCTGGGGCAGCAGAGACTGGCAAATGCTGCTAGTAAAATGAAGTGTCACCAAGACCACACACACTCCCTCCTGTCTCCTTATTTTATTTTATTTAGTATTTTTTGCTAGGGAAGTGCTTTACCACTTGAGCCATGTCCACAGACCCTTTGCTTTAGTTTGTTTTTCAGATAGGGTTTTGTGATTTTTGCCCAGGGCCAGCCTTGGAGCACAATCCTCATACCTCCACTTTCCAGTAGCTGGCATCACCCAGCTTCTTTTTTGAGACAGTGACTCACTAACTTTTTTGCCCAAGCTGACTTACAATCCTGCTGTCTCTACCTCCTGAGTAGCTGAGACTGTAGGTACAAGTCACATGCTTGAATTATTTTCTTAGTACTGTAGGTTGAACTCAGGGCCTTGTGCTTGCTAGACAGAGACTCCAGCACTTGAGTCACATATCCAGCCCTTTTCATTTTATATATGAATGTATGTATCTGTGGGACTGGTATTTGAACTCAGGGCTTCGTGCTTGCAGACCAGGCGCTCTATTGCTTGAGCCACACCCCCAGTCCATTTTGCTCTGGTTATTTTGGAGATGAGGCCTTGTGAGCTATTTGTCCATACTGGCTTTAAGCTGTAGTCCTTCTGATCTCAGTCTCCCACGTAGCTAGGATTACAGGCATGAGCAGCCAGTGCCTAGTGTTATTTTATTTTTTAAGTAGTACCTATCTTTCTCTGAAATTGTTTATTTTCTTGTTAGTTTTGTTGGTTTTTTTTGCTTAGGTATATATATTCTGTCTTCCCTGATTAAAGCATAAACCTCACAAAAGCAGGGCACTGTTCTGTAACCCTATTGTATAGAATAACATTGAGCATGTTGTGGGTGTAGGCTAAATGTTTGTTGAATGAATGAATAAATAAACATATTGGCTAGAGCCTGCATATATTATTTATTCAAACAATTAATCAAGTTTTTGTTATCTGTCTTGTACTTTTGTACATGTTGGGATTTTAATAATGAACAAGGTATAGTACCTGGGTTTACAGAATATTAAGTCCAAGGGTGGAATGTCCATTATTATAGTAGTCACTAGCTACATGCAGCTATGGAAATTTAAATATAAGTTTAAATTAAATAGCACTAAAAATTCAGTTCCTTAGTCATGCCAGCCATATTTGAAGTGTCCACATGTGGCTACCATATTGGACAGTACAGATATAGAACATCTTCCTCATTGTAGACCATTCTATTGGATAGGCTTTGTTGAGTGATAAAAACAAATTAACATATAGGCACTCTTATTGCAGAGGGAAAAATGTACATTTTTAAAAGAAAAAGTGTGTTTCAAAGGAAGCATATAGGAAAGTTGATTGGCCCAGATTAAGGTGTACCTGGGTCGTCAAGGATGGCTTTCTGGCGAATGTATAACCTAAGCCATAAAGAATGCATAGGGATTAGGCAGTCTGAATGGGGGAGGAGACAAAGGAACATAGCTTTTACATCAAAGGAAATAGCTGGAGGAGAAGGGGCTGGAATAGGTGCCTTAATCTGGTCAGCCTCACAAGGTCCTGGTGTTTGATTTTGAGGTCTAAATGAGAATGAATTGATGGCAGATAGGGACAAGATACTTCCCACATAGGAGATAGTTTTATTTTGTGGAAGTTTCTGCTTCTTTTCAGGCCCACAATCTCTAAAAACCTCCCCACAGGTCTTTCTGCTTTTAGTTTTGACTTCCTCATTTATCTCCAGCAAACCCCAAATCTGATATGCCAGTCCCTTGCTGAAAACACTTCTTTGCCTCCTCATTTCACCTAGAATAAAGCCTAAGCTCATTAATACGCTTCCATGACTTCTAGGATATGACCCATCATACTTTTCTGAAACTTCTGCTCTTTTCTACTCACATTCCATCTAGATGGAACAGCATGGGTTCTCTAACCATTCTCACTTACTTCTAGACTTTTGCACCTACTGCATGGAAAACAAGAAATTCACTTTCTCTGACTCATCCTTGTTTCCATACTTGCCTTTTAGACCTCACTAAGAATTAGTTTCTTCAGGAGCCCCTGATAACAAAATCAGGATGAGATGCCCCACCTGCATAGGCTCCCCCACTGTAGCACACGCCACACTACATTATTTTGCTTACTTTTGTGTCTGTAACTCTTAGCCCTGACCCACACCTCTCATTTTGTGTTTTGCCCCAAATACCCAGCACAGTATCTGACACATAAAAAGAGCTCAGCAAATAATTTCCTGATGAATGAATGAATGGATTCGATGATCATCCCCCATTTCTAAAACATGATCAGTCACAAAGTAAAGCTATAGACATCACTATGGTGCATAAGAAGAAACCCCTAAAACTGAACTGGGACTGGGGGAGAGAGACACAAATCAGTCTATGATGAAAGCATATCAGTATCCTTTGCTATTTTTTTTAGTTACTGACTTTGTTTTATATTGAATTGAGGTATACTTTGCATATATCATTCACTTGCTTGAAGCATTCAATCCAATGACTTTTGGTAAACTCACCAAATTGTGTAACTATTACCACAATCCAGTTTTAGAACACATTAATTATTCTGGTAAGATTCCTCATGAGCACTTACAGTTAGTCCTCGTTCTCACTCCCAGCTCCAGGCAACCACTAATCTGCTTTCTGTCTCTATGGACTTGCCTTTTCTGGGCATTTCATACAAATAGAACAATGCAATCTGGATCTTTTGTGTCTGGCTTCTTTCACTTAGCAAAATGTTTTCAGGGTTCATCCATGTTGTAGCATAGATTAACATCTCATTACTTTTTATTGACAAATAATGTTCCATTGTATTGATATACCACGTTTTATCTATCTATTCATCAGTTGGAGAATATTGAGTTGTTTCCACTTTATGGTTGCTATGAATAATGCTGTTATGAACATTTGCATATAAGTTCTCTAGTGGATGGATGCTTTCATTTCTCCTTACTAGATATGTAGGAATGGAATTTCTGGGTGAATTATGTTTAATTTTTAAAGAAATTGCCAAAATGTTTTCCAAAATTGCTACAGCATTTTACATTTCCACCAGCAGTGTGTGTGTTGAGTGACCTTTATTCTTATGAGCTAGCTTTTTTTTTCTTTCTGTGCAGAAAGAAAGACCCTGCTGCACAGGGTCTTTCTGTGCAGCCCAGGTTAACCTCAAACTTGTGATCTTGATGCTTTAGCTTCTAGAGTTCTGAGATTAAAAGCATGTACCACCACCCCTGACTAACCTGCTAGCTTTAATCAGACTGTATGCTCTTATCCTATTGCCTGGTGGTATGTGTTGGTACGTCCTGGTATGTGCAGGATGGGTGAGATGGTGGCAAGGATTGATGGGTCTCTTTCTGTATTGAGTATCTTGGAGCCTACTGGAAAACTTATGGCCTATAGCCACCTCAATGAGAATTCCATTTTGTAGCCATGTGAACCTTGAATTTACACAAAGCAATTGGAATCTATGGAAATGTACATAAAGAACAGCGCTCTGGTTCATAAATTCAGCACAATCTGGAACAACCTAGGGAACAAGTTTTTACTGAACACTTAACATGTGTCAGGATCAAGCTAGTGCTGGTGGGACATGGGTGACATAGGGGAATTTAGGCTTGCTGGGGAGACCAATTTAATACATAGGAACTCACAGGTAAACCATGCAAGACTGTTTCCTTAAGTGGAGAAGTGTATGGTACAAATGATAAATTTATAAATGTGGTAGCAATTCTGAGCAAAGTACTGCCTGTTGAGCTTGAGGTATCAGAGAAGGCTTCCTGGATGAGGAAGGGTAAGGCTGTGTGTGGTTTACCTTGAAAGAGGGAAAACATGAGGCATTTCAGGAGGGAGGGATAGCAGAATAGAAGGTCCAGGGATAAGATGACCTGTGACTATTGGCAAGATTGTGAGTGGACTGGATTGGGAAGTGAATCTGCCCAGGAGCATGTAGCTGGTGGGGCTCTTCTTCCTTAGAGCAGCAGAATAACATTATATTTCTTTCTGGGTTTTGAAGCTCTGTTATTTCCCAGAAAGTCTTACATATTTTAAACTGAAGACTTTCCTGGATTGTGGAATCCCTACATAAGAAAAAAAGTCCCAGAGCAAGTCTCTAAAGTTTGTACTCAAAAAAAAAAAAAAAAGTAAAACAAAACCTCTCTGCTTGGCAGTCATAAATAGCTTACTGGATATGAATTTAAGCAGGTCAAATTTGAAATTCTATTCTAATTCAAAGCATTTTACACAGCCCTGTTTTCAGATTGGTAATTCAAATGCTTCCTAGATAATGCAAGGGTATGTTAAGACAAACTAAGGCCACCGCAAAATAGAAATGGCAATTGGATGCCGAACTTCACTGATAATGAGAGGCATTGTAATCTGATGGTTGCTTTCTGGTTGGGTTGTTCAAAGATGGAATGATTAGCCACATCACAAATCCTTTATATATTGCAAAGCTATCATAATAGGTACTTTCTGATGTTTTCTCAAGAAGGTCCATGAGCTTCTGTTACTGGAATTAGGCTCATTTATTAAGGCTTGAATTAACTAAGGTGTGTATTGTGCTGAAGAAGGCTTCTTTCTTTCAGTAAATACTTATGGGTGCCTGCTGTGTGCCAGGCATTAGTCTTGCAATGGAGATACCAAGCTGAACAAAACATTATCCCTCCATTCTCTGAACTATGCTCCTTATTTTGACATCTAGCCATAGACTAATCTTGACAGAAGACATTACAGATGAGGTGATAGGATAGATATCTTGCTTTTTTTATACTAGTACCCAGACTTCTTTGACACCTTAGTTTATAGTAGTAGGCTTGGAGACATTTTTTGATTCTGATGAACAGAGACCAGGGATGCTGATAAACATCCTGAAATGTACAGAACACCGCCTCCAACAAAAACAATCCAGCCCCAACAAAGGTTAAGAAACCATGACAGAAAGGAACATAAAATGAGAGGAACCCTAAAAGCCTGTAACAATGAGCCTCTTTTAGACAACTATTATGATTAACTATCAGAAAGAAAAGTGGATCAAAATGGATGTGATTTATAAGAACCTTAAAAGGATTGCTGGCGCAATGAGAATAACATGGACTTGTCCTAGGTGACCTCTCTGTTGGGAAAAGAAAACCCATCTTGAGAATTTCTCCAGGCAGGGTCCTGGTGGGTAGAAGGGTTCTTTGTGTGTGGCACTGTTCTAGGAATTGTGGTGTGTTTAACTTCCTTGAAACACAATCACTAATGTTAGTAACCTGTTCCTTCAGCATTATGACAAACCATGGAACCTCGTGTGTTTTCAAATGGCCCAGAAAGGAGGTAGCACAAGCCCCTACAGATAATCTTCAAGAACGAGCACCCATCTAGAAGTCAGGATGTGTGAGTTCCAGAGGAACTCGGTGACTTGTATTGGAGTCATGCATCTTTTATCTATAACGTGTGGGCAGTGGGTTAGATCAGGGGGTCTTCAAAGTGGAGCATGGATCTCTATTTTAGTACAGGAAGAACATCTTAGAATGTAAGTTTATTTTTTGTGTCATCTTTTAAAACGGTACTTACACATATGTTTTAAGATGTACCTGATCTAGGCAATAATAATTTATGCAAAAAAGAGATGTGATTTGTGGAAAATGTGCTCAGTAGCATTTTACTGAGGAAGTATAATGTCAGAGAAGTTGGGGACTCTTCCTATCCTGAGAACCTAAGTAGTGGGAAGGAATAGCACAGAAATAACCAAGGATTTATCTCTGTTGAAGGGCACACAGGGGATGGACATCAGTGTTGCCAAGAAGCAGCCACCCACCGAGATCCATCTCCTGGCATTTGGAGAGTGGCACCAGGGCTTTGGGCAAAAATTGACACGTTTCCTTGTCACATAGAGTCAGAATTTTTAAAAACTGGCAAGCCACCAGGGCTTTTCAAATTATTCTCTACATGAGTGTAGAAAATACTGTTCCCTGACAGAAAATTTGATTCACACTTTACAAAGAGCATGGAGACATGGTTGAATTGCATAATTGCCTCTCACAAAGGGGCCCTGAGAAGAAATGGCATCTTCCAATTTTGCGCACTCCAGCGTGCACAGAATAACACACTTGTTTTCTAACACTCAGGCTACACTGTATTGAGCACCATAGTATAACTTTATATTCTTAAGACCACTCTCTGGAAGCTATTCAAGGGCATGGTCCTTGCTTAGTCTCTCTCTATTGACGTCAGACCGAGCTGCACAGAGACAGACCTATTGAGGACCAGAACTTATTCACGGCTATTGCTGTCTTAAGATTTAACCTAAAATCCCTCCCCATCTCTTATGCCCAAGCCCCATAATTGTCAGCTGTCCTTTTGCCATTTCATTTAGGGGAATGGGTACTTGAAGTCATACCATATTTTAGAAATCAGCTAGTTTCTTAGATTACTTATGTGTGGCAAGAATCTGCTTTGACAAATAAAAGCTCTTCTCTCAGGGGACTCAACCAAAATGAAAACTGCAGGCCTGGCTAGGCCTGTTCTTGGCAGGCAAGGAGGTTAGTGTGATGTTAGAGCAGTAGAAGTAACTTTCTGTTGGTGCACAGGATGGTTGTTGAGTCACACACATTGACTGTGTTGTTTTAAACACCCTGTCATTGCCCCCAGCTTTGCTCCAGACATACAGTATTCCCAAGGGAGTTAAGGTAGAAGTATAGTCTTCCCAGAATAGTTAAGGGGGAAGTACTTTAGAAGCATAGAATCAGAGACCTAAAAGTGATCTTTCAAAAATCGTTTCATTTGTTTCCTTGTTTCATGCTTTTCTCAGAGGCAGTGTGGTAGAATGGTTGAGGGCAAGTACTTTGGACCAGGCTGCCTGCTCTGCATTTTTCCTTCTGCTCTTCTTTAGCCCTGTGACCTTGGGAGACCTGTTTATCTCCTCTTCTGCAGTTTCCTCACCTGTAATGCAGATGCAAGGAAAAAGTACTTGGGTCATAGCATTACTGTGTGCTTAAAATGCAATCATATCTAGAAAGATCTTAGTATGAGTAAGACATATAGTAATAAGGATAGGTATTATTATTAATTTTAAACACAAATAACCCTAAATCCTTCCAGATTTGTAGTCTATATCTAAATTACTCCATAAGCATCATTTTGAGGTAATAGATTAGTGAGAAAAAGTGCACATTTTAACCCTGCAAATATTTCTTTTGCATCCAGTTGAGGAACACAAATAACCAATTATTATTTGCTTTGGGTAGAATGGGGAAATTCCTAAATGGAGACGGCTCCTGTTCCTTTGTTGGCTATTGTGAAATATTTTGTGTGCACCTTTAAGTTTGGGTAGTGCCATCAGAAGCCACTTTCTCTCCTCACAGTGGAGAGATAAGGAGGTAGCTTCACTATGAGGCTGCTCTCTGTAGGAGAGGATTTGGGGTCAGAGCATAGCATAGAATTGAGTGACAGAAGAGGTTATGGATTATTCTCCACATATCATTATGAATTGGAAAGTATGGCCTGGAGGTAGAAACGATGTGCTGACTTTCCAGGGGTCCTCTGGTCTAAAAATTATGTAATTTTAAAAGGGCAAGTTGTTTTTGTCAGCTTTTAGCCCCTCTGGCTCCACAAAATATGTGCTTAGCTTCAGAGGATATGAATGTCCAAATGAGGGTGTTAAGCAGTTGTTGCTCGCCAGTATCATGGACTTGATCCCCCACAGCCCCTCCCAGTGCAATACGCCAAGTATCTACATTAAAATGTGAGAACTCTGTTAATCTCTCAGTTGTACCCAGATTTGACAGGTCACATTTCAATAGACAGTTAAACAGTTCAGCTCTGGTGTAAACTGACCCACAGTTCATATCTATCAAAGATCTTCATTCAGGCAGTTACCACAATTCTGCATTTTTCACAGATAGATCATTTCATTTATGATGGTTCAAACTCCTCATTACACCTGAGAATTTAAGGTGTGAGGCCCATGATTCTTCCAGTCCAGAGACATGCTGTGGAAGAGACTATAAAGTATTTTCTCATTTCACTGACCTCAGAGGTCAGGGAACATAGTGGTTTCCTTAAGAGTCCACTGCACATATGCCGTCTGGAATTTGCTAAACAGTTCATAAAGTGATGCCTACATTTTCTATTGGCAGGCATTCTGAGTTTCACATTATTAAAAGTTTGTCTTGGAAATGTAATTTTATGTGTAGAAAATACATCTCTTTCAAGGTTAGGTGATGCCAGCTAGTTTCTGTATATGAAAATTTGGTGAATGAGATCCTGTGTAAGGAAGTCTTTTAGTGAGTTTTTGGAAGGCACTCATTATTGCCTCCCTGAGCTTTCTTCTTTCCAGAACCAAAAACTTTGATCTTTTTTTTTAGTGTCTTCAGTAAAAATACAGAAGATAAAACTCATCTACAAATCTCTTTGATTGCTTTTCGTATCCCCTTGCCAGACATTTCTGATACAATAGGTCCAGTGATAGAAAGCATATAAACTTTCCCTACATAATTTGAAAGTGGGAGAATCTTGTACCAGTTATCTACTTTCCTTTCTGTACCTTCAACTTTTCTTCCTTCTAGATCCTCCTGTCAAGTTTCAAATCAAGTTTAATTGTCTTGTATCTTCAAGCAAGTAAGCAAGCAAACTAACCATGAACAACAATAAGAAAACTAAAAAGCAATTCTCCTTTGCCTACACCTGGTTCTTCTTTGAGAGATACCTAAATGTTTCCCCTTCATTCATATATTTTGAAGGGGAAATCATTTACCAATCCACTGAAACTGCTTTCCTGAAGGTCATTACTGACCCCTATATCAGCTGGGATTCTTTTCTTGTTTCTTGTTTTGTTGAACCATATCCAACGGTTTAATAATGATGGAGACTTCTTGGCTCATGAAAAACCCTGAAGTAGTCACCGACCTTAAGTGAGGCTTGATCTGTTCAGTGAACTGAAGACCTGGATTCTTAATGCGCACATGCTCTGGTTTCATCTTTGGGCTCCTCTATGTCAGTCACTCATCACTTGAGCCCCCAATTCTAGACTTTTTCTTATTACAGTAGTGAGTCCATAAGCAGTTCCAGATATATCCTCACACGAACCCATCCAGGGAAGGGAGAGAAAATCTGTCTTTCAGACTCCCTGGAAAATATCTCCTTGCATTCCATTGATTCTGCTTGGGTTCCTGCTTACTGCGGAACCAATCTTCCTGAAACTCAACTCCTTTGATACTGACCTCCTCTGTCTTGGTTTTGCTAACCTTCCTGGTTTTGTGTCTTTCTCTTGCTGTTAAACTTCAGTTTTCTTTACGGGTTCCTTTTTCACTGCTTGTCAATCAGCATTGATTTCCTTTCTTCTGACTCTACTAACTTTCATTGGTTTTTTTCATACTTTCTATCTTTTCAGCTTCTTCCCATGGATTAATGCAGAGTTTCTTAGACATAATGAGTTCCTGAAAACGTGTCAGCTGGGTGCATGCACAAAACTCAGACATATTCTAGAAGGCATTGGGATGTGTGTGTGTGAAAACATTGTCATAAAACCCATGTAGTAATCAGTAGGTTTCCCATAGTTGTGCACCTGTTTTCTTCAATTCAGTGCTTTTCCTTCAGAATGCATCAGGCTTTCACTGGCTTAAGTTCAGTGATGATATGACATGTTAGTAATTTCTGACTTCTGTGAGCTTACATTTCTTCTTTGTATCAGCACTTTTGTTTTTAACCTATTTTTCTGTTGTTGTTGTCATTGTTACTAAATAGTAAGGCAAAAATGTAATAAACACCACTAGCCACACTGTTGTGCAAACTGTTGGATAAAGATGTTGCTGTTGTTACCAGAACTGAGTGGAATGATAACTTCAGTGGGGGTTACCACATGACTGGTCCTATTACCTCTCCTATTACCACTATCCATGCCCCATGCCATTTTTCAACTGGTAGATTCAATTGCAGAAGTCCTCTTGGTCTTCCTTCTTTTATTCATCTTCTATGCCAGGATCAACAAACTTTGTCTGTAATGGGCCAGAGAGGAAAAATTGCAGGTTTTCTTGGCCATCTGGTCTGCTTTACCAATGCAGCCATTGATACTATGTAGACACTGGTGAACCTGGCCTGTGTTCCAATAAAACTTTATTTGTATGACCATTACACATTCTGTGCATATACCAAAATACCACATTATACACCATAACTATGTAAATTACAATTATATGTCAATTAAAATATTTTTTTAAACTTCACTTATGGGTACCAATAATTGAATTTCACATAATTTTCATGTGTCACGAAATAAGATTCTTCTTATTTATTCACTAAAAATTTAGGTCAGACTCTGTGACTCATGCCTACATTCCTAGCTACTCAGGAGGTAGATAGGAGGATTATGATTCTAGGCCAATCTAAGTGAAAAAGTTAGCAAGATCCCATTTCAATCAATAAGCCAAGCCTGGTAGTTCACATCCCTAATTCTAGTTATAGGGGAGACGTAAAAAGATTGTGGTCTAAGGCTGACTGAGGCAAAGAAACCCTATATGAGAATACCTAAAGCACAAAAGACTGGAGATGTAGCTCAAGTGGTAGAACACTTGCCTAGCAAGCACAAGGCCCTGAGTTCAAATCCCAGTACTGACAAAAAAAAAGACAATAACAAAAAGCAACAAACACTAAAAGTTGTAAAGACCACATTCTTGGCTTATAGGACAAACAAAAATCCTACAAGCTGTAGTTTGCTGACCCAAGTTCTACTTGATTACCAGAATGAGCTAACCAAAATATAAATCTTAGCATCTAATTTGAATGCTTAAATCCATCCAAGGTTTGTCTCACAGTCTGTAAGAAAAAGGTAAATCTTCCTTAAATGGCTGATTGATTTCTTCCCCACTAGAGCTGGGGCATCACACCTTGCCAATTTAGATCTTGCCTTGTGTTTCCCAGAATGCCCACCTCTTTGAAGTGTCCTGCCTGCACTGAGCTACTTCTTTCTGGAGCCTTGGTTTCTTTTCCTGGAATGTCTTTCCTTTTCTTCCCTCCCTCCCCACCTCTCTTCCTTCTTTTCTTTCTCTCACCACTCCATTATTTTCAGTGTATTATAATTGTTGGCCTATTTGCTCCACTAAAAGATTTCCTGCTGGCAGGATTATGTCTTACTCTACTCTGTTCCTGTCATCTCACATCTAGCCAGAGCCCTGCTAAAGGAGGCACTCTATAAATATTTGCTGAATGCATGCATGCATGCACGCATGAATGAAAGAATGGACAAATGAATCAGTGGAATGGTATAGTTAAATGAGCCAGTTTTGCCATTTTGCTAACACCTTGACTGAAGTGTTGGTGACTTCACAGGTTGAAACCAGTACAGGCAGTTGTTAACATAGGAATGGGTTGGTTTCCAAAAGTTTGTTTGTAAGTTGGTTGTTCAGAACTTGGAACTTTCCCTATGTAAATGATTTTATAAGTTATTCTTAACTGCTCTGCCTAGTCCACAAAAGTATTATTTAACACATTATATGAAGAAGCTTTAAAAGGCATTTCTTGGCTTTCTGTAATAGCATAAATTAAAACTGAGTGCTGATAAAGGAATAATATGGATAAACAAAGTAGATAAGATTCTGAAAAATTCGATGGGAAACTGAGTGTTTTTAAGGAAATTCTTTTTCTGTTATGTTTCAAAACTTATGGTTTTCTTTGCCATGCTAAATGTTTGTCACAAGAGCTTTTTTGCTTATCAGGGATATTATGTCCCTTTTGGGAATTCAAATGTAAAGATACATTTTAGAGACCAAAAATAAAAGTCTTCGTCATATATTTCTAAACTCTCTCAGCAAAATTCTATTTTATCTTGATTTGTTTTCTTTTCTTTTGAAATATTTTCTTTCCTTCTTTCCTTTTGCTCATTTTCCTTTGATTCATCAGAATTTTTCTTGTGGCTACAGGGACATGTAGGCACCAGTGAGGTCAGTAATAAGACCACTAAGTCCCAGTTCACTTTCATTTATTAATTGATTCGTTTGTTAAGTCTTTCAATAAGTGCTTATCAAAATGTGTTCTAAGTGTAAGCAGAAGGATGGGCTCTATGTGCATTAGAGAAGAAGAACTGGACAAGTATTGGGACCAAAGGTAGATGATTGGAGTGAAAGGAAGGTTGAAGAGAAAGGACAAAGCTTAGTACTAAATTCAGAAACCATGAAGATCCAGATCTTCCCTGATAACAGTATATGTTTACAATAAAAAGTCTTCACTTTACAGAAACACCTCTCTGCCAATGAGATATATATGTTAGGTTTCATTTCATGCATCTATGGACATAGACTATTAATAATGATTCTTACAAAACTGGAGTTGTGCCTTACTTCATCAAATCTAAAGTACTTAAATGAAGATGCACCATTATTTTTGTGTGTTACTGAGAAAGGCAGAACTGCCAATTTAGCTTTGACACTGTGCCAGGAATTTATTCTCATTACTCTTCCATGTCTTTCTGTTGTCTTCTCTGCTGCCTTCCTTGGAAGCAAGTCAGTGGTCTCTCTTGTCTCCTGTCTTTCACAGTTGGGTCTGGCCAATGGGGAACCTCTGCAGGACATCAGAGGGAAGGAGACAGTGAGGCTTTTGTCCTGTATCTTTCCCAGAAAGGCACCTTTACTCACTGTGTTTCCAGATAGAAGGGAACTTTTTATTCACAGTGACACTCACTTTCCTCAGCCCAGCCTTTACTTTCACATTTAGTCCTCTTATTAAACCTTCCTCAATGAGTCCTAATTTGAGCGTGTCATTTGATTCCTTTTTGGGACTCTGGATGATACATGAACCAATTATAAGGCATCCTGATTTCCAAGATGTTAAAATGTGAAACATTTAGAATTAAAGATATTCAACAACTTTTCCCTCCACATATATCAGTATGTCAGTACAGTGTCTTGCCTGTGTACGTTCACAGTAGTTTTATTTTAATAGCCCCCAAATACAAACAACCCATATGTCTATCAACTGGGGAATAAGTAAGCAAAATGTGATATATTTATATCATAAATATTATTTAGTAATAAAAAGGAATGGATTTTAAAGCATGCTACAACATAGGTAAACTTCAAAATTATTATAAATGAAAGAAGCCAGGCACAAAAGACCATGTGTTGTGAGTTACATTCTCCATTGGTATGAAATGTTCAGAAGTCAAATCAGTAGACAGAACATTGATTAGTGGTTGCCTAAAGATGGGGGTGAACTATCTAGATGCACAATGGATCCTAGATTACAGTGATCATTGCATAATTCAGTAGGTTTACTGAAACAATTGAATCATACACTTTAAAAAGGCAATTTTATGGTGTGAAAATTATACTTCAATGAAGTTGTTTTTGAAAGTGCACATATCTTTTTATGTCAATAAATGTGGCTCTAAATGTAACTCACATTTAATGCTTTTTAATTTAATTCTCTGTTTTTCTGCCATGCAATTCACCAGGATTGCATGGCAGAAATCTTACATAAAAGCGTGAAAAAGGTACAGACCTTACAAAGATTTTTGAGGTAAGAGTTAGTGTTCATGGAGAAAAGTCTGCCATCTCAGGTCTCTCCAGGCCTCTCCTCCAGCCAGAGGCTCCCATCCCTGGTATGCCTCTCCTCCTCCCTCTGACAAGTGGGTTACTCTTCTTTCTTAAACAAACACATTGATCATGCTTACTGCAGAGCAGTTGTATCTGCATCCCTCAGCCCTCGGTTCTACTGGCTTCCTCTCAGATTCCCATCAAGGAGGCTTATTCAAGCATTTGCCCAGCGAAAACCATGTCTCTCTCTTTGGTGTGGCTGTATTCTAATACAATTGTTAAGAAAAATAAGGTAGTATTATTCTGTTCTTTATTCTGTTTGATTGCTGCGTGGTATTTCATTTTATGGGTAAATAAATGTTGTTATTAAGTTTTCTCCTGAACAACATCTTTGTACAGTTCCATATCTTCCTGCAAGAATATAAGGGTTCCTTATTGTTGAATTTAGATTAGACTTAGTGTTTTGCCCACAGTTTTCTTAATCCTTGCCCGCCACATTGCCAAAGGTAATCAGGAGTTGGCTGTAGTAACTTATACCCTTGATTTAGAATGCATGATTAATTATATATAAATATCCTAGTAACTGGTCTTTCCACTATAAATGACCAGAATTAGTTAAAAAAAAAACACACCACTTTTTCCCACTAGGATTTATTTCATAACTGGAAGATCAAATTTTCACATTCCCTGTTGATTCCCTATGGTAATAAAAATAAAAAGCATTGAAATTTGTCATGCGAATTTAAATTGCAGTTGCAGCTAAATTAATTGTTTAGTTTAATTAAAATGCCTATGATGCTAGGTGACAGTAGTATACAGTTCTTTACCCGTGAGGATTTTTTTTCTTTTTTCCTTTAGCTACTTTTTGGATAAGGTCTTATGTTTTTGTGCAGGGCTAGCCAAGATCCTCCTATCTATGCCTCTGGAATAGGTAGGATTACAGATTTGCACCACCACACCTGGTTTATTGATTAAAATAGAGTCTCCTTAACCTTTTCCCTGAGTTGTCCTCAAATTTTGATCTTTCTAATCCCTATCTCCCTAGTATCTGGGATTACAAGCATGAGCCACTGTACCTGGCTGTCCTCAAGGATCCTAAACACTAATAGAAAATCACACATGCAAACAACTTTCAGGATTCTGCAAATGCAAGAAGAAATAGATTTTTATTCCAAAATAATCCTAAACATTGATGGAGGGTAGTCCTCCTTGTTAATGGGGAACTGAGGCATAGAGCAGTTAAACAGACCAAGCACGCACAGTGAGCAAGGAAGAGGAATAGGACATGGTCTTTCTGCTGTGGCATGCTGCTTTCTGGGACTAAGGGACAGAAGGCTAAAGCCATATGAATGGAGCAGAGTTATCTGTCTGGAGTAGCATTGGGGATCATGCTGGCAGGAGATTCTGCTCCATAACTTTTTGCCCCTAAGGCTTTCAAGTTCCTACCCTCTCCTTGTGCATGTCCCCTAGACTCACACTATTCCCTGTTCGGGATCCCCGTCACTGACCCTCATTGAATCTCCCTGGCTCAGCCTTGACATTGGTAACTTGGAGCTGGAAGAGTCTTTAAATTGGTTGTCCATCAATCAGTAAACACAATGTGTTGTGGGTCTAAGCAGATGACACAGGCTCATGGAGAAATGTCATTTGAATTTCAAGCTGACTTTTTCATAAAAATTTGATTATAGTGGTAGTTTATTTGCTGCTAAAAATTAATAACTTTAATGATTTAACAATTATATTTCTTATTTCTCAATGGGAGAGTGTGTCCTGGGTTAAAAACCAGAGAGACCAAATAAATAAGGTTTCCAAATAATTTATCATCCAAACTGAGCACTTTTGAGAGTGAGAGGAGCCACTATGGCTAATACCCCAGGACATCCCAAATGAACAGGGACATATATCTCCCTTCATAAAGGAATTTTAGAATGGAACATCTTTGGCAGCTAGGGATAACTTGCACACATACTGTAATTTGATGACAAATTGTTTTAGGTAGTGTCTCAATAACTTAAAAAAAATACATGCACATCTCCAGGGCAAACTTTGGAACACAGAAAGAAGTATAACTTTTGGGCTTTTATGTTATTAATAACATTGGTGCTCTCAAATTGCCAGCAAATTTCTCCTGTCTGCATCACACATTTGGATTCTGTCTTTCATTCTGAACATTGCAAACTATCCAAATATAAACATCTTAATGAAGCAGTAAGATACTGAGGCGAAACAATGTCCAAGGTGTGAATTATTACACCATCCCTTACAGACTGAAGTGTGACTTTTTGTGATTGTCGAATGGATGTTTGCCAAGTTGTATGATAAAAACGCTGGTTATTGCAGCCCTAAATAATTCATATTATCTTTAAACATCTATTTTTAAGTTAGTAGAAACTGTAAAATAAAAACACAAATAGAAAAACCTCTTCTCCAAATTCTCAAATTTATTTAAATAACTAGTGTTTGTGCTAGATACCCTCAAAGATGTTTGTTCCTTTCTTTAGGGATTTTAATGAAATATTCTTAATGGATAATAGGTGGTGGTAGTAATTAAAAACCATCTTTAGTGAAAACTTCTATCAGCCTAGATTCATCAGGAGTAATTCTGTACACTTGAAAATGGTGTGGTTAACTTTCCAAATTTCTATAGAAAATTTGGATTTATATTTCTCTGTTTTTGTCACAAGCTGATTCTTTTGACATGCTTCTATTTGCACTTGCATGTTTGGAATATCTAAAGTATATGTAGGTCAAACCCTAGGCAAAACCAATAAACAAGCAAAACTCAACAACACTCCACAGCTATATATTTGTATTCAGCAATCTAGGCATTGATACTTCTAGCTGTACATTTTTCTATGTACCTTCCTTTCCCCAGCTCTTCCTTCTTCTGTCTCACTGCCTTAAGATTCAGTCTCAACTCAACATATAGGGTGTTAATAAGTAATAAATGTTCTCTTTAGCTCCTGTCTGATCTCCCCACTGTCTTCGTAGGGTATATTTGAGGAAAGTGACCTAGAAGAATGAGTAGGCACCTTAGGCAGTAGGCAGTGTACATTATGGTGACAGAAATTTTAAGGGCAAGGCTGTGTCTTCAGCACTCCACAAATCTCTTGTGTTAGGATCTAGTACACTTGCCCTCTCCTGCATTTTATATGCAAATGACCAGAGTCATTCTAGTTTACTCAGAAATAGGAACATTTCTTTAAGAATAAGAGGCAGTTCCACAGAAAGCTGTAGTGGAACATGGGGCTTTTGAGAGAGGACAGAATAATTTCTACCTTTGTTCCATAAATCACTATATTTCCCAGAAGGTAGTGATAATCAATGTGCTTTGACGCTCAGCTTCAGCTGGAAGAATCAAGGAAGAAATATTTCACACTGATTCAGTACATCCAGGACACACGCTGTGATGGGAGTTAGTGAATTCTAAAGAGTGGCTGATGAATCTGCTGCAAACATTTAGCATTTGGAACATTGCTAGCTTTCTGTCCCACTGCTTATTCAGTACTTCCTTCCTCGCCTGCACCAACTTCATTTTCAGAGAGGGAAACAGAAATGCCCCAGACTCACCTGGGCATCTCCATGGAAGAGCTTCTGACTGTGTCTCTTGGATACTGGCTTTCCCAGATTTCCCAGTCTTGGTGTGGTTTCTTTTGCACCCAGGGAAGGATTGGTTTCTTAGATGCTGAAAGAGATCTTAGAAATCAAGCTTAGTAGAGTTTTCTTTTATTCTGCAGAACCTTAGGTTTCCTCCAAGGTGTCTCAGAAGCTATGGGGTACAGGGTGGGGTAACTGCACTTTCACATTGGGCTATGTGAAACTTCTCTTGATCTATCAACCAAATTGAGGCCTTCCAATCTACATGAAGTGATGAGTCCTAAGAATTTCACTTAGTGAATGGCAAGGTCTAGGTCTAGGAGATGTCTCCTGATCTTGTGCACCTCCTGTCTTGTTGTCTTGCTGTACCTTATGGAAAGATAATCCAGGCATATTTTGCCAGCCAAGAGGAGATGAAAGAGCAGAATTACAAAGAGACCACACGTGAAGAAACCTTTGAAGAAAATGCTAAACCTCAGTGAATTCAGGAATAGAAATGAAAGCAGTGGTGATATTTTTGTTTGTTTTCCCCATCATATTGACAAAGATGATGGTAGTCAGCAGGCAAGTAGCAGGCCTTGAGATGGGGTTCCATCATTGACAATTATCTAAATTTGGGACAGTATTCATGCTGTCAGGGGTTAAGTGTGTTGACCTTACTCCCATAGATAACCCATAACCCTACTTCCAGAAATTGATACAAAGAAAACCATTTTAAGCCAGGTGTAGTGGATCATGTCTGTAATCCCAGCTACCCAGGAAGCAGACACCAGGAGGATTACAGATGGGCAGGCAAAATGTTAGCAAGACCCCATCTCAACAAACAAACAGATATGTTGTTTGTGTCTATAATACCAGTTATGTGGGAGCCATAGATAGGAGGATTGTGATCTAAGACTAGTCCCAAGCAAAAAACGTGAGACCATGTCTGAAAAATAACAAAAGCAAAAAAGGGTTGGGAGTGTGGCTCATGTGGTAGGGCACCTGCCTACCTAAAGGGAGACTCTTAGAAGAAAACCATTTGAAATAGGGTGAAAGAAATGTGCATAAAGAAGTGATTTGCAGTGACTTTCTTTCTTAAATGACAAAAATCTCTACCCTAAACTCTCAACAGTAAAGGAACAGTTGAATAAACTGTTAATTTCTATATGGTAAAATATTAAAATTAAGTTTACAAGTAGTTTTTAAGGTGTAAAGATAATTTAAATATATGATTAAATGAATAGAATTTCTTATAAAATTGCATGACCAATACAGGCTGAATGCTTTCAAAATATATGTAGGTGTAGAGAATAAGCAGAGAGAAATAGCCCAAAATGCTATGATTATCTCCAGGCAGCAGAATTACAAGTCATTATTTCTTCATTGATTTTAAAAATATTTTCCCAGTTTTTCACATTGCAAATGTGTTAATTACATAAGAGTAAGAAATGTGTTTTTTCTCTTTCTGACAATTGTCCTGAAAGTACACCATGATCTTGGTTCTGGACTACTTTCTGATACAATCCAGGAATGAGGAAAGGGTCAGAGCCTGCCTCTGGCTGGAGGGTTTTGGTTCCATGAGCAGAGATTGCCTGGTGTCACTTGGCACATTCAGTTCTCTGCAGTGTGGCAGCTCATAACCATGTGTAGACAATTTTCTTCAGCTCACCGAGAGGAGAAACCCTGGGTTTCAATCCTGCTGTATATCAGCTGCTGTTTATGAGACTTTGACCAAATCAGGAAACCACCCTGAGTCTCAGGTTTTTTTTTTTTTTTTTCACCTCTCAAATGAAGATGATGATACTTCCTTTGTGTTGTAGCAAAAACAAGAAATGATAGATAAATTGCATGGTACAGAGCATGAATTGATGTAAAAAAATTTCACCCACATCTGCTCCATTGCTTCCCCCTAACTGGGCCTCCTCTCTGCATTATGGGAGTTATGTACTTAGGCTTTAAAGATTTGTTCCTTATGCAATACAGTGGTGACTCAAGTAGATGTAGTCCTAAGAATCAGGATTGCCCTAGATGGACAGATCATTGTAGCAACTGCAAGACAGTAACAAATGGCAATTCCTAATTTTCAAGGACTGTGGACCACCATGGTTAAGAAATATGTGTGCGTTTATATGTGTGTCTCAGAGGATATATAAAAATTACAGACATTTGTCTTCAGTAGCTGGAGGTCTAGTTTTTTATTATGTATTTGTGACAAGGAGATGATGCCTTAATAGGATGAGTTCCAGAAGCAGGAGACAATTCTTTCCAGCCTCGACGCTCTACCTCCATTCACTCAGTGCCCTCCTTTGCCCTTTTGGAAAACTGCTCTTACATCTTTCATTTTGGCAACATGATATTATTAATAGATTTTTTGAGGTGCTGGAGATTGAACCCAGGATTTCTCACATGCTAAGCAATTACTGTATCACTGAACTATTCTCCTAAACCCTATTAACAGATTTTGATGTTACTTTTTTTTCAGCTAAGTTAGATTTCTGTTACTGTAATGAAATTCCTGAGATAATTAGCTTATAAAGAGAAAAGTTTTATATGTGTGTGTGTGTGTGTGTGTGTGTGTGTGTGTGTGTGTGTGTGTGTTTTGGTTTGTTTTTATTTTTGGCTTATAGTTTTGGTGGTTCTAGTCTATGATCAATTGACCCTTTTACTTTTTGGCCTTTGGTGAGGCAGCACATCATGGTGGTAGTGTGTGGTAGAGCAAAACTTTCTACCTCATGGCCAAGAAGCAAAATAGAGAGAAAGAGGAAATGACCAGAATCCTATAGTCCTCTTAAGGATAAGCTTCTAATGATCTGAAAACCTCCTAGTAGTCCTCAGTTTTTTTTTTAAATTAAATTAGGGTATATTCATTGTACAGGGGGATTCCTTGTGACAATTTTGAATAGGCTTACACTGTATATTGTTTATATCATTCCCACCATCTCCCACCTGCAACCCCCTCCCCACCTCACTTTAACTCTTGAAAGAGGTTTCATAGTTCTATTTCATATATGTATATGAAGCACACCAACCATATTCCCTCACCTCTATCTCCTCCATTCACCCCTCCATCAGTACCTCCCCTCACACACTATGCCTATGTTACAGTTCTTCTTTCATTACTGATTCTAAAGTCAGTGTTCAAAGGGGTTTCTCAATGTGTCCCCTCTATGATATACTTTATTTTGGTACGTTCAACCCTTTCCATTACTCTCCCTTATCCCTTCCCTCCCAACCCCCATTATTCAACAGCTTTCAGTACACATAGTTGTATCTTCTACCTGAATGGATGTTACATATTTCAGTATTGTTGACACTCATCATTCTCTTTTCATTTTCTTCCTCCTCTGAATTCTAGAGTAGCTCCACTATTACAAACATATTTTACATCTAAGTTTGTGTATGATGATGTTGGGTTTTGTATATATGTTTGTCGTTTGGATCTGTCTTCAACATATGAGAGATAACATGTGGCTTTTGTTTTTCTGAACCTGGCTTACTTCACTTAACATGATACCCTCCAGTTGCATCCATTTACCTTCAAACCATGTGGTGTCATTCTCCCTTATGGTTGACTAAAACTCCATTGCATATGATGTGTGTGTGACTGTATCTTAATCCATTCTTCAGTTGTAGGGCATCTGGGTTGTTTCCATAGCTTGGCTGTTGTGAACAATGCTGTGATAAAAATCAGCGTGCAAGTGCTTGGCTTGCGTTCTTTCAGGTAGATGCCCAGGAGTGGTATCACTGGCTCCTATGGCAGTTGTATTTTTAGTTTTTTAAGGAAACTTCATACTGCTTTCCTTAATGGTTGTACTAATTTACACTCCCACCAACAGTGCATAGGGTTCCTGTTTGCAGCATCCTTGCCAAAGTTTGATGTAGTTTGTTTTCTTGAAGATAACCATTCTGAGTTGAGATGAAATCTTAATGTAGTTTTGATTCGCATTTCTTTTATGGTCAGGGAAATTGAACACTTCTTCATATATTTACTGGCCTTTTGTATCTCTTTCTTTGAAAATTTCCTATTCAATTCACTTGCCCATTTCTTCATTGGGTTATTTATTCTTTGGGGGTTGAGTTTTCTGAGTTCCCTATAAATTTGGGATATTTGTCCTTTATCAGATGAACAGTTGTCAGCAGGCCTCACTTTTTAAACTTTCCATGAACTCCCAATGTACCAAAATGAAGACTAAGAGGGCTAATGGAAGGGCTCAAGTGGTAGAGTGCCTGCCTAGCAAACATGAGACCTTGAGTTCAAACCCCAGCACTGCCAAAAACAAACAAACTGGAGACTAAGACATTAACATACAGGCCTTTGAGGAACACTCAAGATCCAAACTATAGCATCTTTCTTTGATGCATTTGCTTTTAATAAGGTAATTTTGAGCTAAGAATATAGGGTTCTAATGGACAGATTCTCGGATCCAGTTAACAAGGGAGAATTTGAATACAGTGAGACCACAAAGAAAGGCCTTGAATGACACCTTCTGTATAAACTGTTTGCTCTTGAAAAGAAAAGAATGCTGAACTCAGAAGATTGTGTACTCGGAGAAGAGTGTCACTGTGAATTCAGTACAGTCTGAAGCCCTTCCTCTGTCCCCTTGACTCCTGAGTCACATCATTACTCCAATTGTCCTTGGTTATACTTGCTATGAAGATAGTCAGCTCTAGATTCTTGCAGGCCTGATGGGTCATGTTGGAAACACCTCAGACTAAACAAGGTCAGATGCCAATATGTAAATAAAATGCAAATAAGTCATTACATAATTAGAAATGTAATTATTGTGTACTGCCTCCTAGAACATAGTTGGGAACCTGGATGCGACATTGGCACACATGTGTCTCTAGGATGAAGAAAGAGCAGCAACGGATTTAAAAGTCAGTATTTCCAAAGGAACAATTAATTAAAGAGGGAGGTTAATTCACAGTTTTTAGACTTGACATCTGCTTGTTTATCATATGTGATAAAAAGCAAAGTAGTTGTACATTTATAAAAATGTCAGATAATTGATGTTTTATATATATTATGTATGTATATACACACACACTTACACACTAATCATTTTTGTATAACTTATTTCTCTTTTTCCTTTCATGAGCCTCACTAAAATATTGTTTTAAAAGAGAAGGTATTTGTATTCTATGTCTTTTATGATTTAAACATTCTAAGTGGAAAAAATTTGTTTATCTTTTGTATGCCACCATTGTCATTGGAATCGAAACTTTAATATTATTGTTATTATTATTTTTTGGTGGTGCTGGGGTTTGAACTCAGGGCCTTGCACTTGCTAGACAGGTATTCTACCACTTGAGCTACACCTACATCCCTTTTTTGCTTTTAGGTTGTTTTATCAAAAGGGTCTTGCATTTTTTGCACAGGCTGACCTCAGATGGCAATTCTCCTTCTTGGACCTCCTAAGTAGCTGGGAAGGCAAGTATGCACCACAATGACCACATTATTTATTGAGACGGGGTCTTGTTAACTTTTTGCTCTGGCTATCCTCAGACCATGATTCTCCCAATCTCTGCCTTCTTAGTAGTTGGGATTATAAGCATAAACCACTGGGTCCAGTTTGGAACTTTTTTAAAATCAGAGAATTGAAAAATATCTCTTTGTATATTTTCCTTGGCATGTCTAAATAATATTTCTGAGTAGAGGTTCATAGGTTATGTTGTTGTGATAACTAGGATTTAAGTGCAGCTTACTATAATACAAAGAAATTCATATCATCGTGTTGTCTTTTGCATAGTTATAGTTACATTTATGTGGGAGCAAACTGTTATTTTAATTGATTTTTCTTTTAAAGGGATGTTTTTGCCTGTTATGTAGAGCTTCCTTTAGAGGTCTAAATATATTGAAACATGAGAGTTAAAACTAAGATCAAAGTGTGGAAATCTAAGTGCTTTTTCATTTTTTTATTTATAGGAATATTTAAGTTATTTTTTTCTCCATGGTAATGCTCATGTTTGTGTGTGTTTTAATTTAGCACACAAACTAGAACCCATGTCTTCTTTTGCTATAAGTCCTAGAACAAAACATTTGAAGAAAGGATCCTCTAGAATTTTCTAGTGGTAATATAGAACTTTTCAATAATGCTTATTGCTTCAAGAAAAGTCTAACCTTTTAGGGATCATTTTCTCATGTTAAAAATATATAGCTCCTAATAAAGAAATGGGCAACTGAACTAAACAGAACTTTTTCAAAGGAAGAAATCCTAATGGCCAAAAAACACATGAAAAAATTGCTTACCATCCCTGGCCATAAAGGAAATGCAAACCAAAAGCACGCTAAGAGTCCACCTCACTTCTGTTAGAATAGCATCAAAAACACCACCACCAACAAATGTTGGCGAGGATGCAGGGAAAAAGGAACCTTCATACACTCCTGGTGGGAATGTAAGCTAGTACAACCACTTTGGAAAACAATATGGAGGCTTCTTAAAAAACCAAACATAGATCTACCATATGATCCAGTAATACCACTCCTAGGGATATACTCAAAGGAATGTGACTCAGGTTATTCTAAAGGCACCTTCACACCCATGTTTCTTGCAGCACTATTCACAATAGCCAAGTTAAGGAAACAGCCAAGATGCCCCACTACCAATGAACGGGTTAAGAAAATGTGGTATCTATACACAATAGAATTTTACTCAGTCACAAAGAAGAATGAAATTCTGTCATTCACAAGTAAATGGATGGAACTGGGAACATCATCTTAAGTGAAGTCAGCCAGGCTCAGAAGACCAAAAATCATATGCTCTTTCTCATATGCGGACTTTAGACCTAAAACAAACGCAGTAATATTATTGGGCATAGGTCATACACTAAGAGAAGAACATATACAGGAGGAATAGAGAAAGGTAGGAAACCCAAAACTTGAAAGTGTTGATGTGCCCACTGTAAAGGAGTGAATAAAGTAATCTTAAACTGACAGAGGCCACTATGGGAAGGTGACCGGGAAATAGTGAAGCAGTCTGGTAGAGATGAACCAATTTGGGTTGTAATACACATGTGCATGGAAGCAATGCTAGAAATATCTCTGTGTAGCTATCCTTATCTCAAACTAGCAAAAATGCTGTCTTTCTTATCATCGCTTATGTCTTCTCTTTAACAAAATTGGAGAAGAGGGCAGAACAGGTTCTGCCTGGAAGCGAGGGGGGTAGAGGGAAAGGGAGGGGGTGAGGGGCAGAGGAGAGATATGGCCCCAACAATGTATGCACATATAAATAAATGAATAAACAATAATATATACTCCTAAATATAGTAATACACTTGCCTGTAATTAGAATATCATGCACATGTGAAAGACTTTTTTTGTTAACATTTACTTACGTCCCGCCTCTTTCCAAGAAGAGTTTGAAGCTATTTACAGAAAGAAAAAGAGGAATATATTACATGATTAATAAATACGAAAAGTTGAGGGTAAATTAGGGGGTGAGAATAAGAGTGGACAATAGGAAGAAACGAGTTGCCAACTGAAGTTTGTGCATAATTGCTGAGATTGAGGGTATTAAAGACTTAAGATGAGTCTTTACTATAACTTAGACACATAAAAGCTCTGTTTGTTTTTCCCATTTGAGTTCGTGTCTTGATAAATTTCTTCAATGATATTGGTGTGGCACTGCCACCTCCTACCTTTTGTCAGACTTGAAGCTAAGTTTAAAAATAAGCAAAGAGTTCTTGATGCATAGAAAAACGGAGATGCAAAGCTACAAAGGGATTGTCTAAGAGTGGAATGAGGCACACAGCTGTGTTTTGTTAAATCCACACAGGGTTAAAAAGTACAAGGTAACATTTAGAAGTGAGAGAATTTCATACACAACGTCAGACTTTTAACCTTTCCTGGAAAACTGAAAGAGCAGTCAGCCATCTGGCCTGCTTTCCTCCATGATCACGTGGTGTTTTTAGATGGAGCTTACACTGAGTCTGTTGTCTGGCTTTGGGAACATTTGTATGGCCCCTGATTAAGATGGCCCTTGCTTGCAAAGAGCTTGCAGTCTTTCTGACAGTGATACAGGATAAGTAGCACATAGCTTGAACTTGTTTCGTAGGGATTTTTGTATCATTTTTGGTTTGTTATAGACTTCCCTCACCCTTTTCTGTAAAGAATACACAAAAAGCCTTTCATACCATAATTTACTTCAGATGATCCATCCTCATTTAATATTTTTTCATTCCCAAAACATTTATATTGTGTTTGCTATCAAATCCAAGTCCAGAAAATTCTGCTCATGGTTATTATTTGGAAAACACTAAATACTCTTATATTATGCAAAAGAGGACTTTAAATGTTCTGTACATCATGGTTTGGGTTACTCTCAGATGTTTAGAAGTCCAGATTCTAGCTTCACATTCTGTGTAACATGAAGAGAAATTGCTTTCAGTGTGCCACTTATTCAGTAGGGTCTCTCAGTGACCTGGGTGCAGTGGACAATGCTATGCCTATGTCAGTGCCCAGTTTGCCTTAAGAAACATAATAGCTAAGGGGCTGCATATATTGAGGACCAGAGCTGAGCCACTACTCAGGAAAAAAAAAACAAAACACCTCACTGACAGTAAGAAAGACAGATGCAAATACATGGCTTTCCAAGTAAATAAGAAAATATGCATTCATGTGGATTTATTTCAGCTTGAATGTGATTCAATTTGGGGGCACATATTTTTTTTCTCTGATCCTGGCATTTGGAGGCAGAGCTAAACTTGAGTTTTCGCATACCCTCAAATACAGGATACCTGATATAGAACAGGCATTTTATGAAGAAAGAAATGCTCTGCAAATTTGTTCATTGTTAGAACTGAGAAAAAGAACTATGACAGAAACCTTTCTGGCCATTATTAGCTCAAATATAAACAAGATACAAAGGCATTCTGCCATTTTCCACAGTGGGTTGTTGGTTTCCCTTTAAATAACTTTAAAAATCTATTCCTCAATGGATTTGCATTTGGGGGATTGTAGCGGTGCTGAAGGTGGTGTGAGCTAAGCACGGCCTGGTGAGGATGAAGCACCTGGATATGGAGGTAGATGTCAGAGCTGAAGGTCAGGATGATGAACAGGTTCCTCAGTACATTGACCAGGCCATGGACATGTGACCAGGAACAGCTCGAAGAAGAGGAACTGAAGTTGTGGTCATCTGAGAGTCCCAGGAGGAGGAATTCTGTTGTTCCATGTCATTAGGACATATTTTGTAAAAGCAGTTATGTTGGAATAAATGGTACAAAGACAAACAACTAGATGTACCTATAGTTTGGATTTAGGCAACTCAATAATGAATTTACCCTCAGAAAAAAAGTTATGCCTTTGGAGCTAGATTTTTCAGTCATTTAATATTTCAGCTAATTGATATTTTAGTTTTTGTTCTGTGTATAGTATGGTAATTCCAAATTATACTCATTGTAACCCTGCAACGTCTAACCACTCTGAGCCAAGTTTTAAACTTAAACTATGTTAAAAGGAAGAGAATTCCAGCATGTTAGAGTTCAATCGTTTGATTGTTTTTGCCATAAATTTTTATATCATGTGATAACTTATCAATTTATTAAAGGTTACACTGAGTGATGTAAGCAGTCCCCCCGCCCTAGGCAGCTAAAGATAATTTCTTTAAAGAAATCTACCAGCAAGAATCTTTCCTTATTTCAAAATTTGAAGTCTGCATCTGATTTTCAAATTAAATGAATGAGGTTTAATCCATCTGTGTTTCTTTCTTTCTTTTTTTAACACTAAACACGGAAGCTCAAAGATAGAATTTAACATTTCTTTTAAGTTGGAGAACAGAATGTGATAGGTTAAATTTTAATCTAATCTCTCTCTAAGCAGCATCTATAGAATCTTATTACTAGGCTTGGGCACAACACATTTCATTTTTTAGGGCTTAAGCTATTCCCTAGACTATGTTAGTGAATAAAAAGAACCCTTTTATCTTCATACTGTTATGGTGAATATTATACTTACATATATATGTTTATTGTCATGTCTATCCCTGCAGGATTGAATTGTAATAAATAGCCCTTTCATGATGGAAAGCAATAGTATTTCAGGAATGAATGTCTGGTGTTCTAAATGTAACTTGCAGGTGATATCAATAAAATCACATTCACTGTATACTTGGGTGGTGATAAATCTCATCCTTAAATAGAAGCTTGATCACTCTCATATGACATTCTTTGTATCATCTGTGTGTGCTAAGTATCATAAGCACATTTCTAGGTATGATTTCTTCATTAACTAATTGCTATTTGACCAAATAATTTTTTCTTTACTTCATTGTGTCCCCTGACTCTGGGTATAATCCTCAACAATGAGAATTTATGAGAAGTTCATGAAGAATTTTTACTCAGTATTTATGATGAAAGTCTTTTGAATGCTCCCTCTTAAGTGGATTTAAGTATTTACTAATAAAACATACACCT
Source organism: Castor canadensis (assembly GCF_047511655.1). Classification (NCBI taxonomy): domain Eukaryota; kingdom Metazoa; phylum Chordata; class Mammalia; order Rodentia; family Castoridae; genus Castor; species Castor canadensis. Next base: position 67,085,666 of record NC_133398.1, read on the forward strand.
TGAACATACAGAAAATCAGAGAGACTATGGAAAGCCTTCTGAAGACTTTGCAAAATGGAGTTTCACTCTACATTTTAGTCCTAATTTGGTGTACTGAAGAGCAATGAGAGGTCAAGACAATGTGTAGACTAAATACAGTGCTTGATCTCTGGGATGTTATGTTGGGTATGTGCTCAGAGACCAAGATTGGCTCCTTTAATACACTCTACATGTTACATTGCATTACAGCTTTCCCAAAAGGCAGAGAGGGTATTCTTACACCAGCCCTCATGCCTGAGTTGCAGACTCACATGTGGTTTTGGAACATTGATCAAGACCATGGAGAACTATTGCCCAGTCCAGCTTCACTCATCCTAGTCAAACAAATTTTCTTGGTCTTCCTTGCAGAAGACTGTGTGAGGCCTACTTCCATACTTCTGACCAAAAGACTGGCCTTTCCACAAATTCTCCCTTAATGTTAATTCATGCCTTCATGCCTTCAGAGCTCACTAGAAACTCCTCTTTTCTAGAAAAGTTTCCTCAATCAGTTTCACTCATTCATGTCTACTACTGTTATTGTTTTCCCCATATGTTATAGGAAAATTACTATATAAATGAATCACTAAGTATCAAAGAATAGGAGGCAGTTTGGCTAGGTATGTCTTTAAATCCACCCCCCTGCCCTGCACACACACTTTTTGCAGTACTGGGGCTTAAACTTGTTAGGCAGGTGCTCTGCCACTTCAGCAATACCCCCAGCCCAGTTATTTTTCAAACAGTGTTTCACATTTATGCCTGGGCCAGCCTGTACTGGGATCCTCCTATTTATGCTTCCTGAATAGCTGAGATGATGGTGCATGCCACCACATCCAGCTATCTTTTGAGATGGGGGTCTCACTAACTTTTTGCTCTGGCTAGTCTAGAACTAAAAGAATCTCAATCTGTCTCCTTAGTAGCTAGGATTACAATTATGAGCCACTGAGTCCAGTTCAAATCCCTCCGTTTTAACCCTCCCTCGTTTTGCATTTGGGGATACTTGTCCAAGAATATTTAGAGTGGTATTAAATGCATATTTAATTATATGCTTATGATTTATTTGTCTTTGTTTTTATGTATTTCAGACTTTATAGAAAAGTTGCATGAACAGCATATGGAATTCTGTTATATTTTCCAAATATTAAGTTTTTTACCATACTTGTTTCATCATTCTTTTTATTTTTACTGAACATTTTGGAGTTAGTTGCAGACATGATACTTCTTTACAAACTCTAAGTACTTTAGTGTGTGGTTTCTAAAAACAAGAATATTTTCTAACATAACCACAATTATAAAAATTAAGAACTTAACGTTGATGCATAAAGTTAACTGATTTACAGACCCTAGTGATTTCACATGCACAATATTTAAAGTCACACAGCACATAAGTAGAAGCATGAGACTAGCATCTATATCTTAAACTCATTCTCTCATATTCTTTCTGCCTTGCTAAGCTAAAACAACATCTTTAGACCACATGTCTGACAACACCACAGTGTTATCTGAAAGCTTCAGTAAACTCAGGGCTTTCAAAGCTGTTTAGGAACTCCCAGGATCTGGGGCTAAATAATGATGTTACTTTTTTTTTAAGGTCAATGAACACAAAATAGAAATCTTGATTTCATTCTTCATGCTTTCTTATGTCTGCAAGCAGTACAGGTTTCGTTTATGAGACTAAAATCCAGAGAACTGGTTGACAATATCGGACAGCGGCAGAAAACTTGTCCACAAATTAGGTAGGGTTGGAAACTCCTGAAATGTAGAGTCAGGACAACAAGCTCTCTCACCTTCCTATTGAAGACGGTAGTGATGAACGTTGACCCCACAGGAGGTTGGGGGGGTTCAAAATACTGTGTGAGACTTGCAAATTAAATAGTATACATTCCTACACTTCTGTTAAAATTTATATAACTGAATTTCTGGTTATCTAATAGATAATTCAGATTAAATAAGTTGACATTTTAATGATTAAGTCTAACCAGGTAGCAAAGCTTATGGCTCCTTCCATACAATTCCTTGCTTAATTTGCCATAGGCATCCCAATGTGGCCTCCAGCATTAAAGAGAGCATAATACTGCAGAATGTTCAGCTGGAAAAAGAATTTGACATTGTTCAAAGGTTTAGAGGACAATTACAACACTCATAAAACCAGAAAATGATACATAAATCTTTTTTAAAGTAGAAATGTTGGCTTATTTCTCAAAATGTTTCTATTACTTAATAATATGAGTATCAGAGCCTTTGTTCAGCACATACTGTTCGGATAATTTGGTAGACATCAACTAAAGTTCCTTTAAACAACTTGCTTTTATCACAATTCAATTTTATTCCTCTATTCAGGCATAGTGACATTCATTTAGTGACTTTGTTGTGGGAACATTTCTTTGCATACAATATACAGAACCATTCAAGTGTAGTCTGTTTTGGATCATTATTCATTTCTTTGGGCTCTCTTGGTTGGAACAAATAGAGTCCAGTTAACAGCCTCAAGTCAGAAATATCTGAAAGACATAACTGTCTTTCTTATACATAAAATTAGGAAAAAAATCCTTTATTTTTGGATATGCTTTAGAGAGTCATTTATAATAGAGAGCTAGTTTGAAGCTTTGGCAAGTATGTATATATGGGGGGATGAGGTGGGGAGAATAAAAAGAAGAGAGGAGGAGGAAAAGAAGGAGGAGAATAGAAGAGAGAGAGAACAATTAATGTGACTTTCTAAGTTCTATGGTAAACATTTTTGAGGTCAAGAAGGTAAGGAATGATTGCATTTAACCAGGGAAATTATGTTATCTCTACTAGGTAGGAACAGCCCTCCAACTAGAACTCAAGGCCAATGTGCTCCCCCCATGATTCTCTGTCCCTGGCTGCCAGCCCCTTAGTGTGTCCTCATCTGCACCCTTCGAGGTTCTGATGAGGTTTGGACAGTGGAAAGGAGTTACCAGACCAAAAATGGCATCTTGAAAAAAGTCCTTTGAAAGAGGAACCACTTAAGGAAATAGGTATGATATAAACCAGCTAGTCTGTGTGTTAGAAAATAAGAATTTTTGTTAGCATTAGAGAAAATAAATAAAAGGCAGTTCAGCAATGAAAGGAACATGAATGAGGTATGACATCAGACAATACCAAATTCAAATCCCAAGGCTCTCATTTTTATCAGTGGCATGACTACCCTGAATAAATTACATTATCTCTCTGATCCTCACTTTATGCACCAGGGATGTCATACTTTCATTCAATAAATGTATATTGGGCACCAACTGTGTACCAGCACTCTACCAGGCCACTGAGAATTCACTGATGAATAAAACTCTGCCCCTGTCCTAAGGTAGTCTAGATATGATAGACTTATAAAGTGGAAGACTTATGTGCGAACTTATGTGGAACCACTTAGAATGTCTGGCACATAGTGGCAGCTTAATGTATTTATTTCCATTTCTTGTTTATCTTCCAAGCCTTCCATGAAAACTGGGGAAATCCAAACATTTGCCAAGAACTTAGTGATATTAGTTGATTATTTCCATCTTCTCCCCCACAAAATCTCTTATCAGAAATTGTCATAATTTGGAATTTAACCAATTAGATGCATAATTTTATGGAATCTGTATTGGACTAAACAGTTTTGTCAGTAACTGTTTGCTACTTGCTTTGCCTCTCTGGGAGTCATTTCTATCAAGTACACAGTGAGGGTTTGGGATTAGTTAGTTGTGATCTTTATTCTTTCTGATTCAACATTAACTGATCTTAACTCTTATTCTCCTCTTGAGTCAATGTTATGTGTGTGCTTATCTTTCTTATAATCACCTTCCCTGTGCCCCAGTGCTCACAGCTATGTTGGAGTGTCTGGTGAGTAGGACATGGCTTTGATTTTCAAAGCCTTGATTCAGTTTTTTTTTTTAAATCATGTTCCTAATCTCTTGTTTTGGGGCAAATGGGAAAGAAAAGAGAAGAGGGAAGGTGTAGCTGTAGTTACATTTTATCTCCTTAGTTAAACTAAAGGGAAATCTTAAGTTCTCTGTTTCATTCTAAGAACCCATCATGTTCAAGGCTTTCTGTTCCCTAATATCTTCTTCAAGATTGCTTTAGCTTGTAGCCACAGTCTTTAAGTTAAATTGTAGAATACCAAATGTAATAAATGGTAAGTACTAAATTATTAAATGTAATAAATGGTAAGGGGTATTATAGCCATTTGTGAACCTACAAAACTGAAGTTCTCGGAGAGGCAACCTTTCAAGGACGTGCACCTGGTTAGCAGTCAGACTGGAACTTGGACTCAGATCCCAGGGGAGCTCTCCTTCACTCTGCCATTGCTGTAAATGTGGTTATTTTTACAGGTCATTCTATCTAAGTAGTGTATTCATTACCTCTTAGGTGACCAAACATGATGGCCTCTTTTTATGGTAGAGAACATTTTTTGTCTTTATCCTGTGATCTCTTTTGCCTTTGTGGGGTTCTCTCCAATGTCTCCTGGACTGAAGCTTTCCTTTCTACCCTTCAGAGAAATTCCAGGAAGGATCTGAAGCTCTCCTGCTCACCTTAATCCTGTATATGTCTTCTAATCTTACTGTTTCTTAATAAATGTATTAATCATAGCAAACAGTTTTTGAATGCTTCATATGAGCAAGACACCTTGTATGTTAGTCAGCTTTCTGTTACTGTAACAAAATGTCTGAGATAATACACTTACAAAAAGAAAGGTTTATTTTGGCTTTTAGTTTTGGAGATTGCAGTTTTTGGCTAATTGGCTCCATTGCCTTTGGGTCTGTGGTGAGACAGTACACTATATTGGGAGTATGAGGCAGTGGAAACCCTTACTTCATGACTGGGAGTAAAAGAGAGACAGAGGGGGGACTAGTGTCCTACAGTGCCCTTTAAGGGCATGCCTCCAGTGACCTAACTTCCTTCCAGTAGGCCCTATCTATTGAAGGTTCCACTGCCTCCTAATGTCTCCACAGATTAGAAACCAGGCCTTCAACACATGGGCCTTTAGGGAACATTTAGGATCCAAACAAGTACCCTTCCATTGAAACAACTATTGTCTTACCTCATATTCCAGAGGGAAAATTGAGGTTTAGAGAAGTTCTATGCTTTGCCTGAGTTTCCAAACAGTGTTTCTAGAGTTGACGCCAAGCAGTCTCACTCCAGTGTCTGTGCCTTTAAACATTGTGCATTCCCCTCACCCACCTCATCCTGCACTTTCCTTTTTTTTAATAAATTTTTCTTAGCATATATTCATTATACAGGGGGGAGTTTGTAGTGACAATTTTGATTAGTCTTACACTGTAAGTTATTTACGTTGCCCCCATCGTCTCTCCCCCTCAATCCTCTTCCCACCCCACTTAAAGCAATTGCAAGAGGTTTCTTAGTTCTGTTTCATGTAGATATATGAAGTCTGTCTGCCATATACTGTTACCTTAATCTCCTTCTTTCGCCCTCCCCCCTCCTATTAGTCCCCCTCCACCCCCCACACACACTGTACCTGTTTTACTGTCCTGGTTTTCATTATTAATATTTAAGTTGATGTTCAAAGGGGTGTCTCAAGTAAAGTATGTAGATGTACTTTACTTTGGTCTGTTCAACCCCTTCCATTACTCTTCATTACCCCTTTACCTCCCACCCCCTCATTTTTCAAAAGCTTTCAATACACATTCTTATATCCTCTACCTTCACATCTTATGTTATGTGATATTACTGATGCTCTATTGTTTTCTTTTCCTTCCTCTCTTTCTCTGAGTTCCATAGAGTAGTTCCATGGAACTACTCTATACTGAGTTTGTATATGACCATGCTTGTTTTTTTGTATATATTTATCTTTGGATCTATCTTCCATGTATGAAAGGAAACATGCAGCTTTTGTATTTCTGATACTGGCTAACTTCACTTAACATGATGTCCTTCCATTGCATCCATTCACCTTCAAGCCACATGTCATTATTCCCTGTGGCTGAGTAATATTCCATTGTGTAGATATACCACAATTTCTTGATCCATTTGTCAGTTGTAGAACACCTGGGTTGTTTCCAAGGTTTGGCTATTGTAAATAGTGCTGCAATGAACATCAGTGTACATGTGTCTCTATCGTGTCCTGTCTTGATGTTCCTTTGGGTAGACTCCCAGGGTTGGTATCACTGGATCATATGGCAGTTCTATCTCTAGTTTTTTGAAGAATCTCCATACTGCTTTCTATAGTGGTTGTACTAATTTGCATTTCCACCAGCAGTGTATAAGGGTTCCTGTTTCACCACATCCATGCCAACATTTGTTGTTGTTATTACCCTTGATTGTGGCCATTCTAACTGGGGTGAGGTGAAATCCAAGTGTTGTTTTGATTTGCATCTCTTTTATAACCAGGGAAGTTGAACACTTCTTCATGTATTTACTGGTCATTTGTACCTCTTCCTTTGAGAATTCCCTGTTTAATTCATGTGCCCATTTCTTTATTGGGGTGTTGATTCTTTGGGGATGAGTTTTTTGAGTACCCTGTAGATTCTAGATATTGGTCCCTTATTGGATGAGTAGCTGGCAAAGATTTTCTCCCATTCTGTGGGCTGTCTCTTGAGTCTGGTGACTGTTTTCTTTACTGTGCAGAGGCTCTTTAATTTAATGCAGTCTCATTTGTTCACTGTTTCTCTTAGATGCTGAGCCTTTTGAGTTCTGCTTAGGAAGTCTTTCCCTAAACATATGTGTTCCAGTGTATTTTCTACTGCTTCCTGGAGTTGTTTCAAAGTTTCAGGCCTTATATTAAGTTCTTTGATCCACTTTGAGTTGATTTTGGTACGGGGTGAAAGACAGGGGTCTAGTTTCAGTCTTCTTACATGTGGATATCTAGTTTTCCCAGCAGCCTTTGTTGAAGAGGCTGTCTTTTCTCCACCATGTATTTTAGGCTCCTTTGTCAAAGATCAGTTTGCTGTAGGGTTTATGTCTGGATCTTCTATTCTGAGCCATTGGTATTCATGTCTGTTTTTGTGCTGATACCATGCTGGTTTTTTTTGTTATGGCTCTGTAGTACAGTTTGAAGTCAGGTATTCTGATGCCTCCAGCATTGGACTTTTTTCTCAGAATTGCTTTAGCTATTCAAGGTCTTTTGTGTTTCCATATGTATTTCACTATTGCTTTTTCTATTTCTGTGCAGAATGTCATTGGAATTTTGATAAGGATTGCATTGAACATGTAGATTGCTTTTGGTAGTGTGGCCATTTTCACAATGTTGATTCTACCAATCCACAAGCATGGATGGTCTTTCCATCTTCTGATTTCTAATAGATTTTCAGTAGAGTTTTTGGGGTCTTTTAGGTATGGGGTCATGTCATCTACAAACAGAGACAGTTTGACTTCTTCCTTCCCTATTTGGATCCCTTTTATTTCTTGCTCTTGTCTTACTGCTCTGGCTAGGAATTCCAAAACTATATTGAATAAGAGTGGAGAAAGCAGAGAGCCCTGTCTTGTTCCTGACTTTAATGGGAATGATTTCAGTTGTTATCCATTTAGTATGATGTTGGCTCTAGGTTGTGGTATATAGTCTTTATTATGTTGAGGAACATTCCTTCTATTCCTGGTGTCTTCAGAGCTTTTATTATGAAAGGGTGTTGGATTTTGTCAAAGACCTTTTCTGCATCTATTGAGAGGATATTGTGGTTTTGTCCTTGCTTCTGTTTATATGCTGTATTACACTTATGGATTTATGTATGTTGAACCATCCTTGCATCCCTGAAATGAAATTGACTTGATCATGGGTGTATGATCTTTTTGCTATGTTGTTGAATTCTGTTTGCCAGTATTTTGTTGAGAATCTTTGCATCTATATTCATTAAAGATTTTGGTCTAGAATTCTCTTTTCTGGTTATGTCTTTATTGGGTTTTGGAGTGATGCTGGCTTCGTAGAATGATTTTGGTAGTGTTCTTTCCCTTTCTGTTTCCTGGAAAAGTTTGAGGAGTATTGACATGAGCTCTTCTTTAAAGGTATGGTAAAATTTGTCTGTGAATCTAACAAGTCCTGGGCTCTTCTTTGTAGGAGAGACTCTTTATTACTGCTTCTATTTCACTGCGTGTAATAGGACTATTTAGGTGTTTAATATCTTCTTGGTTCAATTTTGGTTGGTTATATGCATCTATGAATTTATCCATTTCATCTAGATTTTCCAGTTTACTTGAATATAAGTTTTCAAAGTACTCTGTAATGATTCTCTGGATTTCATTAGTATTTGTGATTATGTCCCTTTTTTCAGTTCTGATTTTATTAATTTGGGTCTTTTCCCCACTCTGTTTTGTCATATAGGCTAAGAGTTTGTCAATCTTGTTAATTTTTTCAATGTTCCATTGATTCTTAGCCCTGATCTTTATTATTTCTCTCTGCTGTTTTTGGGTTTGGTTTGTTCTCGTATTTCTAGGAGCTTAAGATGCATCATTAGGTTGTTCCTCTGAGAGGTCTCTGTTTTTTTGTTTTTTGTTTTGACATAGGCACTCATAGGCACTTATAGTTACAAACTTTCCGCCTTAGCATGGCTTTTGCTGTGTCCCACAGATTCTGATAGGTTGTATTTTCATTTTCATTGTAGGAACTTTTTTTTTCTTCCTCTGTTTCTTCAATCACCCATTGTTTTTTCAGCAGTGTGTTTTTCAGTCTCCATGTGTTTGAATATTTTCTGTGGTTTCTTTGTTATTGAGGTCTAGTTTCATTTTGTTGTTGAGGTCTTTGTTTCTGCATCTGATATGATGCAGGGTTTTTTTTTATTATTTTCTTGAATTTGTTGAGACTTGCTTTGTGTCCTAAAATATGATCTATTTCCATGATCTGCAGAAAAGAATGTGTTTTGCCTGGTTGTTGGGTGAAATACTCTATAGAGATCAACCATGTCTATTTGATCTAATGTGTAGAATAGCTCTGTCATTTCTTTGTTGAACTTTTGCCTGGATGACCTATCTATTTGTAGCAGTGGGATATTTAGGTCTCCCACTATCCCTGAGTTAGGATCTGTCTGTGTTCTTAGGTCATTAGGTTTTTTTTTTTTAATGTAAATTGGTGCCCCTGTGTTTGGTGCATATATGTTAAGGATTGAGATATTTTGTCTTGATGAATTGTTCCTTTAATTAATATGAAGTGACCTTAATTGTCTCTTCTGATTAGTCTGAATTGCCTGTTTATGGGGTCCATTTGCTTGGAAAACTTTTTTCCACTCTTTGACTCTAAGCCAGTATTTATTTTTTTCTGTGAGATGAGTCTCTTGTAAGCACCATATGGTTGGGTCTTATTTTTTAACCCAGTTAACTATGTCTTTTGATTGGGGCATTGAGGCCATTTATATTCAGTGTTAATATTGAGAGGTACCTGTTGTTTCCAGCCATTTTTATTCCCCTGCTGTTTAGTTTTACCTATTCCTTGTTTACTGGTCTGCTTGCTCAAAAGGGTTTATTCTTTCTTGAGTCTTCCTGTTTCAGGCTAGTTTATTCTTCTATATGTAAAAGTCCTTTAAGTATCTTCTGTAATGCTGGCTTGGTAGTCACAAATTCCTTTAGTTTTTCCTTGTTGTGGAAGGTTTTAATTTCTTCTTCAATTAGAGAGGATAGTTTTGCTGGGTAAACTAGTCTAAGTTGACAGTTGCTTTCTTTTAGGGCCTGAATTATGTCTTTCTATGACCTTCTTGTGTTTAGAGTTTGAGTTGAGAAATCTCTGTTATTCTAATGGGAGTTCCTTATATATGACTTGTCTGTTTTCTTTTGATGCTTTCAGAATTCTGTCTTTGTTCTGTGTGCTGAGTGTTTTGATTATGATGTGTCTGGGGGTGTTTCTTTTCTGGTCCTGACAGTTTGGTGTTCTGTAAGCTTCCTGCACCTAGGTGACTCTTTCTTTCTCAAGGTTAGGGAAGTTTTCAGCTTTTCTTCTATTGAATAGGTTATCGGTGACTTTAGTTTGTATCTCCTCTCTTTCTTTTACATCCATGATATTTTCATGATGTCCCAGATATCTTGCATGTTCTATTCATGTTTTCTTAGCATTCTTTCATGATCTTTTAGTGTTTGGTCTAATTCCTCTACTTTGTCTTCTATTCCTGATACTCTATTTTCAACTTTCTTCACTCTTCATCAAGCTTTCAACTGAGATTTTTATTTGGGATATTGAGTTGCTTATTTTGGATTGATTTCTTTTCAGGGTTTCCATATATTTATTGATTTCCTCTTTCATATTCTAGATAGTCTTCTTAATTTCATTCATCTGTTTGTTTGTATTCTTTTTGAGCTCATTAATTGTTTATTCACATCTTCTTTGAGGTCAAGTGCTAGCTTTTGTGTTTCTTCTTTGAGGTCATTTATCACTTTCACTGTTGTTTTTTGGAATTCATTATTTGATAGCTTTTACGCTGTGCTTACCTAGTGGTGTAATTGACTTTTGAGGGAGAACAGTTGTCTTGCTGTTCCATTCTGCATTGAGATTTATGTGGCTAGGGTTGTTTTTGGTTAGGGTTTTAATCCCCTTTGCCCCTGTAGTTGGGGTTTTGAGTTTTTTTCTCCTGAAGCTTCAGCAGTCTTCCTCAGAGGGGTATGCTAGAAATGTTACCCCTTGCAGGATTCTTGTGATACAGATTACCTCTTTTCTCTCCTTAATAAGGGGCTGGCGTTCCCTCTCTTTGATGGAGGTGTAGGGACTCTCCTGCAGTCACAGTAAAAATATAGAATGCTTCACAAATTTGTGTGTCTTCCTTGTGCAGGGGCCATGATAATCTTCTCTATATCATTCCAATTTTAGTATACATGCTGCTGAAGTGAGTACCACTCTGTATTTTCTCTTTCTTTTTTGCAGATTTCTTTCTGCCTGCATGCTTAAACATAGGAGATTCTGAGTTCCACTGTATACACATGATTCCTGAACAATCTCAACTTCATGAAAGACTCTACTGCTGATATCCCCAGAACCTAGTTTTAGGCCCACTTCCAGGCTCTGTTTTCCATCTGTCTACATGTAGTTCCATCTGGATGTGTGCACAGGCAGCTCCTACTGCACTTACTAAGACCAGGTTGCCCCTCAGGTGAGTGAGTGACTTGAAGCATCAGCCTGGAGATAGAGATATTTTAGAGGCCTTTGTGATTCTGCTATAAAGGAACTCTAGATGTAGCTCAATGCAGAATGTGCAGAGCTGGATACCAGAAACATTTTTATAAGCATTTACTAATAAGCAAATAAATTAGAAAAAAATTTTTTCTATGAAAAGAGTGTGGTTTTAAAAAGGTTGGATGACATCTGCCTCCCTGTATTCAAGATGTTTCTATCAAAAGGAACTCTGCAGAGATGATGTTGGAAATGGCTTATTTGCCATGTTTGAGGATCCTGCCAGCTTCTATTCTGTATCCTCAAAGGCAGAGTACCAGACACCCTCTCACAGTGTGGATGAAACACAGCTGGTGTCACTTTCTGCAAGTTCCAGTAACCCAGTGCACCAAACTACAGTGGTACCTTGAAAAGGAAACAGAGAACAAAATTTGGAATTAATGTTTCTTCACTCCCATTAGTTTCCAGCTGCTCTGCTATCTTTGGTTTAAACAGTGCTATTTTTGTCAAGATTAAGCATCTTTTTGTTTCTTTTAAGTCTGGGCTACACTTTGCTTGGAAGTGTTCATCTGGATTTTATTCCCTTCCTCCCTGATCCATAAATTTTTGTTTTCAAATAAGCCTGTCACTTTGTACAGTATCTTTTGCTTCCCAACATTATTTGTTCTCTGCTTATAGGATGTTCTTTGCCATCTAATTTTAGATCACACATAATGCCCTATAAGTAGTCTCTCCTTTGGAGGGATAAACACCATGGTTAAGATGTCACTTCTCATAAATCAGTTTTGGTGAAGATGAAGGCAGCTGTGGATTGGGAGAAGGGAGCAGGAACTCACAAAATCTGACCCTTTCAAAGTCGACTTAATCCTCCCTCTTATCCCCTCTGTTTCAGTGCACTTTTTGGAGGGTGGGTGGAACCCTCTTTAACATGAAGGAATGACCTTTGTATTGTTTGCCTTTGTCAGAGCAACAAAAGCCCTAGAAAATTCCAATTAATTAGCAAGCCTTGGGCTAATGAAAGAATAAAACCGAAAGAGAAATGCTCTAAGCTTTCAGAGAGGCATAAGCATGTGAGGACAATACCGATTTCAAATATTTGGGACTGTTTGTATAATTTTCCCAGGATTTGCCTTCTTGAGACTCACAGAGATAAGATGAGAGAGACAAGAACAAGGATTTGTCACAGAGTCAGGATGCAATTACATTCTTGGCTTTTGAGGATGCTAAACAACCCACCATCATTTGAAGAAGGCAGTTAAATGTGAACTCACACACTCAGGGAAATTAAAACCAGAATGTAGAGTTTTTCTCATTTTGTGTTTAGAGGAAGACAGAGCAATTAGATGGATGTAAAGTAGATTATGAAATAACGTTAAAGTTAATTATTATGAAGGACCAGGAAATCACTAGACCATTGTATCTTTGAATGAGGATCTGCAACCAGTGTGGCTGTTAGAAATGTCTGGTGAGGAAAACTACTGAAGTCACTAATTTGTAGCCTTATATTGTGCATTAATAATAATAGTAGTAGTATAACCACCCCTAAACTACTGCTGCCGGTTCACATGTACTGAGCATTTGCTATTTATTCTGAGCACATTTAATTTTCTTAGCAGTCTTATGTGATACTAGATACTATGTGATGCTTTTATTGTCTCCATCTTATAGTTCAGAAGAAAATCTACTAAGTGACTGGCCCACATATATAAGTGACAGGCCTAGATGTGAATATATGCAGTCTATGTCTAGTGTCCATACCCCAAGCCACCTCTCCATCGTGCCTATGAGGTATAGTCTTACTACCAGGGTAGAAATAACACTGGAGAGACTAGATATTGCTGAGCTGGCTAGGAACCCAAGAGTTTGAGGCTCTATTCCCAGTTTTGTCTCCAGCTATTCTACTCATTATTGGACAAATCCTAACATCATTTCTGGCCTTCAGTATGTTTATTTGTCAAATGAAATTGTTACATCAGATGATATCTAAGGTATCTTTCAGCTCCAATACTCCAGATTTAGAAAATGATGAGCTTCAGATACAGAGTCAGTGAAACAAAATGATCATATTTGAAGGGTGTGTGTGTGTGTGTGTGTGTGTGTGTGTGTGTGTGTGTTTGTGTGTTCAGAATGAGGCAGCAACTTTGGATCCAGGCATATCTGTGTTCAAACCCTTGCTGTTCTGTATGACTTGAGGCTGATTGCTTTGTCTTAGAAATGTCTTCCTGTCTACCTCCTCAGATTGAGGTAATGCTTTTTTTGTGTGGAATTCCTACATGATTCCCAGCAGTGTTGGTACTTCTGCTTCTTTCTGACCCGTGCAAATGATGTAGGCATTGGGTAGAGGGTATACACAAAGGGATCTGAAGACAATCTAAAAGGAACATTTTTTTTCAAAAGGTGACTGGATAGGTGTTTGTGTGGTTGGATCTTTTGGTGATTGGTCTCATAGGTGAGAATAATTCAGAACTAAAGTGATTAAGCTGCTGACAGATTTCCTGTTCAACCTTTTCACTGAATTCTATCATCTTCCTTTTGATTTTTCCTTGAGTAATTATTTTGTCTGCAGATGTTCTCCAGACTCCTTGGAAAAGGTGGCAATTGAAAAGATACAGTCTTAGTGGTCATACTTGGTTAACAGTGTTCTCTCCAAATCTCAGAATGTGACTTATTTTGAAAACAGAGTTTTTGTAAATGTAATCACCTTAAAAGATGAAGTTATACTGGATTAGGATGTGACATATTCATAAAAAGGGACAAATTTGGATGTAGACACAGGGACAAGAATATCACATGAGTACAGAAGACACACAGGGAGACAGTCAAGTGATATCAGAAGAAGAGCTTGGAGAGATGTGTCTCTAAACAAAGGAAGGTGAAGGATTGCCAGCAACCACTAGAAGTCAGGAAGAGACAAGAAAGATCTTCTTCTAGAGGCTTCAGAGAGAACAGGTCCAGCTAACATTTTGGTCTAGGCCTCCTAGCCTCCAGACCTCTGAGAGAATAAATTTCTGTTGTTTAAAGCTATTTATTTGTGATACTTTTGTTAAGTCAGCCTCAGAACACTAATATAGTAAGTAAGGTACCTGTTTCTAAATCATAATAGTTGGTATTAGTTGAGACAGAAAGAGTCAAGTAACCAACATGGGAAGGGAAATACTGTACATCCACAAGCACTGTTTTTGAAGTTTTTTGTTGTCATCATGGTTCCTCTTCCTAGTCTATGTAAATAGCTCTTTTTATTCTTACTGTCCAGGATTAGAACAGGTGTCATGGAAACTCCAGAATAGGCAACCTGATGAAAATTGGACTTGTAATAGACTAACATTTAAAAAAAACTGACTTTCATAAAATCAATATGCTAAGACTACAGCAATTACCAATGGAGATACATTGTGTCCACACAATTAATATGAAGATAAGTACCACTACCTGGTTTATCAGTTGATTTAAATATTCTTTTGAGGCCATCTACATGCTTCCAGAAGTTAAAAAAAAAGTTATTATATCTGAAATATTGACCTGGATGCAGAATAGGTTGAAAAATATAGTGCTCCTTAAAATTAGATTACTATTTATAATATGGGGATAAGTATTTAAATTTTAATAAGAAAAAAATCTTAGTTACCTAAAACTCAAGGACTTTGCAGAAAACAATATGATAATAAGAGAAAACCTTCAAACAGGCTTGGACTATATGGATTCAGTTTGTTCCAGAAAAGCTTAGAGTGAAGACAGCTCGTGAATTCTGTCGTCAGGCAGTGAGGCCCATATCACATGTCACTTTGCTTTGTTTTTAACATGTGGCTCAAGCTATGCCAGACCTGCTGCTGTGTGGGAGATGTACTTTCTGACAAAATAAGGCATTTTCCTGGCATCAGGCCCCTTTGGAATTTTTACTGGTGTGTCTAAACCCAGAGAGCTTGTGTTTCCCACACATGTCCAATTTATTCACACTTGGCTTTCTGGATTTATGGTGGTCTTGAAGCCTGTCAGTACCAAGTGTGGTGAGCTCTTCATCATCACTGGAGGTTATTTGGAAGAAATGAAACCAAGCATTCATTCAGCCATTGCTTAAAAACTGTTTCCTATCTACCATGTCTGTTACAAGGAAGAAACGGAGGCAAATAGATAGACCAATTTTTGGGAGAACTGAAAACATTTTGTAGAGTAGAAATGGAAGTATTTCTAGAAGGCTGTGTCCTTTTCCTCTTTCTCCTCATCCATCATGATAATAAAGTTTATGGAAAAGTTCATTTATATTACTTTGTGTTTAAAGAGATGATGAAGATGAAGGCGATAGTTGGTGATGGTGGTGATGACAATGATGACATTAATATTAAAGTTCGTTCTTGGCTGTCCATTATCAGCTGAGTTGAAGTACTGTATAAATAAACTAATACCAAGACAGGAGTCTGAGCAACTGTGGGCTACATTTTGGAATTTACTAGTTTGTCCTCCAAACTTGTGGTTCTTGCCTTCTACATGAATTTTCCTGTTGGTCACATGAGGGATCAGTAAAACCACATGGACACCTACCCTAGCACAGATTCATTATCTCTGTTGTAAAAGTAAGTTTAAGACCATTCTCTAGCATTTAAGAGGCCTGGGTATTACCTTTGTACAAAATAGGTAGATTGATACCTGTTAAATTGAGGAAATGGGGAAGGGAGGACAAAAGAGAGCAGCAGAGGGGGTGAATTCAAGTATGATATATTTGATACATGTAAGAACTTTTGCAGATACTCCATTGTACCTCCACCCAGCACAACAACAATAAAAAAGTTTAAAAAAAAAAGGGTAGCATGATATTGAAAAGGGGAGCTGAGAAATGGTGAAGATTGTGCAGAATGACAGAAAAATCCCCAATGTGTCATGTATGTCCCTGGGAGATGGTTCATTCATTCATTTATTTAACCCACATTTGTGAAATGGGACGAGGTACTTAGAGATGCAAATTCAAGTAAGGCAAAGGCCCTTTTCTCTATGTGTTTGCAGTCCAAAGTCAAGAATGAGGCAGGTCATCTCTAAATTTTATCTGGAACCATGGTTCCACTCTTGTTTCGAGTACCTTCCATCTAGCTTGCTTTCTTTTCCTTGCTCCAATACACCAAGCCAGTCTAGCTTTCAGGTCTTTGTACTTGGTCATTAGTTTTCTGTTCCTGAGACTCTGCTCCCCATATTGTTTCATGGCTGCTTTCTTCTCACCACTTGTAGCTTAGCTTATGAACCATCTCTTCTGCAGGCCTTCCTGGCCACTCAGTCCAGAGAAGCTTCCCATGATCCCCATCCTACCTACCTGTTTTCTTTCTTGTATGGCATTTACCTTTGTTTGAAATGGTTCTGTTAGCTGAAGGAGTGGCTCAAATGGTAAGATCCCCTGCTCAGCATGTATGAGGCCCTGAGTTCAAAACCCAGTGTTGCCAAAAAAAAGTTCAAATGAAATGGTCCTGTTAATTTATCCATTCATTTGTTTCATTGTGCATTCCTTCACCACTAGAATGTACACATGAAAATGGGAGAGGGGGAAATCTTGTCTCATTTACTATTGTATCTTCAGCAATACAGTTTTGTTGAATGAATAGATGGAAGAATGAATGAATGAATAAGACATTGTAACACATTCTGTAATGAAAGTGTTAAGAGTATTATAGGAAAATGAGTGACTGAGGGATGGCTTCTGTGTGTAAGCAGGTTGAGGACATCTTCGCAGAAAAAACACGTAAGGTAGGCCTGGAAGGCAGGAGACAGTGTGGGAGAAGGTGCTACTTTTGCTTAGGTGGCTGAAACTTCCACCTTGATCTTGACCATCCACTGTGTACCCACTCTCTGCAGGCATTCAGTGAGCAGCACAGATCACTCAGTGGTAGGTTGATGGTCAGAGATCCCAGTGACTATGAACCCTGCTCTCTTTAGAAACATGCATCAGGGAAGCAGAGAACACATGTTTATCGAAAAGTTTTTTCATGCTTTGGAAAGTTGCTAAAAGCCTGTCTTTCCAATAAAGAGAAACTCAGAATTGATGTAATGCAGAAAAGGAGCTTATGAAACATAAGTAGGCATTCTTGACAAAATAAAAATAGAAGCTTAAAAGACGCATCATTTTTGGAAAAGAAAAAAGGAACCTTTTTTTCCCCTACTGTAAGAAAGTATGTGTGGATGAGGCATTTGTGTTAAACTATAGAATAAAATTTGCATATTACTTCAGGGTACTGCAACCATGGCAATTCAGAGTTTTGTCAGTCCTGATAGACCTACTTGGAATATACATATCCATTAACAAGATTATCACTTGAAGAGACAATCATATTTTTACTGAAAAGGTTTTTTTAAGGATAAAATTTATTGGTATTTAATGAAGCATGAGGTGTCTAAATGAACCATGAAAGCAATAGCTAAACTAATTAACTGCATATAAAGGCTCCCCGAATACATATGTGATGTGGGCTGTGTGCTTATCAATCGTGCCTGGTTACACTGACATCTTGGAGAACATGCTCCTCATATCTGCTTTGTGGAAGCCACAGTAAATTCTCCTGTAACACATGCGATAAAGGAGAAATCATCATTTAGATTTCCTACAAATGTGGATGGGATATTTAAGTCAAGCACTGTGGGGTTTATAGGTTATAATTTAGCAGAGTTAATACTAGCAATAACAACGTATTATTTCCACACACTTGATTTAAGCCTCTATCTATGTTGTTTCATTGAATGATAAATCATTCCCTGGTTCTAAAAATATGCATCTACCCTCCCCTTCTCCTCAACCCCAAAGAGAGACCAAGGATGATAAATAACTTGAGATGAACATTTTACTGTGCGATAAAGATTCATGTGGGTCTTTTTTCAACCGCATGCAAAAACATGCCCTGTTGATAGCTCTGAGAATTTTAAAGCACAGGCAAAACCAGTTCTTTTTTGGTGGTAAATCACACCAATTTGGGAAGGAGCTCATTCACCTTAACAGAACTGTTAACGTTGACCTTTACCAATGGCCATCTTACTTTTTGGCCAGTATCTCACTGGTCAGTGTCTTGGCCATAGATACTTGCTCTTTGCCCCATTATCACAGAACCTAACTCTCGACAAGTGACTTATGATTCTGCATACACTTTTCTGAAAATGATATTCAAGCATGAATAAGAAAGTCTGGTAAATCGTGAATACCTGTAGTAATAGTATATACTAATGGTAGAAGGGCAGACACTCTAACAGATATTTGAGCATGGCTCTTCCAACTTAAGCATGCTTCAAGAAGCCTCAAGAGGGCCTGTGAAAATGCCAACATTTTGCCCCTCCCTCGGAGTTTCTAATTTAGGCCTGAGAATTTGCATTTCTAATAAGCTTCTTGGTGGTGCTGATAATCTTGGTCTAGACACTATACTTTGAGAATCACTGTAGGATAGAGTGCAAACTAGAGTGGAGAAGGGCATTTTTTCCGAGGTAAGGATGCAGTTTGTCTTAGATTCTTTCTGGCTGCCAGCCTATATACTTTTTCTTCTTGAAGGATGTTTCTCTGTCCTTTCTCTAAGATATCCAGGAACCTCCTCGTCAGATAAGGGCATGAAACTTAAGCATAGGTAGGTATGACTCTGCAATATATAGGGCTACCTTTAACAAGGACATATAGATGTTAATGGGGTGAAATCAAAAGAATGAAGCTTTGATAAAGGTGTTTTAGATATCTGCCTGTGGGTGGAAGGGTATTAGGAGACACAAAATTCAGGTCTGAACTTACCATTCAGGCCAAGTATTCTACTTGCTCATCAAGCATCTCTGCGTTCTGTAACTTCCCAAATGATCCCACTTTTGCTTCCAGGTTCTCTGCATATACCTAACACTGGGCCTGTTATGCAGTGGACACCTGGTAAGTGTGTATTGCATGACTGCAGGAGTGGATGGATAGATGATGGATAGGTGAGTACCAGGGACAAAAGTGATTAACGCTTGTGTGATTTAGCACTTCTCTCTTCTCTTGTCTACTAAGGAAAATATACTGTTACCTGATAAGAAGTCCCAGGGTTCCCCAGGGTACTCCGCCCCACCAACCTCACCTACTTTTGAGGTCTCATATGCTAATTAGTAAGGGGAGACAAACAGAAGAATGGGAGTCAAGGAATTTGTATGTGAAAGGGCTGAGACTGGATTAAAGAATGAGAAGAGAGGAAGGAGGGAAAAATTGTTTCTGTAGGAATGTTGGGAAGAGTGTGTTTCCTCATGTGGGAGAGTGAAGAATGAAAGAAAGTTTCAGGGTTGCAGAAGGGTTTCAGTTGTCAGTCAAGAGGAATGGCAGAGAGAAATGGCAAAAGCAGTGGTTTTCTCTTAATTTTTTTTTTTTTTTGAGACAGAATATCCCTATGTAACTGGAACTCACTGGTGGTTTGGAACTCATGGTGTAGCTCAGGCTGTCCTCACACTCACAATCTTCCTGTCAGCCTCTGCAGTGCTAGAATTATAGGCATGAATCACCACACCTGGCTGGACTTGGTTATTGAATGTATGAGTACTCCACCTGAAATTACACTGAAGGATTCTGGGATTTATTTGGGTTATGCGTGACTAAACATGTTAATAAATCCCAAATAATGTATTTTAAATGTGAATAATAGGGGGTAATGATCTTGTGGAGCAGTGATTTTCAAAGTAGGGGGCATCATCTGGTAACTTGTTAGAAATGCAAATTTTGGGTTGCACTGTACACCCACTGTATTTGAAACTTTTTTGTTTTCTTTTTGCAGAGTACTGGGGTTTGAACTCAGGGTTACACCTTGAGCCACTCCATCAGCCTTTGTTGTGATGGATTTTTTTCGAAATAGAGTCTCATGGACTATTTGCCCTGCTGGCTTTGAACTGCCATCCTCTTGATCTCTGCCTCTGAGTAGCTAGGATTACAGGCATGAGCCACCAGCGCCTGGCTGTGTCTGAAACTTTGAGGGAGGCCCAGCAATCTGTTTCACAAGCTGTGCAGTTACACTAAAGTTTGAGAACCAGGGGATGAGGGATTGCTATACTCACAGCTCCTTCATCTGAAGGAATAGTACAGGTTGTACCTGATCAGGAACCTTCAAAACTCAGGATTACTGGTGACTAATGTCCTGTGAGTACATTTTTTCTTAAATATTTTATGATTTGAGAGGTGTATGAAGGCTGGTCAAGGTGGTGCACATCTGTAATCCCAGTACTGGAGAGGTGGAGGCAAGAGGGTTGAGGGTTTGAGTCTAGCCTGGGCCACATAGCTAGATCCTGCCTCAAAAACAAGAAACAGTGCAAAACAAGAAAGACTTAGGCAGGCAGAAACATTTTGAGTTCAGCAAAGAAAACAAATGAACTAAATATTGTCTGGGGGTGGGTGGGTTATAAAGTGGTTACACGAAACAGCTGCATGGGAGTCTGTGCCATGGCTGGTCAGGAGCCTTGGAAATGACTTTGTTTTCACTCAGTGGGCTGTATAATGGGTCAGCATAGTCCATCTCTGAGGTCACCGCTGCACAATCATACTTACTCTTTTGTTTTTTAACTTGCTTTTTTATTTTTTGGCAGTAACTTAATAACATGTGATCTTTTCTTTGGTTTTTACTCATCAGTATTAGTATTTTTTCCCTGAGTCTAAAAAGGAATCTCCACATCTTTATTTTAGACAAAACTTAAATACCGGAAAAAAAGAAATCACTTGCCACTATTTTGTAGAGGTGGAGGTATCAATTACTAAAATATTAGGAGATAAATACGTCTGTATATCCTTAATTTTACTCTAAATAAAGTTTTAAGTTCTCTTTCTTCACACTGTGTTATAAACTTTCTCCCACGTAGCTCAGTATTCATTGAAAATATGATTTTTAAGTACAACAGAACTTCTTTGAGCATGGAGAGTATATCGTGATTTGTTTACTCAAGAGTACTTTCAAACAATTAAAACTGTTTTACCACATATATATTTTTAAAATGATGGCCTAAACATCTGAGTGTTTCCTTAAGGTAGATTATGGGGTAAAATGAACATTTTAAATATTCTTGACTGTAGTAAGAAGTTGTTTCACAAAGGTTTATATTACATACATACTTTCAACTCAATCTGTTGGCAAAATATTGTCTATTTTTCTCGTCTACTTGATTCTTCTTTTATGGACTATTTATGTCCTTTGCTGACCACCCTCCCATAAGAATATTTGTCTTTATTATTGACTTATATATTAAGTCTTTAACCCTTTGTTTATAGAGTGATAGTGATTTCCTAGTCTTGTGTTGGCTTTTCTATTTTATTTATGGTGCTTATTGAGCTAAAATATTCTTGTAGTTTTATCTGTTTATCTTTGTCTTTTGCATCCTAAATTAAGCAAAAATTCAAATGTATTTTCTGTTAATAGTTTTAGATGTTTCTTTTTAATATTTAGCTGTTTACTTCCATGGGACTCATGATGCTATATTATGGCTGGTTGTATTTTCCAGTGATGACTAAAGCCACAGTTTCCATTCTGTGCACTTTTCTGTGGTGAGTTTGCATCTCCTTGGTCAGGTGGTGGAGTCTATTTCTCTACCACATTGAATCTGGGTAGGTGCTGAGACTGCCTTGGCCAATAACATGGTAGAAGTGATGATGTGCCTCTTGCAAGCATGGTCCTTAGCTAGCCGGAAAGGTCCCTCCTTCTGCCTCTTGGAAGCTAGCTGCCATGCTGTAAGAACCCCAAGTCATGCACTAAGGGCATGTGTCTGTTTAGTCTCCTTCTGACAACCCAGCTGAACCCCCAGCTGACAGGCAACATCCCTGGCTGAAGGGAGTGAGCCATCTTAGACATCCATTCAGTCCACCTTTCAGGTAACTGCAACCTTTAGCTGATATCTGACTGTGAAGCATGAGAGACCCCTAAGTGCAGTGGTCCCGTTCTGAGCCTAGTCAACTCCCAGCAATATAAAAGAAACAAATTCTTGTCTTAAGGACTCTTAAATTGTGAAGTGGTTTGTTATACAGCAGTAAATAATCAGAACATTTGTAATGTGAATAAGAACTTAGCTTTGATTTAAACAGTTGTCCCACTCCTATTTATAGATCTCCTTTTCCTTACTCATTTGTAAGTCATCATATGCCAATTACTGTATCTCTGAGGTCATGATTTTATGCTGCTGTTCTGTTTCTGTGTTCGGTTTAATTAAGTCTTCCTTCTGTGTTCTATGATTTTTATTTCATCTCTTTACAATATATATTTTCTTTTTCAAAGCATTTTTGACTGGTAGTACTATTTCATTTTTCAAGGTGAACTTGAGAATCCCATTGTGGAGGTAGTGAATGTGGAAAAGCCCAGTAGGACTTGCGTCAAATCAGTGGTTCTCTATCTGAGTGGTGTTGCCCTTGGGGACATTTGGTAATGTCTGGACATTGTTTAGTTTTGGTTGTCTCAGTTGGCATTTGATTGTGCTGCTGGCATCTCATGGATAGAGTCAAGAGATGCTACTCAGTCTTCTCTAACATGCAGAGCATCCCCCGAAAGAGAAAATTATAGGGCACAGAATTTCAGTGATGCAAGGAGTAAAAACTGCATTAACTCTGTAAAATAGTTTGGAAGAATCAGCATACTTGTTATACTTATTTTTCTCTCCTGGGAATATGTACATATCTATGTTTGTGTCTTTGTAGAAATACTGTACCTTTCTCCATATTACACCCTGTTCCTAGGAATTTTAAATTTAAAACATTTTTCTGTTATATTTTGAAACTCATAATTGATACTATGTAAGAAATCACTTACATTTGTCATGTCTATATTGTGTTTTATCACCATATTGAATTTTCTTTTCTTTTATTGTAATTTTCAGCAGATTGTGTTGAATTTTATCGGTAGACAACATTTCTGAAATTTAACTTGATAAAGGAGTAAAGTTGATGCTTATTTGCCTTTATTTTGGTAATGATAAATCTGAGACCTGTAGCCATTTACCAGCCTCATACACTGAGTATGAGCCTACAATGGAAAGAAGTATGAAAACAACACAAAACATAAACAACCAACAGCTTCATCCTTGGATGAGGACAGTAAATATTGTCATAATTTACATAAAGTGTAAAAGTTGACAGTGTTTAGAGAGCCTTTGGAATGTTATAGTTGGGAGTGACTACAGACATTTTTCTCTTCCATTCCTTTCACCTATATTCTCAGCAATGTCCTATCCGCCACTCTCTGAATTCTTCCGGGAACAACACCTCTGTGCTGCACAAAGGCACTTCTGATTTCTAGAACTCACCCTGTGGTTGAGCTGTATTCTGGTTTCTGGACGCTTACATGTTTTTTGTGATGTAATGGCACTGGAGGAAGCAGAGCTTTCACAAACTGCCTAAGTGATGCTAATAGAGGTTTGAATGGTTGTGGGAACATTTATGTGACTTGGTTGACCAACCCACGTGAACTGGGCATTTCATAAATACTTTATATGAAATTGAACTTTATATGCTATTTTGATATTTCCTACTTTTTATTTTGAGAGGCCTGTGGGTAAGAGTTTGGCCCAAGCAAGGCTGAGGGTCTTAACATCAAATGCTGTACTTTCTGTCACCTTCCAATGGTCCTCCTTGGCTTTCAGCCAGGTATGCCCCCTTTCTGTGGAGGGTATAAGCATGTTTAACTAGGGACAGCGGCTTCTTATACTTCAATGCCAGGCAAGGTCCCTGTGCCATGGGGGCTCCTTCCAAACTCATTGACACAATGAAGAGCTCTTTCATTATTTCAGACTCCTGAAGGCAGACTTTTTCTTTGGAACAAAGACAAAGAAAGTAAGACCACAACTCAGAGGAATTCCTTAACTGCTAATTGGGTGATTGTTCTGTAATTCTTATTATTCTGCCAGGAAATAAAAGCCTTACAACCTTACTCACTGCTTGTAAACTTCCTTTGAAATGGAAATATTTTTAAAAGTTAGTCTGTCAATTTTGATATGCTTAAATTAGACCCTTTCTCCTTTCTTTAGCAAGGGGGTTGCTGCCCCTGAGCAGCCTGAATGTTGGTGCCATGGCACATTTACATTTGGCAGAAAAATAAGCAGGCACCGTCCTACGGAAATCCGTAGTTGATCATGGTTCTACTCAAACCTAAGGTTTAAGAACTCCTGAGCAAACTGAGACTGAGCATATTTTATAAAAAAGTGAAGTTAAACAATCTCATTTCTGTTTTCTTCTGAAAATTCCTACGTTTTTTTCTGATCTGTGGGAGTGATGGCTTTTGTATCCTGTACAGTTGAAGATAGAAGAAAGAGAGAACGCTCTCGGGGCAGGGAAGGGGTATTTCTGATTCCACTTGTGGACTGACATGGAATAGATCTTTAGGCATAATTGTCAAGTAGGGGGGTCTCTGTGTCCCTTTTTGCCCTAATCTCTTTCTCTGTGCTCATCCCTTTCTTCCTCCAGCTCTCCATCTCTTCACACATATGGCCCATAGTATCAAAGAGTCTACTGCCTGCTACCTTCACTCGATTTTGATGGCCAAAGACATTTTTAATTGCCTCAGAGGTATTTGCATCAACAAACCTCATTTATAGCTGGCATCCTATAAAGGAGTAGAGTACAGGAGAACGTGGGTTTAGGTGTCCCAGTACCTGGATTTTTGTGCAAGGATTGACTCTGACTGGTGAAAAGTCACTTTGCCTCTCTGGGCTTGAGTTTTACCATCTAGAAAATAAGGAGGTTGGAGACCTGATTTCTAATATCCCTTGTTGTCATATAAACTTATGAGTTCAGAGCATAGTGGGAGCAGGGATACTATCTGTTTCTCGTGAGTGCAGCCCTTGAAATTGTTTTGTTGTCTATTCTTGTTTAAAAGTAGTTTTTTAGATGGTGAGAGAGTAAAGGTTTTCAGGTATGATCTACTGAATGAACCTTTATTGAGCACCAGGTTTGCATCATGCATGGTTCTAGTATTTCACTGTGTGATCTCAACAAGATGGTTGAAGAGATTTGGCCAAAGTCATAACCTCATAGCCACAGACCAAACTTGGCCTCTTGGCTTTGTGACTTTGTGCTGGAGTAGACCCTTCTTGTCTCCATACCACTGGCTCTGCCCACCCACACATCCCCATTTCTCTCATCCTTTGTTAATATTTTTATTGGATAGTGAAAGCTGGAACAGCCAATTGCCTGGGAATAGTCAGTGGCTGGTTAGACTCTGCTTTTGGGTCAGTGTAGCTTGGGCTACTGAAATACAATTTTAGAAATGACCCCTTTAAAAGCTTTATGCATATTGTTCTCAAGGTAAGCTGCTATCTAGTAGAAACTAGTCCTATAAAAGGTCAGGTTTGCATGGGAAGTTGTCCCTTAAAAGTATATTCTATTTACTTCCTGTTGTGCTGGATACAGTGCATCAGTGTTTGGCCATGTATGTGTATATGTGTATGGGTTTGAGCATCATGTTTTCCCATTCCTGAATCCTGATAAACTGTGCACTTGAATTTTTTTTCTATTTTCTGCAAAATTGGAGAATGGGGGGGTACCAGTGGGAGGGGGGAGGTGGTGGGGAAAAGGAGGAAGGGGAGTCAATACAGTGCAAAAAATGTGTACACATGCATGAAAATGCAAAAATGATACCTATTGAAACTGTTCCATGAATTGGGGGGCTGTGGGAGAAGGGGAGTGGTGGAAGGGGTGAATTCAAGTGTGATGTAGTTGATATAGTGTAAGCACAACAATAAAGGAAAATAGAACTGCTGCATAAAGAGTAAGTTAGTAAATTAGTAAATGTT
This sequence comes from Castor canadensis, assembly GCF_047511655.1. Taxonomy (NCBI): domain Eukaryota; kingdom Metazoa; phylum Chordata; class Mammalia; order Rodentia; family Castoridae; genus Castor; species Castor canadensis. Next base: position 67,111,437 of record NC_133398.1, read on the forward strand.
TTCTAGTAAGATTTGTGCAGGTATTTTCATGTCTTGTTCCTAAATATCATCATCATTGTGATCGTCACCCCCTACTTCAGTTTCTCAGCAGCTTTGAGAACAGCTTTCTCAAGAGACATCATTTTGTGCTGCAATTCCCTTAATCTGTTTATCTGTTGTTACCATGCAGTTTAACCACCCAATGAACAAATAAATGAATTTGTTGTTATACATCCCAAATTCCTGAAAGTAAGAGAGCTTATATTACTGACATTTAGTCACGATCACAGAGGTTAGGCATTTAAATCACTACCACAAAGGTTAGTATAAATACAAGCATCTGGCACCATAGATGGCACCTACCCAGGTGTCACTTCTGACTATGGAAGCTGCAACGTTGGAGGCTGTGGGAGCTGGTTCCATCTTCGGGAGAAGATTGAGGTTCTAATTGTCCTATTTCCTCTCTAGTTAGGAGTATTTGTCTAGTCGTGTGGAGGGTGGTGGACATGTGGGTACATAGTTAACACAGTTGGGCTATTGACTTTGAAACATATGTCTCCTCAACCTCAAGTTTTCTCCCCTGTGAAATGAGCTGTAGTAATCAGGGCTGCTGGATGAAATGAATGGGTTCATTAAAGTACAGAACCGGGAGTCCCCCCTTGTACCAAGAAGGCCTCTGTTAAGGCTAGTTGTCATTGTTTTGCAATGTGTAGATGGGTCATTATTATCATCGAGAGTAGTATGAGTGATTATAATAGTTTAAGTTCTTGGTGAGGGAATATAATCATTACCTGATAGTTAGGAAACTTCTTTACCTCCTTGGTTCCTTCTGAATAGCTAAGAGAGGAGAGAAAGGTTTGTTACATTGGTTTCCATGGAGGGCTTCATAGAAAAGATGGCAAATCAAACAATTTGGAAAGGGCTGCATCGATAGGGAGGAGCTGTGTGTTCAGTGAGGTGTGCTGTGTGCCTGGTGCAGAGGGAGAGTAAAAAGGGTTAAGAATAGCTGGGGCAACAAAAAAGAGGCAGCTCAGCCATCTTGCCACCCCAGCTTCTCAACAAACTCCCTATTTTTTAGTTTTGTTTTTATTCCTACTCTAAACAATACGATTCTATTCTCCTTTTGTTTCATTCTCCCCTCCCCACCATGGAAAGAAGCCCTGAGTAAAACATACTCTAAGCTTGGTGTGGGCATTACCTGAACACACACATTAGCCAATGTCTCCCCTTTGCAGGAAACTGTGTCCTGGACTCTGACTCTGGGGGTGAGGAGTGGGGGTGAAAGCAGATGAGGTACAGTCCCTGTCTCCACTGACATGCCAGATAAGGTACATAAGAAAGGCAGTGATGCACAAGTAACATCACCTAGGAGTTTAGAGGAAGGATAAAGCACTTTGAACTTGACCTAGGAGATGGGATCCGCAAGGTTCATTTCAAGGAGGAGGTGATATTTCAGCAAGTCTCTGTCAATGAGAGTGTGGCAGGGGGCGGGGACTGGGCAGGGATTCTGGGATGCCAGAGGTAGGGACCTTGGTGGTGAATTAAGGTTAGAATCAACCCTCCTGTGAGGGCAGCAAGGAACTGATGCAGTCACATCTCATCCAGAATCAGCGACAATCAGTAAAAGTTTTCCTGAAGCTATTTTCGCTGTAATAAGAAAAAGGGAGGGAAGATTAGGAGCTCAAGCATTCCCAGCCTTCAAGTTAAACTTTAACTCCTTTGTGTAGTTAACGACTAACTTACTCTTTTCTGCAAAAGAAAAAAGGAGAGGGGGGGGAAAACTTAATGCATTGATAACCACCTCACTTAAAACAAAAAACCCAGCTCTGGTTTGCTTATGTGGTTGCTTATTTTCAGTGTAATACATTTGTAGCTATTATAGAGCAGTATGCAAACTTGAACAGACTGTAGATGTACCTTTGTGATTTCCCTGGGTGTCTTCTGCAGGATTCACAGAAAGTTAGCTATTTTCGAACACATTCCTAGTTTAGCCATTAGAAAACTGTGGGTTTTATTTGTATAAACTCAGAAGCTAAAACAGTGCTTCCAGAAAGGTGGTTGAGCTCACCACTGTCTGCTCTGACCCAGGCAAGTTAATGACCTGCCCAGTATTGTTCTTACAGGCTGGTGCTGGCTGATTTCGCCCACAGTTCCACTTGAAGGGAGACATTGTTTCTTAGGCTGCATTTGTCTGAGCAGTTCTTAGCACACCATCCTGGCTGAGTGTCTTAGCAGTCTCTAAATGCTCCTGCTATCTGCACTTTGTGAAACCACCGAGCAAGTACCCTGGAAATATATGCAAAGTACTCTGCACAGTTGGCTGAGGCCCCCAGCAAAGAGCACACATGTACCCATGCAGACACTGCCTATGGAAGCCCTGCTGTACAATGGCTTCTGACTTCCAGCCCTTTGAAGGGCACTGGCCAAGCAGATTGGGAACATGAATAATTTAAGCATGGGGTGCTTTTGCTGGTGATTCTGAACATCGTTCATAAAGAATAAATGGTAATGTATAGAATAGAGGTACGTGGAGGAATGGAACTAGAATTGAAGAATTTGTATGTGCTGTACAAAATGTTGTGTACATATATGGAAGTATTATGTAATGATACTGAACCTTGGAAACTTCTTAGGATATTACCCATATTATGCACGTTTTGATGAAAGAATGAATGGCTAAAGGAGATTTAATTACAATGGCTTACAGTTTGAAATACCAAGTGCTAAGGCAAGGTGGCTGAAAAATAAGAGGTAACTGGTGAAATGCCTTTAATTCTGGAGTAAGATCTGAAGATCTTATGAGATTGACTGTGAAGGGGCTATTGGGCACACAAGCAAAGAAAGCAAAGAATGGCAATGCAGTTTTTAAAAGTCAAAGGGTAACAAGTGTTCAAAACCCCTTGCCGCCAAAAAAAAAAAAGTCAAAGGGAATGCTGTTTAGAACAAATGCAGAGTAAAATCCTTGGTATGCGTATCTTAAAACACCATGCTGTATCTCAGAAATCTGTGCAATTATAATGTGTCAATTAGAAAAAAATCTTGATTCAGTGGTTCTGACCTGTTTAAGTGAGTAGCTTTTGCATGTCCTTCCCTTTGCTGTTTAATCTGAAGTACTTTTAAATTTTTATTATGAGGCTAACTGAAGACAGAAGAAACTCCCTCGTAGGTAAGAGAATAGGTGTTAGAGGTAAGTTTCTTCAGGGTCTACCCCTACTAGAGAAAAACCCAGTGCACTGTCCATACATGTAATTGCAGCTCTAATTCAGAAATTCGTTTGTCAGGTCAGGTGACTTTGATAAGGCTTTTATTCTCATTCTTTTGCATTTGTGAACACATTCTTGGGAAGATTGCTGCTGGGTAGTGTTGCATGGCAGAGATGAGGGAAGCTTAGCTATTAACCCCACATAGAGGGTAAAGAGACGCAGTAGGCAGCCTCTGGAATGAGGAAAGGGCCCAGTTGAAACATTTCCAGAAGGTATTTTTGTTGTTTATACTTGTTAATTATTAATATTAATTATTGATGAAAAACGGTTTTGAGTTACATGCCACACATTGTTTAGGAATAAATTATCACATTTCTTATCTGGAACTAGAGTAGATATTAAACTCTTTCAAATAATCCATATTTATTAATTTAGTAAGATTTTCCACCTTTCTTCAACATTGAAAACAAAAATCCCTGAATTGCTGGCACATGAGGAGTTTGTTTTATGAAAGTTCACATCTTTCAGCTCTGGGTGGCTTCTAACAGTAAATGAATATGCTAAGAACCAAATTTAACTAAAGTAGGTCAATATTGCAAAGAGTCTTTAGAACAAAGAACCTATCTCTTGCAAGACATGTAGATAATATGTAAGTGTCAGCGGTTAAAATTGCTCCATTGGTTCTGAGTATTGCGCTGTGTCTCTGTCTGTGCCTTTTCAGGAATGCACTCATCTTAGTGTCTCACTATGAGCTTTTTAGGACTCTGTATATTGTGTAGTTTACCATGTCGGTTTAAATTGTAATGAGCAGTGTGTGATCAAAGATTTGTTGGTGTTCATTTGTTGGTGCTCAAGGAGGGAGGGAGAGAGAGAGGAAGGGAGAGAAAGAGAATGAGACAGAGACAGAGAGAGAGAAGAGATATTAAGAGACAGATTGAGATGGAGACTGAGATTAGAGGTCTCTGGCAGACTGAGAAATAGAAATGATGTGAACTGGAGACTAAGAATTAGGGTATAAAAGTCAATGTTTATGCTTTTTAGGTATTATGCTTTTTGAATGTTAGGAGGCTCATTTTAGCTTTATTCTTCAGGACTATACACTGGATTTCCAATGGGCTTTATCCATTTTTTGGTTTAGGTAGTGTTGTGCCCATCAACTGGTTCTACATCTATCACAGCACTTATATGCAAAGGTAGTCACAGCACTGGAAAGCTAGAGGGTTGTTTGGTTATAGAAAATAGCACACACAGTTGAGCCACCTCTAGGATTAGGTTTTCATTTGCCATCCTGGCATCCTAAGGTACCCTGTATTGGTATAGTTTCCCAATAGGGGAGGTTGTAGCACTGGTTTGAAAACCTTACCTAAGATTAGAGTTGTAGGCTGATCCTGGGTCAGTTCATTCTCTCTGTCATCTGAAAGACTTGCCCACTGAGCTCATCTATAGCTGGGTGTCGATGAATACTTGATTCACAGCATTTCAGAGCCTCAGTCTAAGATCACAGATCCTCTGAGAGATTTGGGAAGGTCTGCCTGACCTTTGTGAAGGTTATGGTCAGGTAAGCCTTGCTTTCATTGGATTCATTTCATTTCGGGAAGAAAATTCTGCAATTGTGGAAAACAAAAAAGCCACTGCCTTTTTCCAAGGAGCTGCCAACTCTTGGTTTCTCCAAAGAGGATTCCTGGTGGAGACAGTTATGAAGAACAAGTAACTCTTGTAAAGAACAACATGTTCTTGTATAAATATTTCCCAGAACAATTTTAAAGAAATATAATACAGGTAAATTTTGTTATGTTCTCATTTTGAGTTATATTTATGAGAAGCAAAAAATAAGATTAGAATCACAGAGGAGAAAAAAGCTTTTTCATATCAGTGGCTTATGTTTATATATTTCATGAATTCTAACCGTTTATAAAATCATTTGGCTCTTGCCCCTACTCATAGTTAATTTTTTCTCTCTCTTTTTCCATCTAGAGACCTTTGAATTATTTTTATTCATAAGTGAAAAATGTATTACAGCTTTATTTCCTTTTATTAATAGTTCCTTCTTGCCCTTAACCACATCTCTGACTTTTTGGCATGTGTAGTCCAATGAGCTCATGCTTAATCATGTATAAACAGCCATCTAATTATACGGTTTTGAGTTTTCATTTGACCGACTAAACAGAAATGACACAGAAACGAGAAACCTGACAACCTCCCTGTCTTTGGATACCTGGCCTTTCTCTCCCTCACTCTCTCTTCATGCATTTAGTAGAATGCATGTTCCCACTTATCAAAAAAAATCAGATTGCATTTGCCAAGTTTCTGAGGTAAAATTGTTCTTTTCAAGGCTACGTGTCAAAAAACAAGTCAGTCTAGCTGAATTATACGTCTTCTTTTCAAATTTATTTCTAACTCTATTCTTTCCTTCTGTGGACTGAGGCGTTACTAGCATTCCCCTTGTTGCTGGTGTCAGATGACAGAACAGCATTCATTGGACAAGATTTCTCAATCTTTGTCCCTTTGCCTTCTCCCATGAGGTACAATAACAACTATCTCAGTTGCTCTACCTTACTACCACCTCCTCTTAAGCCCCTCTGACACATTTTTTGAAAGAAGATAGTGGGAAAATCTTTTCAAACAAAGGTGCTCACTGTGTTTAAACAGGAAGGAAGAAGCTGTCCATTCCCTTTTCTTTCTCACTGACTGGGTCCTAGAATTCTGAACACAGAGCAAAATCTCTTCTGGACAATTGGATGGTTTCGCCATAAATAGCTCAGTGTGCTTTGCAGAAGAAGAAGAAGAAAGAAGAAAAGGTCCCTTGGAAAGACAAACATTGGATGAGCTCACTTATATGTGGAATCTAAAATAGTGGGGCTCATAGAAGCAGAGCAGAATGGCGGTTGCCAGAGGGTGGTGGTGGGGAAACAGGGAGATACTGGCCAAAGAGTACAAAGTTTCATTTGTGCAGGAAGAATAAGTTCTGGAGATCTAATGCACAGCACAGTGGCTATAAATAACAATACTGCATTGTATATTTAAAATTTAGTAGAATAGATGTTAAATTCTCAACATACACACAAAGGTAATTGTGAAGTGATGAATATATTAATTATAGTATGTGTGCACATATATATATATCAAGTATATTGGTATACCTTAAATTTGTACACCTTAAATTTTCATTATGTACACTTAGATTTAGATATTTTCTATTTGTCAGTTATACCCCAATAAAGCTAGGGAAAAACCAGAAAAGCTATTTCTATCTTTATTATTTTTGTTTGGGGATATTTTTGCAAAATTAGCATTTCACAGAATCGATTTGACTAATAGAATTGGCTATAGCTATAAAAGCAAAGGAAGGAGAGCAGGTACTTGTGAAATTTGTCCAAAACAATTCATTAATTTTTCTTTATTAGTCATTTAGCCTTAAAACACAATTTGACTTCTCAAAACATCTCTGAAACACACATATCCTTAATGTTAAAATTTCGTAAGTCACATGCTTTAGGTTTGGAAACAAATAGACCCCTTTGAGAATTTACAGTTAGTTGGGTATTGATGAGGTTAATGTCCGACAGTTTTCCTTGTTGAAAACATTCTAGCGATATCTTCATAATTTTGCAGCTCGCTGTCAGGAGCTAATCTCCTGATTATGGTTTATAAGGAGTCATTGTAATATTTTATTACATACTGTGGATTTTTTCAAGGTTCATTTCCCTCTCTGGTGCAAGAAGATCAAAGTGAAACTTCTGCCGGTATTTGTTATTTTTGTTTTGTTGTGGAATGTTTACGAACAGAGGAGATCAAATCCTGGCTAAGTTTATGATTCGTTTCACCTAGAACCAGGAGTCCAAGAGGCACTCCATCCACTAAGTTAAGTTACTTAATTCATCCTATGAGGTTTGGGTAAGAATTTTATTTCTTTCTTTCTCTTGTAGTTTGAAAGTTATAGGGTCTTATATTTCTTATGATGTGTGATACATTCGCTTCTAAGAATTTGTACATTATTTAGAAATAAGTCTTCAACTTGATCAGCATTCAACTTTTTATTCACACATTCTCAGTTTCAGTATTCAAATTCAGATAAGTAACTAATACTCCTTTTTTAAAATAAAGTATTATTTCAGGAGAACATAACCACAACTCTTAATTTAGATTTTGTTTTCATTCTGGCATCAATAGGTCTTAGGATAATTTTTGTGTTTTAATGGGAAAGAATTTTGGGTTGAAAGTGGTATTCTCCCTCATTGGCCTAATTCCAGATATTGTAGGTTAAGAGTTATTTTTGGTACAGCAGCTGAATTAGCATTTACAGGGTACAGAGGTAAAATAGTCGCTTTAATATAATTTATGTTCCAGTCATGTGTATAGAGATACTTAGATTAATCTAGTTCTCAGTTCAAAAATACTATTTAATAAAAGAAAGTGAACTTACATTATGTAGGACCAGATTGCCTGAGCATTGAGATTCACGATATTAGAATTTTGAATTTTGGCAGTTTGGTCAACATTATATGATTTTATACAATGAGAGTTACTTGACCCAAAAGGTAGATATTTCAGTCCTCAAGCTCTCCAATTTTATTTTTTTATTATTTTTTTATTTTGGGTTTTTTTTTAAATTTCTTTTATTCATATGTGCATACAATGTTTGGGTCATTTCTCCCCCCTCTCCAATTTTACATGAATCTATACTGGATATGACTTATTCTACCAACTCATGTATACAAGAAATGGTTCTTTATATTATTTTCTTTAAATCAAAGCACATCAACTTCTTATCATTTTTCTGATTAGTGGGAAATTTAATCTCATTGTTGGTGGGACACCCTGATGCACTGTCAAAGTAAGATACTACCCCAGGATCCTTGTGCAGAACAGGACATTCCAAGAGCTTTTCTGGTCTTGGTCCATCAGGTTAATGTGGAGATGCCACTGACCAAGCCCATGTGGTCTCTAGGATCCTGCTGCTGTGTGCATTGCCTGGACACAGGAAGCTTTGCTGGAGCTGGGAGCCCCAGAACTGAAGGTCTGGCCTTCGTATATGTGACAGGAAGTCATAGCCTCACCCCTACTGCCTTCCCTGAGGAGCTGCCTCTCTACTTGAGGGATAACAAACTGCTGTTCTTCCAGACTTTGGGCAGTCTCACCTCTGTCTACCTTTCTCCTGTCTTTCCCAAGAGGCACCCTCTTTTTTCAGAAAGTTCTGTGGCCTTTAGAGCACTTGGAACAATTTCAATGAACTTAGGCCTCTACTTAGAACTGGAAGAAAGGATGAATTTAAGCAGTAGCTGTTTTCAGCTCTTTTCTAATAACTTCTCCTGAGACAGAGGAACATGAAATAAAAATAATAACTTAGTGAATTTTCTTTCCTTGTATCTGAGCTGCTGAATGGGCTATGGAGCATAGAGTCAAGAATCACAGCCTGGAGGAGTCCAGGTGTCTAATAAGGCAAATGAGCAGTCTGGGGGACTTCTGGGGAGGAAGTACTTTCCATTGCTTAAAAGTGTTAGTGATTTAACTTTTAGTGAAAAACAGTATATCTCTATAGCCAGTATCTATGGATCTGATGCTTCTGAGCATACTATCTGTTCTTGCAAGCTCATGCAAAATGTAGAACAGAAAAAACAATGGTAGAGTGTCTCTTTGGACAGTTCCTAGGAATTACTGTTTGGAGGGAAGCAAGGTAGCTTGCTTTTAATGGTAACTATGTAAGCTTCTTAGATACTAAGAAGTTATATCTGATATGAAGGGTCAGTTGGGAGCTTGCTCTCAGATACTTAAAATTTTTTCTATTGATTTATAATGAGTAGGTTAGACTACTATCCCTTCACATTGAGAGAGAGAGAGAGAGAGAGAGAGAGAGAGAGAGAGAGAAAATGTGTGTGTATGTGTGTGTGTGTGTGTGTGTGGCAGCGGGGAGTATGGAGAAAGGGGGCAAACTAATATTTCCAGATCTTCAGTAATTTAGAGACCAACACTGTGTCTATCAGAGACCTCATCTTTCTTACATATCATGACTCACACACAGTTAAGAGGAAATTTCTTAACTTCATTTGTGGTCTTGAACTCTACTTGACTTATTAATCTCTCTAAAAGTCATATCCTTTATCCATTAATTTAGCAAGTATTTGTTAAGCACTTACTGTCTGACAGATCCCAGTCATTGTTCCATCTGGTGAGGGGGTCTCTCCAATATGTAGCATGACTATTCTCTTACCTTTGTTTTTGGTTGGCTTGGGGGGGGTGGCAATTTAGGAGATACATGACCTTCTTTTTATGAAGAAATATTTAAGATCTTTTATTTTTCTTTTTTGGACTGTACTAGAAATAAAACCCAAGGCCTTTAGCTTGCTAAGCAACCACTCCAGCACTTGAGACATACTCCCAGTCCTTTTGTTTTTAAATAGTGACTCCCTACCTTTGCCTGGGCTGACCTAGAACTTGTGATCTTACTGCTTCCACCTCCCAAGTAGCTGGGATTACAGATGTGTGCCACTACCCCTGGCTTGAAATCTTCTTAAAGGCACTTCAGTAACCCTCTTACCTCTTATTTGTTTTCTTAATAAGATGGATTGGGGTTACCTGGTCTGCTCTGCTTATCTCTGCCCAACTGTCATCCTGAGATCTTAGAAACATCTCCTAACTTGTTTTCTGCCTTCAGTGTTTGCTCTGCTTCCATATTTGCTGAAAATAGCTAGGCTGTTCTCTTCATATTCCCCATCACATCATACCCATACATCCTTAACTTAGAAACCAGGATATATCAACAATAGTGTCCAATGATTGTGTTGACATAGAGCTATGATAGTTTTTTTAGATGCTTTGCATGAAGGGTGTGTCCAATCTGATAATACTTTAGTAAGAATATGAATTCTTTAGGCTTAAGGAGTACTTAGTATGTGCTGGACACTATTCTAAGTACTTTATATACATTGATCTATTTAGTACTCCAAATAGCTTCACGAAGGTGGAAATAGTTATCGCTGCATTTTCCAGATGAGCAGAAAGAGGCACAGCAACATTAAAGAACTTGCTCAAGGTCACACAGCTGGTAAGTGAAACCGCTATGTCTCTCGCATCTCCATTGCTTACTGTTTCGCTCATAATGCCTTCCTAGCACTTCTCCTCACTTCACTTTGGCCCCTCCCTTCCAGCCATTAAAGGTCTCAGCCCAAGACTCACTGCCTCCTCCAGTTCATACAAATATTTTTCTTTTAAGGACACCTTCAATGGCCTGAGATCATTTGCACAAATACTAAGCCCACACTCAGTAAATGTGACTTGGTTATGATCTTTGGGAAGCTGAGGCAGTTTTCTCCCATTAAAATATGCTTTCTTCCTTCCTTACTCTCATTCTTTCTTGTGTTTAGGGAAGACCTCTTTTTTTCTAAAGTGCAATTAATTTACCTTCATATATTTTACCACATAAGCCTTGGTTTTAGCCTGCTAAATTAGATTGTATGCAAGAACTTTCTGACTCATCTATATGCCCACACTGGAGTACATGCTATAGCACAGAGCAGGGGCACAACACACAGATACCTGACCAGTAAGCGATCAATTACTAAATTGTTCCTGTACTGGTGTTTCAATATTTTTAGAGTTATGGTTTGCTTTTTAAACAAATCTATCTGTTGTCTTCCCATGGGATTGTTAGAAAATTTGTTGAGGGAAAAGCCGTAAAATGTGCTTACATTTCCTCTTTGATTTTCTGGGCTAATTGTGGGTGAACTTTATTTAACACTCTTGCTATACTAAGAGTCTCTATGGAGCAGAGCAGCTTTCGGTTAACTTGGCAAATCATTACATGAGAGAACAGAAGGGTCAGCATAAGCACTCTCTACTAATTAGTTGATAATTGACGTACAATAGCTGACTGGTGGGACTTTAGAATATAAACCCCAGGAATATTGTTTAATTTATCTTTCCATCTTTATGAGATGGCTCAGAGCTATGTATTCTTCATAATATCTTACCAGGAGTGCCCAGTAGTGGGGAGCAAGACACAGGCTTTATGCATAAGAATCCAAAGCACTGAGTGGTACAGAAAAGAATATGAATATGGTAGTTTTTAATCGCTAAGGGTATAAATATGATTCCATTTAATGCAAGGATAAAATGAAATGAGTAAAGCTGGTGATTCCAAACTTCGTACACAGTAGAATACTGACTAAAGTCAGAAGAGTATTGATGTGAAAGTTATATTCTTGTGGGATAAACAGAGAAGATTTAAGCTGAGCTCTCAAGGGCAAGGTGGTGGCAGATGGCATGACTCATGGGACTCTTCTTGGGTTTGTATCTGACCTATTTATTGGGTCACAAAACACAAAATACACTTTATATGCTACTCATCCTAAGAATTGATCTCCTAAGTCTTTATAAACTAACCACAGATTCTCAGTCTTACTTTAACTAGCTTCCATAACCATTGCTTTCTTATTTTGTCAGTTTCTACACTGGATCTTCTTCACCATGTACCTTCTGGTTCATGTGCTTCTTTAGTCTCCTCCCCCATCTTTTGGGTGAACTCTGCTTCCAGTGGAATGCACTGTAAAGTACAGCACAAGGTTCCCAATGCATGCCTGTGGGTAATTGCACCGGCACTCTTCAGTTTAGTGGGTTGAGGAGAAGCCTAGAATTTACTTTTCTTTTTATCCCATGCTAAGGATCAAATCCAGGGCCATGGGCATGCTGGGAAACTTCTCTACCACTGAGTTACATCCCCAGCCCTTGAATTTGCATGTTTTGAAAAGTGTCCCTGGTGATAATAATGTGTATCTAAGTTTAGAGCCATTGGTGAATGTGTGTGTGTAAAATGCCTTGCCTTTAAAATCAGATTATATTAGCTTTTCATTACTATAATGAAGTACCTAAGATAACCAAGTGATAGAGAGAGTTTTATTTTGGCTTGCAGTTTCAGAGATTTCAGTCCATGGTCAGCTCATCCCATTGCTTTTGGACCTATGGGGAGGCAGTGGTGCATTAAGGTGGGAAGTGTGTGGTGGAACAAAGCCATTTGAAAATGGAAAAGAAAAAGAGGAAGAAGCCAGGGTCCTATAATCCCCTTTGAAAGCACACCCCTAATGACTTAAATCCTTACTCTGCCCCCTAAACTTTCCCCCACCTCTTAATAGCATGATGATGAGGAGCAAGACATTAACACACAACCTTTGGGGGACATTCCAGATCCAAACTATAGTACAGGTCATTTGAGCTAACTGAACCAAACCTCCAAGCTCTGTTTCTTCCCTTTCTCCAGGTAGAGCTGCCTGCTATACACAGAACTGACTTTTCATTCACTCAGGACATACCTGTGTCCCACTTCTCATTCCGTATCTGTACTCTGTTGGTTTCTTCTCATTCATGAGCTTTTTCTTAATATTTTAACTTACTAATTTCTGAAGTGCATTATTTAAATGCTAGTCTTGAGTGAGTCTCTGGGTAGGGACAAATGTATTTTACATATTATTTGTGACCCTGGGAGATTTATTATATGCATTTACATTTTAATGGCCCTGGGAAAACTTGTAATAAAAAGATATATTGAACTTTGTTATTTAAGTTTTTTCAAAGTTGTTTGACCATGGATATCTCCATGAGCTTTTCTTATTCAACATTTAACACCTTTGGTTATCCTGAAGAACTTAGGGAAATGTGTCTGTGGTTAGTATTCTTTTTTTTTTTCAGTGAATTATCTATTACAGGTGATTGCCTCTCTTCTCTTAACTCTTGTCTCTATGATTTAGCTTTAGCTCCTGTACAGTCTGGTAACATTATCTGTTCCTAGGTGAGTCTTTCCATCATCTTTTAGATTGTAAGCTCCATGGAGATAGGATGCAATATCCAATATTCCTTATCTCCTGTAGATTGTGTGCAGTTTTGAGCATTTATAACTTTTGCCAAATCGAAATGTTTTCCCCTTGAATATGGCAACAGAGGTTTCATTCTGATCCTCATCCTTTGGTTTTCTTAGCTATTACCCAGTCCTTACCATCCTCGTGGCACACTATGCATTCAAACATATTCATTACATGGTCCTTACCATATCTCAGCAGATTTGACAAAGTACTACGTAGCAAGCCTAAGATATTTGGTATATAGGTGTTTATTATGTCTAGTTCTAGGGAGAAGCATGAGTGAAAGCTAAGAGAGTTTGATAACCTTGCTGCAGTTGTTCCAATTGACCTATTTATGCATGGGGACAGGGACAGAAGCCAGCTTGTACCTCTCTATAGTGAAAAGTGTGCACTTTTCAAAATTCTTGCCTATGTCTTATGCTTATTCCATTCAAGAAAAAAGAAAGGTTTCAGACTGATACAATGCCTTGCTCAACATTATGATCCTTAATATTGACCGGCACCTATGTTTCATTATAAGAATGGGTATGTATGCCATGAAGTTAGGTGTATTTATTTTTAATTTAGAGACATTATTGTTCATCAAAACAGTATATGCTGATGGTTTTTCTTAAAAATAGAGGGGACAATGTGTGCTTAACTCACATTGTTTTTAGAATTAAAACATACATATTCATGCTTGTGTGAGCTTAGAAAAAGATGTGGAAGGATAGATATTTGAATGTTCAAATTGAGCATCTTAAAAGAGTGATACTGGAGACAGATGGGAACATGAGATTTTTCTTTATATACTTCAGTATTATTTGACTTTTGAAAATGCACACAAAAATATGTATTATTTTTGAATTTATAATGCAAATAAAGGTATTCCCAAAAGGTAACTAATACACTCTAGACAATGCTCTGATATATGCTAAGCTAGTAAACTTTAGGGATACAATGTACATGCCATTATTTAAAATGTGATTTGGGGTACACAATACATAGTGTACTTCTTCACTATCAATATATCCACCCCCTCTCCAGACAGAGGATAGGTTGGAAGGGCATAGTTTTATGTAAGAGCCATTGTGCCTGGTAACTGGAGGCTATTTTACTCACCTAGTCCAGAGCAACCCTGTCAGGCCAAGTCTCCTAGGGATAGCTTATTTATCCTGTGTGGGGAAAGGACTGTGTCGTTCTGTGGGTAAGCTTAGTCCCAGGAGGAAAACAAGATTGTTTTCCTGAGCTATTCATTCCCACTTATTCTTCCTCCTTTGGCAGAGAAAGGGTGTGTACTGAGTCACAATTCCTTTCCTTAGAAAATGAGGAATTACGAAGAGGTGTTCCCACCATTTTGCGTACATAAATTAGATAATCATTTCCCCCATTGTGGTTCTATTTGCATTACTTAAAAATTGTTCTGTAACATAATAACAATAACAAAACTATTAAGGAGACTAAACAGGCACATAATGTATGTTGGCTCTCGCTAATCCTTGAAGCAATCTTGTAGGGTGTGTAGAATCTCTCTTCTAGAGGTGTGAAGCTGAGATCTAAAACTAGCCTGCTAAATGGCCAAAGTTCTATCAGTAAACTGGCCATTGGTGCCAGCCTCCTTTCTCATGTAAAATTAAGGTATTTTCCAATAACATTGGAGATTTGTTTGCTTTTGAAGGGAGTATAAGAAGAGTTCTACTTTATCTTGGGCATTTGTTTGAATTTATTAAAGAAAATGTTGCCAGGTAAGGGCACGTAGTGCCTAGAACTAGAAAGAGTGGGAAATTTCGAGCCTCAAAGTTGCAAACATTTCATTTGTGAATGACCTACACAGGCTTTCAACTCTACCTCAATTTTGGGTTCAGCAGGAGAAAAGGGTCAAGCGTATATAAAACAGATTTGGACTGAAAAGGGTTATTGAGAGGTTTAAAAAAATTATGTTTTTTTCTTGCCAAATTTGAAAAAAAAGATTTTTATGGTCATGGGGAACTTTTGTAATTCTAAATCTTTTCTATTTTAGTATTGTTTTGTATTAAAATGCTCTTGAGGTATTTGGGTAGTAAATTGGCACCTCAGTCTGAAATTATGAGTCTTAAGATTCAGCTCAAAGAGGGTAAAATGGAGGTGAGGAAAGAGTTGCCTAAAGCTGGAGCCCATACAGATGAGGATGGTCTACAGTTGTATATGTGTGTTGTGTGTGTGTGAGAAGGTCTTTGACAGCGAGGCATTGGCATGAAGTCCCTGGGCACTAGGAGAAAAGAAATGCTAGAAACAATATTAAAAAAGTATCAGAGACAAGTTCTTTAGTAAAATTTAACTAATTCTTTCAATGCATTTATTGTGTTCCAGGACCTAAATATATCACTACATTCAGTCTTTTAATCCTCTAAACAATTTAAGAAGATAACTGCTGGTGCTAACCCCATTTTGGAGATCAGGACACTGAGGCACAGCGAGCTTAAGTAATTTACCCAAAGGCACACAGCCCATCAGTGGTGGTGCTTAGATACAAAACCCCACTGTTCACTGCAGTGTTATGTGCAGTTGACCTCTTACTTCTTTTTTCCTCTAGCTTTTCCACTTTTCCATGTGCCCTTGGTGCCCTCATATCTAGTAATTTACTCATCTGTTTTGAAGACCTACTAGAGAGTGACTTAAAACCTTTCTTTGTAATGCATGGTCTTGAATTAGGAAACAATTACTCTAAATGTACTTTTGGTAACATTTGAAATAGATGGTATAGTACAGACTAGTACTGTATCCTTGCCAAAAGTCTTGAATTCAATGATTGCATTACAATGATACATTTAGGGATAAAGGGCATGAAATCTGTGGCTTATTCTTAAATGGTTAAAAAATTAATATTAATAACAATAAAATGGTAAGCTAGTATGTAAGGTAGATGGGCAGATGGACCATTAGATAAAATTGGAGATCATTTTACTATTCCTGCATCATTTCTGTAGGTTTTAAAATATTTTAGAGTAAAATGTTGCAAAGAAAAACCTGCTTAGAGGTAGTAGAGACATGTTAATATTAACCCTTTTATCTTCAGAACAAGCCTATAACTTAGGTACTGTTACTGCTCCTTTTTTCAAACAGGGTGCTGGGGCACAGAGACCTTATGAACTTTCCCCAGTGTCACACAGCCAGTGTTTCCAAAATGTCCTGCATGTATGTTAGGTTGAACTGTATAGAAATTTCTTTTTTACAATCTTTTTTGACCTACTAGAAAGACTAGCTCTCATGATTCACCCTAGAAGCAGGGATCACATCTTTTGTGATAAATTGTTGGTTTGCTATATGTTTTCAGATGTCCAACAGTCCAGACAGTGGGCTTATGGGAAATTGTGTCCATTTTGTCCATCTTGCTCACTGCTCTTTCCAGGACCTGCCTGACTCATGCTTGGCATTTGAGAAGTGCCAGTGGAATGACAACCTCAAAAGCTTTGATTGCTTTGGTTCTTTCCTCTCATCTTCATTTCATTTTTGTTGTCCCCTTCATCATCACGATTTTTAGGAGAACCACTGGATAGACAAAAGTAGTTATGAAAGACACAGACTCATCAGTGATAATTGCAACACAATCAACTATTTGACTGCCAGAGAAGAACCCTTTCAAGTAATGAAGGCATTAATTAAGAACATGCCCCTTCTAAGATGACCGCTCATTTTAGAAACTTGAAAATGTGAAAAACATTTGGGCTCCCCACCAGCACACAGTGATTTTGGCTAGAATGTATGTGGTACTCAGAATGCCATCCTCTCGGATTCTTATTTGAACAGTAAACACATTTTTAAAACACATCGTGTGGTCTCTAAAAATAAGCGATATTTTAAAACGAAAACCAGTGCACAAGTAGTTGGCACATCTGGTAGTCAGAAAAGTTGTATGGTTTGTTTTTAGGGAATGACAAGCCAAGAAACATTCAAACTGGGCCAATTGCAAACTTCTCCTCTATCTGTGATGACACCTGGTTTTAAAAAAATTGGCTCCAGGCTCAAAGCAGAAAGAACATTGGAAATGGGCAAAGAATTCAACAGCATCATTTACTATCTTATTTTGTGCAAAGAATTATAAAGAACTGTGTTCTTATTTTAATAAAGAGAGCGGGGGTGGGAAAAAGCAAGGGCAGACATGAAACAATAACAATTCCAGTATCAGCTGGAATTGAGTACCTACTGTGTGCACGGAATGTGCTGAGTCTTTTATATATGTTGCTAATACTAGATGCAAAACAACCTTATTACATAGTGTCAGTTTTCTTTCTGCTTTGCAGACGATAAGACATAGAGTGAAGGCACACACATGTTTAGTAATTTGCCTGAGTCATACAACTAGCCAATTCCAGGCAGGCTGTCTCCAGAGTCTGCACTTCTCAGGACTACCTGATTCTGAGTAGCCTGGAGGCATTCATTATGTATGTCTGGCATAAAGAAAAGAATTAGATGATTGTGTGGAGCACAGTGGCTCTTGGTCAGACTATTGTTTGCCTCACCTGTGAGAGGGACGATGCCATTTTTCCAGAACATCCTCATAGCTGTGTACAAACATTAAATGTGCCTGAGAAATTCACCATTCATTCACATGCTTGAAGGCCATCATCTGTGATACCTTTCAGAAGCTGTCATTCATTTGTAGTTAGAGGACATTAAAGTTGACTAGTGTATTTGGGAATAGGAGTTGGTATGGTAAAAATGATGGAGATATGAGGGAAGAGAAAGATTCAAGTTTCTTTATTATAGATAATAATATGTATGTAAGAATCTAGGGTAAAAGGTTACACAGGTAGTCTTGATCAGTGTAAAATTCTGGCCCAGAAAGCTCGGTTTATAATTGTTACACTCACTGGCCTCATCTTCCATTCAACCTAGTTAGCAATACTGTGGAGATATATCAGAGAATTAACTTCTTAAAACAATTTTTATTATCATATTATTGTTGTACTGGGAATACATTTTAACAATTACAAAAGTGGTTCCAATATATCTTAAATCCCCCCACCCCGCTATCATTTTCCTTTATCCCTCTCCCCACTTGTCAGAATAGTTTCAACAGGTCTCATTTTCCCATTTTCATGCATGAGCACATAATATTTTCGCCATATTCATTCTCTTTCACCTTTCTTTATATTTTCCCTCTCCCACTGGTACCAACTTGACTTTTTTTTTTTTTGAATGGCACTATGCACTGTGCTTTAAAAAAGTCAGTCAGGAGTATTTCAGTGGAAATAATGTGTTAGTATTTAATATGCACTATTACTATATTTTATTTTCATTTATCCATTCTTAATTTTAGTGAGAAGTCTTTATTATATACAGTATAATAGGCCCTAGCCTAGGTATGAAGCATGCCTCAAATAAGGACTTTGTCTTTAAAAGGCAATAAAGTATAAAAAGTGAGTGGATGGCAGGGTGGTTCTAAGGCAAGTATGTAATGGGAGACCATAGAGAAATGAAAAGAATGATCAGGCTGAGTGCAAGTATCTCACACCTGTAATCTTAGCTACTTAGAAGGCAGAGATCAGAAGGATGGTAGTTTGAGGCCAGGAAGGGGAAAAAGTGAGACTCTGTCTCAACAGAAAAAGTTGGGCATGGTGGTTAATGCCTGTCATCCCAGCATCTATGGAAAGTGTAAGTAAGAGGATCAAAGTCCAGACTGGCCTGGACAAGAAGCAAGACCCTGTCTCAAAAGTAATCAGGCAAACCTGGCTGAAGGCATGGCTCCAGGAGAAGATACCCTACCTAGAAAGCGTGAAGCCCTGAGTTCAGACCCAGTACTGACAAAAAAAATTGGTTATTGGGTAGTATCTACCCAGTTGGCAGTAGGGAAGGGCAGTTACAGAGGAGAGGACCTTTGAATTGAGACCATAAAGACATGAAGAATGAGATAGGTAAGTAAGGAAAAGAACATTTGAGGCACAGAGAGGAGCATGAACAAGACAAGGGTTAAAATAAAATTTCAACAATCATATTGGTATTTGTCAATTCAAAGGTGTGTATATTTTTACATCACAACCTCTCTAAAATCTGGACACCATACCCAAGTTTAATGGGCTGTCCTTGTTCTTACTGGTATAAAATAATGGTTTGCCTTATGGTATGTGACATTTTAGATTTGATGAAGTAGGTATTAATATGCTATGATATGCTATGCTATCAAGTAGCATTTCTTGGGAGTGCTGTTCCAACTACTAACATGTCATTGTTTTAGAGGTAGATAGATACTTGTTTTTATTAAAGAGGAAATAGGCATGAAATGTCTGATTTCCTTACATACTTATATGATGTTCTGTTTGACAGAAAACTTGGCATCTGATAATTGCTTTTAATAGCAGTGGTTGGTAGCCTTGGAACCTGGCAGACAACTGAAGTGTCTTATGTACTGGACTAAGCTCCAAACCATCACATTTCTTTTCCTTTTTTTTTTGCGGTACTGGGGTTTGAACTCAGGGCCTACACATTGAGCCACTCCACCAGCTCTTTTTTTGTGATGGGTTTTTTTTTGAGATAGGGTCTTCCAAAACTATTTGCCTGGGCTGACTTTGAACCTCAATCCTCCTGATCTCTGCCTCCTGAGTGGCTAGAATTACAGACGTGAGCCATTGGCACCCACCTAACATTGCTTTTTTTCTAAGGTAAATAAAAAGTAGAAATGCGCTAGAATTTGGATTTGTAAAGATACTCAGTTTATGATGCATTTAATGAAACTGTACCCTCCATTCTTGGTGTCAAGATGAAGCCCTGATGATAGTTTTATGCATTATGGAGCCAGAGTTTCTGTAGATCTTTCAAAGCACAAGAAGATGAATCCAATATAAGGTGCATGTGGGGAGTAGAGAAAGGTTCTGGTTTGTGTTTCTGAATAATGACAATCTCAGGAATTTCTGTTTTGAGCTAATGATCTTGAAAGGTTTCTAAGGAAGAAATTAAGCATTCCAAGAGCCCAACTTAAGCACACAGGTATCATGAAAACAGACCCAAGTACTATGAGTTTCTGCTGTCATTAAATTCCTGTGTGACCTTGGGCAGATCATATAGCATTTGGTGGCTTCTGCTACCTGACCATGCTGTGACTACCAGTATGTTTGAGATGTGGCTACATTGATGGGGACATGGCACTTGCTCTGATGTCTTGTCCATCTTTTGGTTTTAAGGGCTCTTGGAAGAAAATGACAAGTAAAGGAATATTTTGAGTATTGTTTTTATTTTGGGGAAACAAAATAGGAAATTATGCCTCGTAGGGCTAAGGAAAGTTATAATGACACTTTCCACCTACTTTAATCCCAAATATATCAATAAAAATTGCAGATAATTTTGTGAGAAAATTTTAAGGTAATTTGTTAAAAACTCAGAGCATATTTATTTTCATTTGTTAGAAGTGGGAACACAGTGTACAGTCACTGAGACTTGACCAGATTGACAAAAAAGTATTTGAAAAAGTACATCCATGTAAAAAGAATGTCTAGAATGAGTCAATTATTATTATTTTTTATAAATGAGTCATGGCACTTTTTGCCTTTTTCCTCTTTGCTTTTCACTTTTCCATAATGACATAGTTTTTGTGGGTTTCTTTTTTTTTCCCCCCCTTTGGGAATGTAATCTGTGTCAAATTTAGTTACCTTCCCAAATAAATGTTTTATGGCTCTCTCATCCTGATTTTTTGAAATGGATATGTGTCCAATGACAATGAATTGGAATGAAGAGGAAGAATCAAGGATGGAGAGATGTAGCTAGGCTATAATCTTAAAAAAAAAAGGCTTTGTTGGAAGTGTGGATTTGGAATAAAGTAAAACAGTTAAAAAGGTTTGTTACAGGAATGTAAACTATTTTTGCTGGATGATTCAAGATACTAACTATTCTAGGGGAAAAAAAACTTGGTTTGATACAGGAAATTTCATTTGTCTATCACCTTAACCCTTTAGTTAAGGAAGTTATAAAATATGACTGAATATAATTCTCAAAATATGATTCTCAGATCTACATAGAAGGAGTGAAATTTAACTACATTTTGTTTAAGCAGTGATGATGGAAGGGTTCTGTTGGATCACTATGGCTTTTTAAAACTCAAAAATTGAGAAAGCTTTTTGGTATCATCAATACCAATAAAAAAATCCAAGGACTGTCTTTAAAGATGGTTCCTGATTTAAGTGTGCACATGTGTGTATGTACTGATTTCTGATAAAAGGGACATGAAAGCTAACCTGATTCATTTGTTTTTAGGGGCTCTTGGCTTTGGGGCTCAGTGCAAGTCCATTGGAAAAGGCAGCTGCAACAATCTAGTGGTCACCAGCAGTCCCATGATGGTTCAGCGACTGGGACCCATTTCACCTCCAGCAAGCCAGGTCTCTACAGCATGCAACCAGATCAGTCCTAGCTTACAGAGGGCAATGAATGCAGCCAACCTGAATATACCTCCTTCAGATACCAGGTCTCAAGTTACTTTTTTTTTCCCCCTTCTTTATGGTATAATCACAACCCACAAGTGTTTTCCCTTTCTTCTTGAACATGAACACACAGCTCATACACACACACAGACAGACAGACACACACACACACGCACACACACTCACACTCAAGCAACTCTTTCAATTTGAGCTTTGGAGGGGAATGTGTCAAAAACTAAGTTTGTGCCATCATAGCCTCTTTATTGGGAGGTATGTTTTCATACCTGTCTCATAGTGTGAGTGAAATAAATGTCCAGTTTGAGATGTAGGGTCCTCAGTGATGAAGCCCAGTGTTTATAGTTGTCAATACCTGGTGAAGCAAATCATGCCAGGGCTTAGCAGATTGGAAATTCCTTGCACACCAATCTTAGCTGCTAGTTTTCTAGTATATATGTTGCAAAGTCTCTAAGCTGCTTTGCAAGTGGTTTTGTCATTCCATCAATCCACCTATCCACCTAAATATGTATTAAGTACCTACTGTTTGTATAATGTAATAGTTTAGGGAGATAGTAGCGAGAATAAAGATAGAATTAACGAATTTCAAGACTTTATGATGTGTCTGGGAAGACATTTTCATATATGAATTACATAACATTTTAACAAAGTGTTTGGCTAGGTAGCAGAATAAGTAGGTACAATAAATGACATGAATCTATCTCCATGGGGGAGAATTGAATAGAAAACAAAAAAATCACCCCTCAGATAATTTTTTTATCTCTTTCAAAGGTTGATATTGGGGATAGAGCATAAAGCCTAACTACCGTGCAGTGTTTCAACTCTACTTCGTTTTTAGGTTATTTCACCCTTTAGAAGTTATCCTTTTGGAAAAACATAATCAAAAGTTTTGTCCTCTGAGTTCCTTTCTGTCATAACTGTGATCTCGCAATGTTGTTCTCTTCTCTGAGTCTCTGCTTCCTTTGGGGCACTAAAATGCTTCTGGTTCGGAGACCCCATTTCTCCTTTCTTTCCTTTCTCCTGCCCCTCTGTTCCTCTCTTATATTCCTGCCTTATCCTCCTATCTGCCATTTGAGACTCTGAAATCTTAGTTCCTGGATCATTTATTTATGCCAATTTTTTTTCATGAGGTGGAAACTTGTTTTCCACCTGAGACTTTTTGTGATGGGAAGCTGCTGTCATTTTCCCATTGATGATTATGCCTTGAGGGACTCCTCAGACTTGCTGAGTGCGGCATGTAAAATTAACTGTGCTCATGGGTGGGTGTCACTGGGAAGCCTTCAGCTTCCTGTCTGTGGCAAGTCCAGCCCATGCCTTGAAGGCAGTCATAATTAATGGAGAAACTGATGGTATGCAGAGAACAGACTGCTCAAGCCAAGTACTTTCTGCGGTGTCTTTTATGGGTTGGCCAGAGAGGGGTCATTATCTCAGTGTCTTCTGGCATATTTGATTCCTTAGCATAATTTTCTATCCTTAAAAGACAACATCTTAAAGATGCACTGACAAGTGTTTTTGACTATGTATTCTGTGAGCCCTTCTATGGGAATAATTTTACTTTTTGCAGGACGAGTGAAGAAACAGGAGTTGAGAACTGGCTTGGTGAAGGATGGAATCTACATTTAGCAATTTGGAAAGGTCGCATATTATTTGTGATCTTTAAATTGACTTGTGTGTTCCATCAAGGAGAGAAAGGGTATAAGACAATAGTTCAACTTGAAGCCATTTTACAGTCTAGAGCTAAAGAGAAGATGGTGAAGTAATCAGCCTGCTTGTGTGTGTGTGTGGTGAGGAGGCATGAACTGTACAGTCTGAGAGATGCCTGCCTATGAGAAGTTGCAAAATTTATTGCTTTTTTCCTGATTACTTATATAATTCCTATTCATTGTAGAAAATGTGGACTATGTGGAAAAGCACCAAGCAGTAAATGGTAGTCTTCTTGAATCCTAATACCCACAGACACCCATGGGTGGAACTTTGATCTATATCCTTCCAGTTTTATGCAAATTCTTATCTCATAAGCATTGGCTTTCCTGTCTATCAAATTAGCCTTATGATTGACATAGTTGTATAACTATTTTTTCAGCTTATATATTATAAAGTCTTGTAATAAAAGTCTTCTTTAGTCTCATATAATAGTTCTTTCTGCCCCAAATTCCATTTTATATAGAAAGCATAGAAATAAAGATGTAATTCTTACCACACTTTTATTACTGGGCATTTAGTTCTTTCTCCTTATATTTAGTATTGTAAATAATGCTTTATTGAATTAACTCTATAAATCTTTTACTGAGTATCTGAAGTTATTAAAATGAATTCCTAGTAGTATCATTTGTTAGGTTAAAAGAAACATGAAGTTTTGGTGCTTTTGATATGTATTTTTAAATTGTGCTGCAGAGAAAACCTATTTATAAACTTATCAATAGACTATTTTCTTAGACCTTATCACCTATTAGGTATTATTATTTTTATAAGTTTTGCCAGTTTGAGGTACAAAATGTTATTTTATCTTAACTTATATTTCCTAATTATTGATAATAGTTTTCGTGGATTTATTGGATGTATTTCTTCTTTTCACTTCATTTAAGTATATTTTTCTCCTGGGGTACTTATCTTGGATAAGTACTTCTTTTTTAGCTTTGTTGACTTCTGTTTAATCTAATGCTGAGAACCATAGTGTACTGCTGTGCATTTGCTTTAATTTATTCCCAGACATTTCTAACTAGGCTGCCTAATGGTAAATGCAAACTGTACCCTATTATGTTGAAAATCTGGGGCCACTGTTAATTTAGGCATTACCTAAACTCTTTACTATAAGAAGCTATTGTATATATTTCCCCTAAATGACAGAATTGAAGTACTGATAACATAACCTCATATAGTGGTTTCATATCCTAATCTAGAAAAGTAGAGCTATAAAAGAGATGGGATGCTGTTTGTGTGGGCTTTGGATATATTTAGTTTTTCTGGTGTTTCTACATGCATTGTGATTCTGCATTTTGTGATCAGATATTCATACTATCTGCAAGTATCATCCCTGTTGAAGACATGATGGAACAAAGACATGGAAAGTCTAAGTTCTTTGCTTCGTGTCACCTACATTGTCAGGCACAAAGTTCAGCTATTGGCTAATGATGTCACTCTAGATCCCAAAAACCACTACATTTATCTCTTTATCTTCTAAGCCAGAAATTCTTGGAGGTAATTGCCTTTTTTGTTTGAGTGTGTAAACAAAGCTTAGAGAAGGCTAAGGGGCTGAGAATGGACTCTGGGCTCCCTTTTAGTCCTAACATTTTATAAAGCCATCCTGTGTTCAGATTCAGTGCTAATTCTTGTGCGATATTTAGTGAGGCATGTAGACAAGAATTTCCAGGTAGACTAGGATTGATTTTCATTTCTATGATCTATGAACTTATGAAACATACACATATTCTTCTAAGTATCAGCTTGAGGAATTCCATGTGATCTTTAAGTTAGAACTTCTTTTAAGCTTGGCATTGACCAAAGCAGTTCAGGTTGGTCTACATAATTCTTATGACTCCATGAGTTACACAGTTGTCACTTCATCAGCCATCCTAATCTTTTTTTCCTGATGGTTTCTGAGTTTTTCATATTGCTTCTATTTTGTTTGAGATGTATCTCCTTTTTGGTCACATATATTTCCAAATAAACCAGTCGACGCAAATAATGTCCTTAGGATCAGATGAACATATGGAAATTGAGATTGTTCTCAGCAGCTCTCTGAATCTTTGTCACTTTCTTTCCCACAGGCTTGGTGTGTGTAACAGTAGGGGTTACAGGCGAGAATCTTTGGCAGCCTTCACACTCATTCAACATATTGTTGCAGAAAGAACAGAAAATTTGTGTTCCACTCATAGCTTGTGTGGCTTTAAGCTCATTTTGTCAGGTCTTTCCAGTAGGCAGATCATTATGAACCATGTGTAGGGTAAACAACAGAGAACGTATGTGATACGGTTATGTCTCTGCCTGTCAAACACTGTTTTATTTGTACTTCCCCAAGGACTTTGCCCCATTCCCCCTGCCTTTTTGGTATCCTTAGGAGGAATTTCATAGAACTTCTGTTGTATTTTTAGTAAATGCTATTTAAAAAATACAGTTTATTACTTCATATTCTGTGTCAAATAACAAATAGGAAAATACCTTATAAGCTACAAAAATGGTTAGTTATCATTATGAACATTTATTCACTTTCTTTTGAAGAGAGCATGGTCTTACTATATAGCCCAGGCTGGCCTTGAACTCTCAATCCTCTCCTGCTTCAGCCTTCTGAGTGCTGAGGTTACAGGCATGAGCCACTATGCCTGACTTTTTGTTTACTTTCTTAATCAACCATTTTTGAGAATTTGGCATACGTCTAACACCCTGGTTGGTATGGGAGAGATAGCATCATCCCTTCAGCTGAAAGACTTTCTTTTATTGAGGAAGATAACCACGGATGCTTCAAGGTGTGATGCAGACAGTATATGACTTCTTTGGAAAGAGAACTCTTGGTGAGAGCTAGCACATAGGGGAGAGATTTTATGGATTGGAACTTTGAAAGAGTAAAAGGTATGGGTGATTGCATAGGAGGGAGCCTGACTTCTAGGCAAAGGGCATTTGTTGTAAGTTTTGTTCCTATTGGGTGTCTGAGATGGGGATGGGGGGGGGACCAGGTGTCATACTCTGTTTGTGCTGTTGCTTTAATGATAGAATATAGAACTTGCCTTCTGAAAAACATGACAACTGTCTTAGAAACAGAGATGCCCAAGGAGTTAAACAAAATGTCTGTACAGGGTTATGCTTGGATTTAAATTAAGCCACAGTTAAGCATAATTTGAGAGAAGCAAGAATCATTTCTTAATAATGAAACAATGAACTTATCTCACTATAGGTTGCCCTCAAACCAAATAATGTAATTTCATAGGCAAGGCAAAATACCCTGTGGGTAAAATACCCTGTTAGTCATTGCTTAAAAGTCTGAAGTGTTCTAACATGACCTTGACAGGCAAATGTACCTCCTGAGAATGGAGCCATGGGCATCCACCAGAGCCACTCTGGTAAAGCTCTGGATCTTGGTACTCTGTAAGCCCTCTTGTCCTCAGGATATAAAGCAAAGTCAGTTGTCTCTGCTTCCGGTTGACATAAGTACTGATTTAGCTTGGGTCGGAAAGCTGGGGAAAAGACCAAAAGGCCCTTGACGTCTAATCACCAGGAGCCTTCTGTTGAGCTTTGCAGGAAGAACCACATGCTCAAGTGTGCTAGGGAAATAATTGGAAAGTTTCCCTGAGGAATTAAAAGAACAGATGGTTCAGAAACCACTTTGGGGTTTGAAGAAGGACTTCAACCCAAATGTAAGGATGTGGACCAAGAAAAAAATCTGTTTGAAGGGCAACTGGACATAAATTCCTGCTGTGTTTGTCATTGGTAAACATTACTACACCTGATGGTAACTACATGTCAATTACAGTATTATCCCCTTACACTGTGCCTTTCAGAGCTGACCTGTTTTCTTGGTAATGCCCCATGCTTGCGTGAAATGGTGTTCCTGGCTTCCATTTTGTGAAATGGAATAAGAGGAACAGGTGCAATGAAATACTCGTCTTTTCCCTCAGTTCCTTTGAAACAGATTTATGTTTATCAGCTGGAGACAGAAAATGTGTTGATTTGGGGAAGACACACTTTATATAGCATTTGTTGTGATTAATTTTTTTATCAAAAATACCAGTAAAAATCCAGTGTAGGTACATTTAAATAAACCAGGCTTTTCTGCTATACACTGGGTCTGAGTTGGGGAATACACTGCCTATTCTATACGTCTATATGTCTAGCCTATTTTTGATCAATTTTCTGTCCAAGGGACATAGCTTTTCTCTTCAGTTCATTTTAGGGTAGCCATGTCACAGTAAAGCAAAGTGAATTCTCAGTGGACCAGAGCTACATCATGAACCATTTTGATATGCAGACAATATTTTGTGACACATTAAAGCCTGTTTTCTAAAGGATAGAACAAGAAAGGAATGGTCACAAACATGACCACTGAACATGAATGTTCTACTCTCAGCCCAAAGCTGCTCTGACTTCAGGACAGGAGCTCACAAAAAACTCAAGACTAACAAGTGTGGTTACATCCAACAATGCCATAATGCACAACTTCAGATATGACACAGTTGCATTTTCTTACTTCCTTATATATTCTAGCTGTATTTAATTTTATTAAAAAATTTCTTTGAATGTGAGGGATGGAACCCAGGGCCTCCTGCATTCTAAGTGTGTACTCTACCACTGACTACACCCCCAATCTATGCATTTCCTATTTTCTTAATTTACTGTCATGATTAGATGTGACTGAGTATTGACAGTATAAATTGCTGTTTTTGTTTTTTTTTAAAAAAGCTTAATAATTTGCTAATACCAGTGAAACTAAATTGTGAAATTAAGTCCCCTGTACAATCCATAGATTTTAAAGATAATACTTTTTGTTAATATTACCTCCCCAAGTAGAAGACTTTAAAGATAATACTTTTTTTAAATATTACCTCCCCAAGTAGATTTTTCTTGAAGATTCTCTTTAGACTTGTATGCCCTGCAAAGCCTACCACATCACGCTGCACACAGTAGGTGATTAACAAATACTTGCTTGTTTGCTTTGCCTGGATAGTCATCAATAATTTTTCCCAAGCCTCTAATTTCCCCCTATATTAAAAAAGATATTTAAAAATAAAGCAAGGCTTATTTATTATTGTTAAAGTACTAAGATTATTTATAACAGTAGATCTTTTGTTTTATTATTTCAGTAAGCATTAGCTTTTATTGTTCTTCTTAGTAAAATACTATTTACCTGGAACTAAAAGCCTTGGATTTTATCTTAGCTCAAGAATGTGTGTTTAGTGGAGAATGTAATTAGGGGAAATACTTAAGGGATTGTCAGTGCAATGTTCTTTTAGCTCTTAAGCAATCCATATCTTGCTAAAATGTTTTTGGTTTTTTTTTTTTTTTTCCTTCCCTTCTGGCTGCTGTTCAGGTCCCTTATTTCACGGGAGTCTCTGGCGTCCACGACGTTGAGTTTGTCGGAGAGTCAGTCGGCCTTGAGCGTGAAACAAGAGTGGTCACAAAGCTACAGGTCTCTCCCTTCACTTTCCTCCAACCACAGCTCTCAGAATGGCGTTGATCTAGGGGACCTCCTTAGCCTTCCTCCCGGGACATCCATGTCTGGCCATAGCATCTCTAACTCATTGCCACCCTACCTTTTTGGCATGGAAAATAGCCACTCTCCGTACCCTAGTTCCCGACACTCATCCACCAGGTCCCACTCAGCCCGCTCAAAGAAGAGAGCGCTCTCTTTGTCCCCGCTGTCTGATGGCATCGGCATAGACTTCAACACCATCATCCGCACCTCGCCCACGTCCTTGGTCGCCTACATTAATGGATCGCGGGCTTCCCCAGCCAACATGTCCCCGCAGCCGGAGGTCTACGGGCATTTCCTGGGAGTGCGTGGCAGTTGCATTCCCCAGCCGTGCGCGGTGCCCAGTACCCAGAAGGGCGTACTGGTGGCCAGTGGGGGACTGGCACTGCCCACCTATGGCGAGGATAGCACACAGGAGTATGAGCGCATGCAGCAGCTGGAGCACGGTGGCCTGCAGCCCGGGCAGGTCACCAACATGGTGGTGCAGCACAGCCTACCAGCTGATGACCAGCCGGCCAGCATGCTCAAGACTGAGCGTCTGGAGGAATTCCCAGGCAGCTCACTAGACTTGCCCTCTGCACCCCCTCTCCCTCCTCTGCCACCACACCAAGGTCCCCCACCCCCCTACCACGCCCATCCGCACCTTCACCACCCAGAGCTCCTGCCCCATGCCCAGTCACTGGCCCTGCCCCAAGCTGCCCTAGATGATGAAGGCGAGATGGACGACGTTGGGGGCAAGCACTGCTGTCGCTGGATAGACTGCAGTGCCTTGTATGAGCAGCAGGAGGAACTGGTGCGGCACATCGAGAAGGTCCACATAGATCAGCGCAAGGGGGAAGACTTCACTTGCTTCTGGGCTGGCTGCCCTCGAAGGTACAAGCCCTTCAACGCCCGCTACAAACTGCTGATCCACATGAGGGTGCACTCCGGGGAGAAGCCCAACAAGTGTACGGTGAGTTTCTGCCATCTTTCTACAAAGCCCAGCTTGCTTTTCATGCATGTATTTCTTCAAACTTGGCCTACAGGTTAGGGGACAGGTTCTTCTTTTGTGCAGTTTGGATGTGAGGTGTTTGAGGTATCCATGAGACTGGCCATCTCTTCTGTGATTGGCGGCTGTTGGTTTTTCTTCATTTCTAGGTTTTCTTCTGCAGAGGTGCATGACCCACCACCCTAAGGGAGGCCAATCTGCCACACTGTCCAGAACTGTGGACTTGGAGTTTCCTTAATGTGTGTCGGTCGTTGTGCAAGAGCAGAGGAACACACACTGAACCATGAGCAAGCTTTAGCTCTTTTTCAAAGCAAATATTCAGTGATTTTTCTTTCCCTCCAATAACTGGACAAGAATTGGGGTAGGGGAAGGGATGGTTTTGATATTTAAGAAAGGAGCCCACCACTTAGCAACTTGGCTAATTAAAAGTGCTGCATGTATCACACATCTGTACACTGTACCTTGCAAAACCAGTTAATGACTTATAGACAGCCCAGGAAAATCAGAGAACACCACTGGGTGTCCAGTACAGAGCAGAACCTCATTGGTCTCACCAATTTTGAGGAGAGGGGGTTTTGTACAATGGTATAAAGAGTAAGAGTTGAGAAGGGAGTGTGTCTTTTGTGTTGAAAGAAATGGCCTGATGTCTCTTTCTCTTGCCTCCCTCTTTCCCAGCATCCACCCTGGAACTCACTCTGTTTCTTGGCAAAATTTACTATTTTTGAATAATATGATTCTAAAATGATTTCACACCTCACAGAAACCCTAAGGTTTTACAACCAGGACATCACCCTTGGGATCACAGGGATGGCTTTGCACAATCTCAGACGGCTCATTTAACTCTTGGAACCAGAAGAGCATATGTTTTATATTAGTTTAGATGGACAGGAATATTTCTTCAGAGTTAAAAATCTGAGAATTCTATGTGCTTCCTGGATAATGAGTATGCTGGAGGTCACTAAATGTGTGAACTATATAAATCACTTTGAAATGGAACTTATTTGGACTGCGATCTCCCAACTAGTGTCCCTTCTTTCTATAGTATGTCATGATATAAAGAATCTGGACCTTGTTTATTTGATTTTAGATTTCCCAAGCTCTATAATTCATGTAAAAGCAAACCAAACAGGTGATAGCTGTAATGCAGTATTAGAAGCACTTTTTCCAGTAGGTATGTTTGAAAGAGTTTTTAGAATTTCTGGCGGAAAGAAATTGCATTTTTTGTCCCATGTTGTGATTTTTCTTAAGGAAAACCTGAACCTGATACATTGTGAGAATGCCAGGTTCTATGAGTGAAAAGAATAATTACATTCCAGGAGGCAAAACCTTACTCTGCCAGTAGGGTTCCACATTAAAAAAGAGACAAGCAATTGAAGGCAATCCCATTTCCCCTGTTTGGAACACACCAGCCTATTGCAAGCAGGAAAGACATTCAGTCTCTGAAGGAAAACAGTCCAACCTTTCAGTTCTGACTAATCCTGGCTGAAAATAGTTTACTGGATTTGGCTTTACTGAAATAAACATAAAGGCTTAAATTATCTGAAAAATATTTTTTGCATTGCAAAATTAATTTTATGCAGTAGGATTTCCCCATTTTCCCACTGTTACAAGACTTTTCAAAAACACATAACTTTATAAAGTTGACTTTTGCTAAAGTGCGTGATGATAATAAAAATAGTTGAGTGAAAAAATAAGCTGGAAGGTGGGCATTTACAGGCCTCTGCACAGCGTTACATTGTGTTGTTCCAGACAGGTATGGGAGGGGTCTTTCTCTCCTAATCTGCCTACTCCTCATTTATAGATGGAATCCGCGCAAAATTCAGATGATTAATTTTATAACATTTCAAATCTAGAATAAGAAACTGTTTCATTACATGTTATTGTGCAAATACATTTATACAAAGCAGCGTTTCCTAGAGCTGAGTAATGCTGCAGTTCTAGTTCTTTCTTTCTTAGCAGAAAGACATCCATTTTCATATAAATCTATATGTTATAAACCTCAGGTCTTCTAAAACCATTATGTTGCTACACATCTCATATGCTTAATTTGTAGCGCTATAGCCAAATGGCAGTAAGTTATTTTGCTGTGGAAGTTAAGAGTCTTCTCAAGTTGTAGTCTATGGATAGGAAACATTGTGCTTTTAAAATGGATGTACTTCTGAAAAAATGTATTTTTCTCTCTTTTGCAAAATAAGTCTTTGCAATCTTGCAATCCAAATACAAAGAACTTTTAACACTGCTTAAAAATCAGAAGGTAGTTGATTCAAAGTTAAATGTCCTTGCCAAGTTAAATGACCTCTTTTGAAGAAGTGGTCTTTGGGTTTTTGAGGCTGTGTCACATGCTTCAAAGGCTAGGAACATTTCAAATTAGAATACCCAGTCCACTTTTGTTTTAGCTGCCATTACTTTTCTGTATATGATATTAGAGTTAGTCATCATTTTCACTTACTGGGCTTATTGACCCAAGAAAGGGATGATAACCCCTTTGTTTGGTGACCATGACTATAGCAGCACAAGTTGTTTGTGGAAGTTATGGTAAAAGGAGGGTGTATCTGAGGACTAGGGCCTGCTTACAGTAAGAGGCTGCCTCTGGTGTCTTCTTGCAATGCCAAATTTCCTTTCCTGCTTGGGAGAATGCACTTTTAGAAAGAACCTCTGACCAGAGGTACCCAGAACTCTGGGATTCTTATCACTCAGGGTTCTAGGTGGCAAATCTAGGGGAGGATTGTGAATTAATTATTTGGTTCTATTACTGGCTGAAGAGTTTTGAAAACTCTTTTCCCACCCAAATGACCCCACCCTTCTATAGGTCTAACTCTTATTGCTTCTGTGGAAAGCCAAACCAGCTGCTTTGTCTGCAAACCTGGCTTAATGATCGTGATACTCCAAGCCAGTAGCAAAGGCCTAGCAAAGGTCTGGGCAGACAAATAGGCAGACATCAGCTAGATCAGAAACTGGGATGTGGCACTATTATATTGAAAAATACCCAGGTCCATTCCCTGCTCTCTATTAACTAAAGCAATTTGTAGGTGCCAGCCATTCCATTTCGACTTTCCTGAGCTTAAACCAACAACAACCTTGGTAAATCTTGGAGTTTTCAAAACTGTTGAGGACTCTCAGGTACAACTCTATGGAATTCTGTTAAGTTTTGTGAGATGGACTCTCAAGTTAGAACAAGTCATGGAGTCTTGGAATTTGTTTCCTTTTGAAACCCCTATTTCATGTTCCTAAGAGAATAACACAAACTGAAACCCAAAACCATAGACAGACACTAACCCTAACCATGCCTAACAGTATCCATAGTAACGATTCCAATAGAGTGCACACTGAGAATGTTTTTGCCGTACTTAGGTGACTTTGCCATTTAGTTGAAGGGTAGGCAACATCTGGTGATGTCCCAGTGAGGTGCATTCTGAATGAGATGGAACACACTCTGTCTGTGAGTGTTTGTGCCAAGAATGCCTAGCTGAGCAGGGCAGTGTGAGCAGGGTCCTGGAATTCTGTAGCCAGGGTCAGAAACATGGAACCTTGCCCTTGTGCACGATTGAAAGCAGTTGTGTTGGGAGGTGGGCATGTTAATAAGGGAATTAGGGGCAGTGCGGGTTGCCACTTAAATTTTGCTTATTTTTCCTGGATGAGTTTTACCCAATAGCAAAAAAGAATTTTGCAAAACTTTTACCCACCCACAGATTTTCATGAAAATGTCACTGACCAAAGACAGTTTTGAATTTTGTATGAATTGACTCATTTCTCCACAGGCATTTTTGCCTGGTAAAATCCAGTGTATTTACTTTGGCTTGAATATTTGGGCAGTTTGCTTTTTAAGTAACATTGGATTATGAACACAAGAAAATAAATGCAGAACTGGGGCCATGTCCCCTCTTCTCTTTGTGGCCTGATGTATGTATAGATTTACGGTCCAGGTTTGGCCATGTAGGTTATTTCTTAAAGAAGTGGAAATTCATTGTAAGCTGTAGAAAGAGTTTTTTTTTTTGATCCTTTATTTTGTGGTTTTGATAAGGCCTGGCATTGGTTTGTGACCACAATTTCATGATCAGAGGGATCTTAGGAAAATATTACCTAAATGTAACTATTAGTTAATGCTTCAGAACCTTAATATTGGCAAAAATGTGGGTGCAAAGTATTGATAAGGTTATAGTGAATGGGGAATATGTTGACATTGCTGGAAAAAGTAAATCGGTGCAGCCACTTCAGTGAGCAGTTGCTCTTGGGAATATCAAGTAGGGTTAAAGATGAGCATATCCAATAAAACCAGTTCTAAGTATCTAGCCAGGAACTCTTGCATGTGATGGCAAGGAGACCTGAGAAAAGATGTATTTGTGTTTTTAAAAATGTGTATATAATCTATGCACAGATAAGGTAAACCAATAAACTGTGATGTATTCCTAATAAAATAATATAAAGGAGTTTAAAAGTAATGAAATGCATGCAAATATATCCATATTACAAATCTCAAAAAGCAAGGTTGAGTAAAAATTTATATGCAAAGGATATGCAACATAATACAATTTACATACATTTAAATACACAAAAGTATTAGTTTTGCAGATACATAATTATGTGGTTAAACAAGGAAATCCTATGGGCAGGGTAACCAGTAACCTTAGGAGAGTGGATATTTATAGAGTGGAAAGAAATAGGAAGAAATAGAATGTGGAGATTTTATCTTCTTTCCAAAGAGAGAGAACTGAAATAAATATGGCATTAATTTTGTTTTAACTCAGTTGTGATAATACAGATGTCATAGGTGTCTGTTACAATGTTTTGCATACTTCGCTGTCTATTTGAAATGTTTCATAACTATAAGTGTATTTTTATCCTAAAATAAAAGAAAATCATTAGTATAACACTCTTAAGTTCCTTCCACACATACCATTTTTTTTTATGAGAACAGAGCCTAGGGAAATTGATTTCTCCAAGATTATTAAGTTATTTAGCTGCTCTTCACTTAATATATAACTCTAAGGTGCTGCTCTTAACTTGGTTGACATTGGTCTTACCTAGAGAGCTTTGCAAAATACCGGTACCTTCATCCCACGCCAGAGTTGGTGATTTGATTGGTCTGGGGTATAGCTCCCCAGTGGTTCTAATGGATGGCCAAGGCTGAGAAGTTCTACAAGCTTCCAAGTTCTGACACTGAGCTCTAGATAAATAAAAGCCTACCCTGTCACTTCAGTTCAAGTGTAGTCAGGCAGTTTTTAGTAGAGAGTACTTCATTACATCAATTACCTGCCAATGATTAGGGTAGCTTAGTGTTCCCTGGTAGTGGCAGGAGACTTTCAACCAAGTGTCCATCTCATCTTCATGAATATGCTTTCTCTGTAATTAATAGTTAAAAGTTGGAATGAGACTTCTGCTGAATTGTAAGCATATCATTGTCACCTCCATCCTTCTCTAAGCTAAAAGTGGCACTGAGAAATCTGTCATTTATCTCTCATTTTTAAAAGTAAGAGAGAGTATGCTCCCTTCTAAAACACAAAACTACCTCTTTGCTTTTAATATAAAACAATCTTCAAAACATTTTTGCTACTATGGACATTTTTGAAGAGTTGGTAAATTAGCAAAATATTGAATTTTCCTTTTTATCAAATCTGCCTGATATGATTAAATAAATAAAATTAACATTAATATCCTCTTTGTCTCTGGAGGCTGAAACACCACCATTGAAACATCTGGTAAAGATCAGAGAGAGTGTAGCTTCCAAATAGTATTCCACAAGGTATCAGTCTGTCAAGTATTAGATGCAAACTCAGTGATTTAAAAAGTAAAACCAAATCTTAAGATTTTTTTCCCAGTGATTCTATATAAGACAGAGATAGATATAAACATATTTATGTATAAACATGTTCAATATACTGTAGACATATATCTGTCACCATAAATTATGAATCCTTTAGTATAGGTGAAAGTAAAACCACAGAAATTCTCATCAAATGGGGAATTGACCACAGTCTATAAGGCGTCCATCAAATTGGATTTCATATCCCAAACAGTGTTTAGAAACCTGCCATTTGGTAGTGGTTTAGTTTGATTTCCCTTTAGAAGGCATTTAATCCAGTTTACCTGGGGATCTGGCTTTTCATGAACTTTGTCCTGAAAATAAATTCATAGCACATTTGGGCAAATGTTTCAAAGCAAATCATGGTTTATGTTTCTTTCCCCTGTGATTCTAGGATTAATAAAAAATAATAGATAATGAGAGCAATGCTAAGAAGTTAAATATTTGAGGTTTTATCCTCATTAAACAAAATCATTAACTACCTGATGGTTAATGTTCTTTTTAGTTCATATTTGTTTTGTGGTTCTTCTCTAATTTTATGCCCTGAACTAGCATTTTTAAAAATTAGAATGCTATAAATCTCTTCACAAATGATTAGATTAAGGAAATATATGTCAAACCTTTTGAGGTTTGTTTATGCATAGTTTTAAAAATGTATTTTTCTTAGTTTTAGACTTCGTTGGTGTGAAAAGTCATTTGGTAATTTGTTAGAAATGTCTTTTGTGACCTTTGGAATATTTCTTAATTACCTCTTTTCTTTTTTTTATTATATTCATATGTGCATACAATGTTTGGGTCATTTCTCCCCCCTTCCCCCGCCCCCTTACCTCTCTTCTTTGAGTGGTCATGTTAATATCTTTGAGTTCAGTTAGAATTTGATCGTGTGGAGCGAAAGACTAAACACATTTATATTTCCACAAAAAAGAAAAGACAATCTGACTCTCTTTGATCTTTCAGAAATGTTTTCTTCATGTTTTGGGTAGAATGATTTGGAAAAGAGATGTTTATTTTCCAAGCAGATGTATTAGCTTCTGCTATAATTACTGAGTCAAAGCCTCTAGACCATCTGTAAGACAATGGATGTTACAACCTTGGGGAGTGGATGTGTCTGGCAAACCCAGAACCTGAACAGAGTAGGCTTGATTTTACATCTGCCCTAACTCTAGACAGCCAAGTGTCTTCATCCAGTGGGGAGACTGCTCAGTCTATCGAGGTACTATTACTTACCTGAAATTGGAGGAGAAAGTGCAATGAATCCTGTGTGTTCTTATTTTGTAGTATATTATTTTTACTTTCTTGGACCATACATACGGACTTATGTAGGGAGATTTATATAATTCTTTAGAAGAAGAATTTTAAATACTTTTTTAAATGAGCAATTTGAGAAGTTGTTGAGAAATTAGAAAATGAGATGACCAGTCTCTGGCCAAGCAAAAGCAGTATGCTTGAGCAATTATACCTGAACATTCTAAACTTAGGGTGACTATTTATTATTCAAATCAGGACACTTGAGGGTAAAAGGGGTTCTGTTTCACTAGAATATTACTTCAAACCAGGATCATCCTGAGAAAATTGGGTTGTATGTACTGATAATGCATGTCCATTCATTCATTGATCATTTAGTGCAAACTGTGAGCCACACCCTGTCCTGGAATTCAGATGGAAATAAATGGGACATTCTTTTGCGCTCACAAACTTCCAGGGATGACAAAAGTGTAAATAAAGAGGGCTGAGATACAGGTCTATGCAAACTATTTTAATGGAAAAATGGGAAGAAGCTCCCAGCTCTGCCTGTAGAGAATGGGCAAGCTTCTTAAAAGAGGTGACAGCATCTTGAAAGAAGAACATAATTAATTCTTTGAGAGAAAGGAAGTTCAAGCCAAAGTAACACGGTGTCCCAGAGGAAGAAACAATCTCCAAGAAGTTTGATGTTGTAAGACAAGGTAGGTGTGGGAAGGAAGACTGGTAGGACTCACGAAGGACTTCTATCAAATAGGAATGTTAGTAAAATTTGGAAGAATTGCAATCCTAGTTAAAGTACATGCAAATCTAGTCAAAAAACAAAACAAAACTTTAAGAGATAGCTTCACCGAGGTTCTAATGCATATGAAACAAAACTTTGACTCTCTCACACCATCTCTATTATCTTTTAAAGTTTACAACTTAATGCTTTATTGAAGTATATGTGTTGGTAACTATCATATGAAACATACATTTTTCTGATGCCAAGAGACTAACCAGGGACATATAAGTGGAGACAAGCATAAAGACATTTTTGTGGACTTTAATGACAAAAGTTAAAAACATGGGGAAGACTAGAGACCAAAGCTATTCGATCAATTATGTAGAATGAGTAAGATGTGGACAGAGACCTCATACATTATCCTGTGTGTATGAGTAGCTTTCCATTAGTTAAATATTTCCTTTGTAGTCTGTAAAGAGACTGAAGTGCTGTTAAACCAAGGTTTAGGATGGTGATTGTTATGCTGAGCTTGTCAGCCCTTTTAAGACTTTCCTCCATTGCTGAGATTTACTTTGGATTTTTTTTTCTGCTCAGACTAATTAACAGAGAACAAAGCTAAATGCCTGAGATGTTTAGAGGAAAGGAAATTAAATCGATTTTCATCAAAGTGGTGCTTGCTCCCAGTGACTCTGTCTAGAAAGCCTTAGGCCTCATGACTCCTAGACTAGGAAATGCTAAGTGAAAGGAAGATGGGCCTTTGTTACTTAAGCTTACTGCTCTGGCAACACTAGCCTCACCTAGCTTAGGGCTGTCCAAGATTGGGTTATCTACCTGTGGGATGAGAGAGCACAGCCTAGATCCCTCATCTGGGCAGACATTTAGAGTGTTCCAGATAGAGCATCTGACTGATTGGGGATCCTTGCTCTTGAAATTTATGAGGCAGCTTCTCAAGCTTATTTTTCCAGAACAATTTCTGTGTTTTAGGATGCTTGTTTGATTGTACTTCCATTTTTGAGCACTGAGTATTTGACCTGTTGAGTATGTCCTTTGAGGAGAAATACTGCTACTGCTGAATGCTCTCTCCTTTGCCACTCTTCCTCTCCCATTCCTAGTTACAATTTCTGTTTTGGAACTTGTTCAGAAAAGATCAAATGGTGATTTTTTTGGGCAAAGAGAATGTATATGAGTTTGATGGAACAGTTGTAGTGAAGGGAAGATGGAGTGTCGAACTTTACAAAATATTTTAAAATAGACATATGCCTCCCATCTCATTTGTGGTAACTTCTTTCATAGTCTCCATGCTGTCATAAGGGCCCCTCACCTAGCTCCTTATTTTTCCACTCCACCTATTTGATGCTTTTGGGAAATAAAGTTGTGAAAGAGAAATTTAACCATATATTGGTGAATGACTAGGAAAAAACTTAGTGTGCAGGAAGATTCAGTATTTAGATTAGGAAGGAAATATTTAGCCTCTCTCTTAGACCAAAAACTCCTTCCAGGAAATGGAAGGGGAAAGAAAATGACTGTGTCATAAATTCTGAGTTACCAGGTTACTTTAATCCTAATTACAGCCCACAAAACTAAGTAATTTGTGAGATTTGAGATTCAGACTCTGTCCTTTTTACTACATACTCAAGGATCATTTAGTATTTACCTTTGAGTCCTACCCATCATAGCACCTGGTTCAATGATTACATATATACATACACATATTTTTGTAGTTAGTTGGTAAATAGTTGGCAATTCATTATTCTATTATTTATTTTGTATGGATATTAGAAAATTTCCATAATAGAACATTAAAACTAATAAACAATTTTCGACTTAATTAATGGAAAGAAAAGAACACTTAATTTCCTCTAACTCCCCTAAAAGTGATGCCACCTATTTTTTTTTCCTTAGGTAACCTGTGTTCTACTGATGTGAAAGCTAATTGATTTTTTTCTATTGCTTTTGAAAGTTTGAAATCACTCTGATTAAGATTGAAGTGTGGGGTAGGGATGGTGGTACGTGTTTATAATCCCAGCACTCTGGATGAGTTTGAAGCTATCCTCATGTACATAGAGAGACCTTGTCTCAAAAGAAAGAAAGGAAAGAATGAGATGAGAGGTACTCCTGGGCAGTAACATGGTATTTGAAAAGGAAGGATTCTTGGAATATGTTAAGAGAATCTAGCCTCTGTAATAGAAAATTTCAAATCTCTGGCTTAAGGATGGTTTATTTTCTGTTCAGTTCTAACACAGCTAGCTTTGCCAACCATATAGTAACTCAAGATCCTTCAATCTAATGGTTCAGTAATCTGAACCTAGTGTGAAAGATGTTACTGAGAAGCTTCGAGGAGCCAGATCTAGAAGTGACACACTTCACCTCTTCTCTTAGACCATTGAGCAAAAGTCTATCATATGACCCCAACTAACTACAGGGGAGGCTGGGAACTGTGGTCTCCCTGTATGGCCAGGAGGAAAATTAAACACAAAGTGTTAATGAGTACGAGTGTGTTATCTGCCCAGGGAACTAGAAGTGCCCCCTGCTTTATCCCTGACGTACCAAGGTTTATCTTCCTGAAGAGGAAAAACATTTCAGTCAATCTTTGAGCTTTCCATGAGTGGTGACTCTGCCTCAACACACAGGTTTATTTTATTAAGGTCCATTTCTTTTTTCCTTATCAGTGCTGGCTCCTATAACTTGCTTTTCAATTTACTAAATATTTCCTAGCTCAACCATTTTTTCCTTATTTACTCTCCAAGGATTCCATTGCCATATAGTCACTACTTATGAAGAAATTCTCCTTATCTCAAGTGATTACTTGTTATTTTTCTTCACCCTGTCTAAATTACATGTGCTTGCTGCACACTTCCCCACTGTTCATCGTCTTTCTAAATCAGGAGAATGTATGATGTCTACCTGTCCTACAGGCACACATCCTTAAGGGAGATCGGCTCATTACCAAGGGCAAGGCCATAAATTAATCACCAAGAGATCCACCAGTGTACACAGAAATTCTGAACTGCTATTTTACTAAGACCTGAAACAGAATATTCCCCATCTGTTCATAAAGTGCCTTATTTGATATACACAGTGTGGTCATAAATGCTGCTCTGTTCTCTGAATGCTTTCTTTTGGTCATGAACTGGTGCACACTCAAGGAAAAAAATGACAATGTGCCTCTATAGACACTTTTGGTCCATTTCCATAAATATATTCAAACAAAATGAAATTGCCTGGCTCTTAATTGCCTGGCTCTTAATAATATGTCCTTTAGTATGTTTAAACTTGCAAAATTACCCCCAAGGATGACAAATTGTAAACACCATGCAATACCACAGTCCCAGTTCAAGGCCTGTCTCAGTGTTCTGCCGACATTCACCCTTCTTTAGAAACATTTGAAGTGTTTTAGGAAAATGAAGCTAGGCAAACAAGCTTATCAGGAGTGACAATAAAAAAATCATTGATTATAATTAAGAGGCGTCACATACACAGAAACAAAGCTGCTTTTGTGCAGTGGAAAATCTACCTGCTTTCTCAAATGCATGGAGTGCTTTTCAGTGGCTTTAGATAATCATGTTGACAAAGTTTCAGGGTCCTGACCTTTTGACCTGCCTCAAGTGATTCAGCCGCACTTGTCGAAACTTGTTGAAGGTGTTAGTGGGAGGTGTGCTGGGATACAAGTTGTTGTAAAGGTGTGGCAAGGAATAGGCACTGTTTGTTTCTGAAAGCCCCAAAACTGCATCATAAATTGAGATGGGATGTGTTGGTGTTCTTGGGGCAAAGGACTGCATTAATTGAAATTGTTTTTAGCCGTCCCTCCTTATAGCCAGGGTTTCCCTCAATAGCCGAGTGCATTGACCCACTGCTGGTGAGGACTCAGCTTCTCAGGCCGTCTGGGTCAGCCTGATCCTGTTCCATTGTTTGCTCCTGGAAGGCCAGAGTTAGATTCTGACCCAGGCTTTGTGCTGGGCCCATGGAATGGGGCCTTTATGATGGAACTAGTCAAGGAAGGAGCTGTATAATCTGAGGAAATAATGGAGAAATCACTCTAATTGCTTACTCTATTAAGGTAGTAAATCAAAATCAACAACAGTGCCACCATCACTTTCCTTGAATTTAGAACTTCAAAAAACTGAATTTTACTAGACCACAGGGTCAAAAACATGGATCTTGGTGAATCAATGAGCAATTTAGTTCAAAATTAAGAGTACATATTGACCATTTGTAGTGTTAATGATTTATTTTCGAGGAGGAGTTCCATAAAAGGCATTTCTAGTTGCCTGATTGTGTGTTTCCTCCAAAGATTGGCTTGCTAGTTACCATCAGTGAGTAATAGGGGATACCAAAAAAAAAAAAAAAGTCCATTGTGTTCCAAAGGACTGATGCTGCCAGGTGTCTTGACAGGCTCCTGCTGTACTTGTCAAACAGCTGTGCCTGGGAGTGAAATTTTGAAGTTGGATTCTCACTTAGCTGAGATTAGAATAGGCTTAATTGAAGGTTTCTACAGTGGGGGACAGTTTCAAACTCTTAAATACAGAATTCATGCATTTCTAAAAAAAATTTGCTGACCATTTCTAAACAACTTTGTTTTGTGTGTTCCTTCATTTTTACCTAAATAGGTATGATATAAAATTCAAAAGAAAAAAACGAAATAAAACCATTATTATATGAAAAAATCTAAGATTATTTGTGTAATTGTTTCACTTAAAATATTTTAGATATTTCAGTGTTTGGTTTATATTTACATTTTAATGCAAAACTATTCATCTAATTGTATGTTGTGATCTCTAAAAGTGACCCTCAGGTGTAAAACAGAAAGAAAGGCCTCTGAGAACTCTCTCTTTCTTTCACTCATTCAACTATTGTGTAGCTATTTCATACCAGTCACTCTTCTGGGCCTGGGATAGAACAATGAACAAAAAAGATCAGACTTAAAAACTTTCTGTTCTCTTGGAGCTCACACTCTAGAGGAGGAAGACAGTAAATAATTTAGTTATCTGAGGGAATAAAGTTCGACACAGAGAGAACAGCAAGTACAAAGGCCTTGAGGAGGACTGTGGGTATAGTGTATTCCAGAGTGGCTGGAGTGAACAAGGAAGAGAGATCATAGGGTTAGGGGGCAAAAGGAGGGGCTGGATTTTTTAGGGCTTTGCAGGACCCTGAAAGGATAGATTTGAGTGGAGGAGTGATAAGATCTGACTTTGGTTTTAATAGAACCCCTGAGAAGTATATGGAGAGCAAACAAAATAAGGAGTAAGAAGGAGAACAAACCTTCAGGCTTGGGATCATTGCAGTATACTTCTCTTTGGCATCCCTACTTATATCCAATAGTAGAAATTGGCATAAACAGTTGGATTCTAGCCATATAAACCTACAATGCTACCCAACAGGACTTCCGAATGGATTGGATGTGGGGTGTGGGAGATGGAAGTGTCAGGGGTGATTCCAGGCTTTGGCTTGTGTCTTGAAAGATGGACATTACCTTAAAATGAAATGGGAATGACTGTGAGAGATTTGGGATGGAAGAGCAGATTTTGATTTTAGATTTGTGAAGTTTGATGAGCCTGTTAGACATTCAAATATAGGTAGAGATCAGGGGAGAAGTCTAGACTAAGCGTGGGTAATACTTAAAGTTATGTGATTGGCTAACCTAATTTAAAGGGAATGAGAAGAGAGTGATGACGAAATTGGTTGTATGGAAGGCAATGAAATGGGAGATGAGTAGTAGTACAAGAGAATTTCTCTTGACCAAACACATATCTCTTTTGCCCTGCTGCCTTGGCACCACCTCTGATGTATCTAGAAGAATTTTCAGAGGGTGGAGTAGAGGAAAGAAGATAGGAAAAAGAAGTTATTCTGAGTCAGACTGCCATGGAAATATCTTTATTTATGCTTCCAATCCAAGAAATAGGCAGACAGAAAACACAGGGGACATGTTCTAAGAGAGGAAATTGAATACTACCATCATGGTCTTAAGCTCTTGAAACTGAAGGGAATTAATGACAGAATACATATAGCTTAGTTCTTACAGAAGTGTATGTAAGCAGACACTGTGAGAAACACCATTGCCATCTATCATTAGGGTGTTAAAGAGTCCACTGGATGACTTGTAGGTGAATGTGTGTTGAAGAGGTTCAAACAACAATAGATAGTTTTTCTACCTTTCCAATAGCAATAGTCCAAAATGATGCCTTTAAAAAAATTAATTAATTTCGTAGTGAACTGGATAATATTTTGTGTTCTGGGATGCATCTTCTCCTCATTTGTCTTGCTAACTTGACCTAAGGGCGCCTTAGCTATAGCATGGCATGGCTATAGCTAGAAGGTCTCAGAGTCACATTCTAAATGTGTATATTGCACACAGGGCTCAGGTGCTGCTCTTGACCAGTGAAGCCCAGTGACTCTGAGGAAATCACTTTAATTTTAAGATAACATAATTATATTTCTTCTCACTATAGAAACAGGTTAATGAAAAGCCTTTTGTGTACCATGTATTGAATTTGTTTACTGTGGATTATGATAGCTAGGGAACAAAACCTTACATTTTAGCTTTTGGAAAATTTTATGATGTTCTTGTCTATGGCAATAAAACTTCGTTGGCTCCAGCCGGATGCCTCTTTTGTTTAGCTGTTATATCATGTCTACATCCAAAGAAGGATAGGGATTTTGCCTTTCTTTTTATATTTATTTTTCTCTTCTGTTTCCTTCAACCTTCCCCAATGTTCCTAGCACCTACTAATTCCTTTGTCTTTTCTTCTTTGCAAAGCTCTTGAGGGGACAACAAAAAGAAAATGAAGGTTGCAAAAGTACTTAAAAGCTCTGAGTGTGTTTT
Source organism: Castor canadensis (assembly GCF_047511655.1). NCBI lineage: Eukaryota > Metazoa > Chordata > Mammalia > Rodentia > Castoridae > Castor > Castor canadensis. Next base: position 67,155,599 of record NC_133398.1, read on the forward strand.
CCATTCAGTAACTGTGAAAGAAAGTATATATAGTGCTTCAAAACTGTAACATTTATTATTTATGTCTATGTATTAGCACATTTAGATCTAGTTGGGGACTGTCTTATATTCTAGTAAGATGTACTATCCTATTAATTAGGACACGGTTTTGTAACCTCAGAACTACTGACATTTTGGACTGGTTAATTCTCTGTTGATGAGTGGTTCTTTTGGGTATTGAAAGTCATTTAGCTTCGTTCTTGGCCTCTACACACTAGATGCCAATATACTCCTTCCATCCCAGAAGTGACAAAAAAATGTATGCAGTCACTGATGAATGTCTAGAGGGAGGCAAAACTGTTCCCACTTGGGTTGGGAGAAGCTAAATTTGTAAGACTTATTCATGTAGAGATAGAACAATTATTTTGAGATCTCAGCCCGTGCCTAAAACACAAATATTTGGCTTAAAAAACCAGCCTCCCTTGGCTTTCCCAAGTGAGAGCTTGTGAGAACTTCTTCCACTCCCTCAATCTCATGAAGGACCATGGCCATGACCTTTGCAACTTTTGATGACTGGTTGATGGGAAGTAATCCTTTATTGGTAGGAAGACATATAAACTCTTTCAAGTGCCTAGTTGACACTGGAGGTTTCTTTTCATGTGAAATGCTGAGATAAATGGAGGGTTAGATCCTTGTTCTAGAAATTTATCCTCTTTTTTTTTTCTGCTGGGGGTTGAACCCAAAGTCTTGTGCATGCTAAGCAAGTGCTCTACCACTGAGCTACCAGTCCTAGAATTTATCTTCTTTTGATGAGGAAGCTTCTAGGGCAGAAAGAGTGAAATATTTTAAGTCAGAGTTTTAGCCCTTAGATGAGAATCCTTACAATGATCAACTCACCAATTCAAATCTTTATAGTGAAATCATAATGTATTGAAAATGTACAGAAATTTAGAGGTTTAACTTTTCAGCTTTATTGTGTTTTTGGATGCTCTCCCTCTTGGTTCTGAAAGTAAATCTCAGTTCACTCTTCCTTTTAGAATAATTCATTGAAATGGCACACTTTTGGTACCCGAAATGGTGCTAGGTATAATAGCTCATTAACAGGACAGGGAGTCTCCTTCCATCATGGTCCAACTTTGCTCAGAAAAGTCAAGAGAGACTGGCAGTCTACAACTGTATCAGGGCAACGGTACACATGAAATTAACTTTTTATTTTAAATCATCTAATTGTAAGCTGTTTATGGACAAACAGCTTTCTGGATCTTAATCAGGGAAACAGTAGGTATAATTATTGGTAGTTACATGTGTTACTCCAGAAAAATAATTTCCAAATTGTAAGAGTTTTTAGCTAACTTGCTCTACTCAGGAGACTTGAGTTAAGCCTGAGTTTGGAGATATATTTTATAGAACTAGTGGCAATAATAGACTTTGACAAATGAAAGCAGCTTTATATGGTTTGTACAAAATAATAAAAATCCCACTATGCTCATGACAGAAGAAAATTAAGTAGAAACAGCTGTACTAGGACATTTTCTTTGGACCCCAGAGAGTAAAAGAGTTTTCATGGTCTGAAACAGACTGCAGGGAAGCTGAACTCTACCCAAGATAATAATATCTTACATTTATGAAGTCAAGTTTATGAAGCACTGTCCCATGCACGGGATGATTGGATTCTCACCATAATCCTTTGAGGTACAAAAGGTGGTTGCTGCGTTCATTTCCATTTCAAAATGAGGGAGCAGTTCACATTTGTTTCTTCTGAGGTTAATAGCCACTAAGTGCTAGACTGTGAACCAGGACCCCAGCTTGCTGGATTCTTAGACCAGTGTCTTTTCCACATGGCCTTCCATGAAGTAACTGTAAGGTATGTTTAATTATTTAATACTCTGCTGTTTTTCAGGGTCCCCAATTCCAGTTCTCCATTCCCACTAGACCTACAACATCACACAACTCTGGGGGAACATTTATTTTGGTTCCCCCTGGTTTTGTATAAATAGAGGGCCCCATGAGGGGCACATTTTACACAAACCATACAGAAAATTCCATCCCTGGGGGCAGTTTCTACCCTAGTGTTAGGAACTGTTGAGTGGTACAATGGATGAGTAAAATGGCTCTCTACCCTGGGGACTTACAAGAATCAGCCCTTCTCAATATTACACCAATCAAAACACCATATAACTTTATAATACTACCTGTAAAAATCAACCACTTGAGTAGACCAGCTAAATTAGAAAGAAAGTGGCTCTACTGGTTTCATTTCTTTAGTTGTGGAAAGACTCTAGCATAGGACAGATAATCATTTCATCTTGTTTCCAATGATGTACTTTTGTCTTTTTGAGTTTGGTTATTCTATAAAAGTTCATTTTGACTTAACAGCATACTTCTCATCTCTGAACTATATTATGAAGGAGTATTGAAAGTGAGGTTTTCTTTTTCTCTACATTCTAATTATACAGTGTTTTTAAAACTATCCAGATATTTTGTTGTTAAAAAAAAAAAGCACCAAAATACTCTCTCATGTTTTCCAGAAGTTAATTGTCCTCTTGTCATGGTTGATTGATTTTGTGGGATCAGAATGCATGTGAGAAGATGAGGTTTGTGACTAAGAGAGTATGTGGTTAACATTTAAGAGACAGAGAAATGACCTCGCGGTGTAAACCTTATACTCCCATACCATTCCACCTGTGCTGGTTTCTGTTGTAGAACTCTATTGTCATTATGTATCAGAAGGAAAACTAAGTAAGAGAATCTCAAGATTTTATATTTTATACCATTTAACTCATTAAAACACTCTACTATACTATGTCATCTTATAGTTGCAAAATTCAATATGGAGGGTGGAATGGGCAGTCTAATTGTTTCCAGTTTACAGACTGGGAAACTGAGGTTCAGAGAACTTATGTGAGGGAATTGTTCAAGTTAAGAAATTATATGTTTATATTATGCTGTGAATCTTACCTTTTTCACCCAAAATAATATTTAGGAATTTAAAGGGAAAAACAAATTTTAACCAATTTAAATTCTTTATGGAATAATGTAAGATATAAATATAATGCAGACAATATTTTAAAACATGGTCACATAGTTCTGTTAGTACTTAGTTTGTGACTTGCTATGTCCTACAAAATAGGAGTCAATAGAAATTAGGTTTGAGAAGGACATAGAAAGTCCTTTCCTTAAACTCCATCTTGGAATGGAATTTTGATTTAAGTGAATTATGTGCCCCTAAAAATTATGTTGCAGTCATTACCATCAATACCTCAGAATGTCACATTACTTGAGACTAGGGTCTTTACAGAGGGAATCAAATTGACACAGAGACAGCTATGGACAGGAAAGATGATATGAAGTTATAGAGACAGGGTGATTCCATGAATGACATTGGGGTGCTGCATTTGTAAGCTGAAAATGGCCAGCAAATCATCAGCTTTTATTTTATTTTTAAGCAACCATCAGAAGCTTTGAGAGAGGCACAGAACAGATTTCTCCTTACAACTCTCAGACCCACACCTTGATTTTGGGATTTTATCCAGAACTATTACAGAATAACTTCATCTCTTCCCTTCCCCTTCCCTTCTTTATGTCCAGGCTCTTGTTATGTAGTCCATGCTGGCCTCGAGCTACCTAGGTAGACCAAACTGGCCTCAAACTCATGATCCTCTTGCCTCAGCCTGCTGAGTGCTAGAATTATAGGCCTGTACCACCACACCCAACTTAAATCTCTCTTATTTTAAGCTACCTAGTTTGTCAATTTTGTATAGAAATCTTAGAAAATGAATACAGTAGTAGGCCATTACTCACAGGGTTATGTTCCAAGGTCCCCCAGGGGATGCCTGAACCATTGACAGTATTGAACTCTGTATATTTTTGTTTCTCCTACATACACACATACCTATTATGAAGTTTCCTTTATACTTTAGGCACAGTAAGAGAGTAATAATAATAAAACAGAATTGGTATAACAACATGCTGTAATAAAAATCATGTGACATATGGGTGATATAGGAATAGGTAGAAAACCCAAAACATGAAAGCATTTGATGTCCCCACTCCAGAGGAGCTAATACAGAAACCTTAAAGCAATAGAGGTTATCATAAGAAGGGGATCAGTAACCAGGATAAAGATCAGTTAGAGATGAATCAACATGGGTCATGACATGTGTACACAAAAGCAATGCTAGGAATATTTCTGGATAGCTATCCTTAACTCAACTAGGAAAAACACTTTGTCTTCTTATTATGCTTGTGTCTTTTCTTCAACAAAACTAGTGATAAAGGCAGAACAGGACCTGCTTGGAACTGCTTGAAACTGAGGGGAGAGGATGGGAGAGGGGGATGGGGGGGGAGAAATGACCCAAACAATGTATGCACATGTGAATAAATGAATAATAATTTAAAAAATGTGATTGAACTAAAATTCCAGGACCTTACTGTTAATGACTTGCAAAAAATCCTTAGGATTGATTGTTCAACATTAAAATCACAATAAATGTGGTATTTTAAAGAAAAAAAATGATGTGAATGTGGTCTCTCTCAAAATATTGTACTGTGCTTACATTTCTTCTTGTGATGATATGAGATGATATGAGATAAAGTGAGGTGAATGACATAGGCATTTTGATGTAAGTATACTGTATTATTGACTGACAATCCATCAGGACAATTACTGAGTCCTGATGAGACCAGTAACTGAAACTGCAGAAAGTGACTGTATATAAGGGGGAACAACTGTCCAGACTTTCCTCTGTGCTGGTCTCCTAGCTTCCCACGAACTGCTGCAGGTGCCACTTCTGTTTTTCCCTTTTGTCCTCAAAACTATGGGAAGTCATGCTGTGGGACTGCAGGCCTGGTCTTGAAGGCAGGGCTAACCACTGGAATATTCTGAGGACAAGGACTTGATTAAGCCTGTGATTTAAATGGTCTCTTTAGCTACAGCATGAAGAATGAGTTTGGAAAGCATGTGGGAAGCCAAACCAGGGACAAGTAAAGAAGTTTTGCACTGGTGCAGTTGAGAGTTAATGAGGGCATAACTTAAGGTGCAGGGGCTCTGAAACATCATCCATTCCTTTAAGTCCCAGATGTCAGTCAGTACAGGCACATCTGGGCACTCTCCCTTAGCCTGTGGGTCAGAGAGGTGTGAGCCAGTTGTCTTTCAGGAACACATTCTGGTTCTTGTGCCCATGTTAACCATAGTCACTATGTAATAAAGAGATAGTGTTCACATTGAGAATGGGAATTTGAGGGAATTCATGGATTTTGAGGAGTTGCATGTTCTGACCCAAACATGGGTATCCATCACTTTGAGCTCTACATGTGGGTTTGTTTAATGCTTTTGGCAGTATATGAAAGCTAATTTGGGGGAGATGAGTGAGTGAGCTTCTAGGGAAATTAATTGGTGGGCATATCTATATTTAAGTCATGATCCTTGGATTTTTATGTCTCAACTTTGATCATAACTTTTTCCTATAAAAAGAAAGTAAGGAATGAAGTATGATTTTACAGCTAAGGATGGGACAAAACATTTCAATAAACTAGGAAACAGATTAAGTTTAGAGTCATAGCAACAGTTCTAAGGCACTGTTGGACCACATGTAGTTGGGGGGAAGAGATGCTAAGGAGGCTTAGTTCACATTTAATTAATCTCTCAGGGTAATCTGTTTATGGGGGTCTGCTGCCAAGCCTATAGGTTGCTTTCTTCAGAGGTGAGGGTTAGTTGATGAAGTGATTTGTTATGTTTCTGTTACACAGCATATCGATCTTGCTCAAGGAAAATGTTAGCAGTGTCCCTTCTATATCATTCATCTACCCCACCCCCATACATTATCCCCCCACCTTAGTAATTCTTGTGTCAAAGAGGGACATCTCATTAAGAATAAACTAAGGTCAGTGAATGACATGGTTCCATGTTACTGTAGGATTTTTAAAAAGCATTCACTGCTCAGAATGGCAAAAGGGAATTAGCATTTAACTAAGAAAGTGTTATTGAGTCTTGAAAGTAGATTCTTTCTTAGCTTCAGTGAGAAACTGAATTCTGAGAGACTGAAATTTGTTTTTATTTTCATATCCCTGCTGCACCAGCTCTTCTTTCTTTCATCATTCAGTGTCCTGCTGTGTAGAAGAATCTATGAACCTTTCAGTGTGATGCTGAGACCTTGATTTTAAAAAGTTGTGAACTATTTCTGACATACATAAAGCTGTAAGAAAATAAAGCAAACACTCAAGTAAGCCAATGGAACAGAACGGAGCCCAGATATGACCCACAGATAAATGGAAATTTACTAGTTAAGAATTCTGACTTTTTGCTTTGTTGTTGTTGTTTTATTTTTTTTCCCCTGAATTGGTTAGTGGGCCTTCCTGCTGCCTTACTGATGTAAACCAGGCCCTATTGGGTTCCTGGGACATGATCCCAGTAAATTGCCCATGTTGACCATAGTCAGTCTGTAATGAAGAGATAGTTTTGACATTGAGCAACAAGTTTTATTTAACAGCAGCACAGCCTGCACTGATACCAGTGCAGTGGAGTGTGTTGCTAAAAGAATCTCCCACGTCTTGCATTGAATTATGCACCAATTCCTGAGGTCTTTTTTGAGTAAAGTCAAAAAGTCCCAGAAGAGAGGAAACTAGTGGAGGAGCTATAAGAGATGCCTTCTCCCTCGAACTGCCTCCTTACCAAAGAGTGCACAGGTGACCTCAGCAAGGGTGTGGCAGAGCATCAGGTAAGCCCACCCCGCTGTCCCCAGTTGAGGCCAGGATTTCATGGAGCATACAATGCCCTTTATTCCCTCTTACACAGCAGATGCTCTGATATTATTACAGGTCTTCACTCAAGCAGAGGCTCACGTCTACCTTTTTACTCTGAGTCCTGGAAGAACCTTTTCCTTTTGTCTCTTTATTTATAGCAGAGGTACCTTTGGTTCCAAGCAGTTTTGTGTGACAGGAAGTTCTAAGAGAGGATATTCCTGCCCCAACAGATTAGAGAGGTACAGCTCTTCAAACCTGTATATCCTCTTGGGAGGAAGATTTTTGCAAACAGAAGCCTTCCTCATGGGGAAGGGGTATCTTCTTTCTAGCTTATTCTCCTCCTTTGTTTCCTTCATCTCTGTCTCTCCTCTCTCCTTTCCCACTAGCTGTTTTTAGAAAACTGCATCAATCACAGACAACTTTCCTAAACTCAGAGAGGGAAGATTTCACAGTATGAATAACCTCAGATTAAAGCGATTTTTAATTTAGTCCTTTAGCTACTTCCTGACCCCAAGCCTACTTTTTAAAAAATTATAAATGGCTACTAAATTAAAGAAAGGGTCATTGAGAACTTAGAGTCCTGAAATTATTCATAGAATGAATGTGTTACTTTTTTTGTTTTTGGTATGAGTTAACAATACAAATGACCTTTCAGTTGAAATTATTCCTGAACTAGGTATACGAGTGATTCAGTCTCTGTCTATAACACAACTGGTAGGGGGAAAAAGAACCGAACGCTTGTATTTACCTTAAGTCTAAACAGAGTCAATTAACAAATCATCTGTTCATTTTAGGACTGTGTAGAAATGTAGATTTTAAGTCACTTTTGGTGATTCAGAGGAGTTTTTTAAAAATTATCTGTTTGCCTTTGGTTAACAAATATAGCTTTGCTTTTTCCTCTTAAAAACATTTGCTTCTTTCTTTCCTTTGTATTCAGATTTATTCTTGTAATAACAAAATCTGTGATGGAGAATTTTTTTCTTTAAGTCTGGGTTATTGTGTGTAAAGAAAATAGAGCAAAAGCCCAGATTTTGAGTTGGAACCAGTTGTGATTCCTGTCACTTGCTGGCTTTGACACCAGGAAACCTCCTAGAAGGTGAGGTTCCTATCCTGTAAAAAGAAGATAATAATACCACCTTGTAGAGTTGTTAGCAGGGTTAAGGAATAAGAGATAACTATAATGCCAAGAAATTAGTAAGAACTCACTTTCTAGTGCTTGTACTTCTTTCCTTTTGTGTGGGCAGTTTGAGGTTCAGTTGAGGTTAGCTATAGTGTAGATGGATCATTAAATGTGAAGTAAATTTACTGCCAGTTCTCTTTCATAATTCACAGATGAAAGAAATCAGAAGAGTGAAGGGTCTTATTCAAGAGGACAGAATTGTTGGTAGAAGAAAGATTAGATCTTATAAATCCCTTTCTTAGACCCTGATCTATTCTCTTACAATATAGCTTGACCATAATTTAATAATCCTTACTCTCGGATCTCACAAAACATAGCAGCCACCTCTGAAACATCTTGATTTAATGACACCAAAAGATCTGGAGATACAAGCAAATACAGTTTCCTACTACTTGTTAATTAAGGAAACTTGTAGAACCTATAATTCATAGGTCCTTCGGTTATTATGAAGCCCCTTCATTCATATCTATCCTAAAATTTAAGAGTACTCAGGATTTACATATCTTTTTGATGTATCACAAAATGGCACCCAGTTATAAGATTTATGTCCAGAAGTAGATTGGCAAAGCATGTTGGCAGATTTTACTTCCATAGGAGACTTACTGAATTACATTTTCACTAGCTATATATGAGAGTGGCAATTTCTCCCACACTTTACCAACACAGTATATTAGGAAATGCTCTGATATTTACTCATTTGGTAGATTAAAAATGGTCTCCTTTTAAGAATTTGGTGACCCATTTTGTTTTCCTCTTGTGTTAGTCATCTTTCCATCACTGTGACAAAATACTTGAGAAAATAAACTTATAAGGAAGAAAGATTTATTTTGGTGCATGGTTTCAGACATTTAAGTCTATGATCCTGTGGCTTCATTGCCCGTGGGCATGTAGCCATCAGAACATCATGGCAAAAAAAAAAAAACATAGCAGAGGAGACTGCTTACTTTGTTGCAGCTGTGAAGCAGAAAAGGTGAGAATCCCAATATCCTCTTTAAGGGCATGCCCCCATTCATTCAACTTCCTTCCACTAGATCCTGCCTTCTCCCAGTGGCTTCACAGTCTGGCAACCAAGCTTTTAGCATGGGGCCTCTGGTGGACACTTATGATCCAAACCATAACATCTCTCTCATTTCTCAGCCCCTCCTTCTTCCTTCCATATTCCTTCTCTATCACTTTCTGTCTATTATCTGGTGTTTTGAGTTGACATGTTAGATTGCTTAAAGTTTTTTGTTGGAATGCATCCACCCTGCCCAGAATTTAGACATCAGCAAGAAACTGAACCCAAAGAAGATGGATGAAAAAAACAATGAATCTCATAAAAACTAGTTAATAGCAAGTCATTGATTCAACACATGATCAGCCTAAAATTTTTGTTTTTGGAATGGATTTTATGGTGTGAGACCTCAGGGATAGTGAAGTATAGAGTAGGCTTTTCTGTCAACTTGTCTTGTCAAGGCCAAAGAATGCATCTTTCATCCTGGTCTGAAGTTCAAGTGGAAAGCATTTCTCAGTCCCAGGTACAGCATACCCATCTAGAAAAGTTGTCAATGTCCCAGTCCATCTCAGCATTGAATCAGATGGGGAACGGTGGGTTTCTTGGCTATAGGAAGCATCCTCAAGACCTCATCAGCCTCTACCTACTTATAGTTCCTTATGGTACCAGTGGAAGACCAAGACTATGTGAACATTTGCTCCTTGTCTATTAAATTGTTAAAAGGTATTAGGGAAGCCAAGTGGCTTTGGATTCAGGGCCAACTCCTTGGGTGGTTGTTTTAGTCTTTAGGCCATTTCCTGCTCCGGTTTTGGCTAGAAAGCTTTGGCCAATCCCAAGGGGAGCATTGTTTACCCTCCTTGCCCTCCACATGCATAGTTCTCCTGTTGTGAGTGCTTTGCAAGAGCCATCCACAGTCAGTGAGAACATTGCAGTCAAGGCAATTGACTCTTTTAAGTATTTTTTTCCATCAAGAAAGTTCATTTATTATATTAACTCTTTTTTAGGCAGCATAGGGTAGTGTTTAAGAGCATGAACTCTGAGCCAAGACTCCTTGAGCTTAAGTCAAGACCCTGACACTAACAGGGCAAAATGTCATTTTTCCACCCCAACTCTCAGTTTCCTCATTTGTAAATTTACAAGTATACTGTAGATGTGTATGTGTATAGCTTAATGAAATGTCTGGTTTGGAGTGAGTGCTCTATGAATATTATTAGTATTATCAGTAGTATTATTTTTATTTTAGACACAAAGAATAGTTGGAAAAATACTATGTACCATTCACATAAAAATTTACATGTATTAACCTCACTCACAATAACTTCATGGGTAGTATCATTTTAAAAATATATGGACACTAAAGCACTGAGAAGTTAAATAAATTGTTCAAAGAACTTATCTAAATTAGAAAATGACTGAACTGAAGTTTGCAGTTCTCTCTCATCTGATTCTGCCTAGGGAGACTCATTTTTTAAAATTTGCAGTCCTAAAGAAAGATAAAAAACAAATTCTGCCATGATATACCCAGGCACTATAACCAAATCTTGCTTTATTTTTTATAAATAAGCTTCAGATTCTCAATAGAAATAAATTCAAGGGCTCTCCTTAAAATGGAATCAAATAATGACTAAGCTGGAGTCTGTTGGGGCTTACAGACCAGAAGGCTGCAGTAAGAAGTCTGGTGTTTTCTAGAGGATGATGAGGGTAGTGAGCCTCTTTGGAAGGAACAGGGTAGTGCAGCTGTATTCCAGCTCTGACTAGAACCAGGGTTTTAGGGACTTCAGATGTATTGACCTAGGGGGGATGGGCATAGGAACACCCTAAATTCCCTATGAGCCTAGAAAGGACAAGGTGTACTGATTGTGGGACAGAAGGACCAAACAAGGAGCAAAGTCCTTAAACATTATACCTCTATGCAAAGAAGGCACAAAAGGAAGGTACTATTTTGTATGAATAAAAATAAACTGTTCTTTTTGATCACCTGAAAATGTGGATTTTTCCTTCTCCTTTTTTCAGGCATTTTCATTTTCAAGGTAAATCAGTATTAAACTCAGGAATTTATTAGGTGATACTTGTCTTTATAGTTCTATCCCCTTTATACATTGGAGCCACACATTTCCATAGTGTAGTTGCAACAGACTTGAATATTTGAATGATGAAGAGTCATGAAAAACTAGTTCAAATCAAAATGCTTGGGACTAATCCATAAAATGAAAGTAAAGCAAACAGTTACCCTTTGTTTGAAGCAACTTGTGGAGGACAGCCTCCCGCCAGCTTTGTCTTAAAACAGATACGTGGATATAGATGTTTCTATCAAAATGAAGTCATCTGTAACCCCATATGAAGAGCTATCTATTCCATTTTCTTCTTGAGGAATGAAGACAGCTTTTTGGGGTAAGGCCCTTTGGCTTGGCAAGCTGCCATATGGGATTCTGGCTGTGAAGTATCTGGACTTCGGAAAAAAAAGTATTAGTATATATATTTTGACCATAGTTTTAATATATAGGACTTCATAAACATAAAACAAAATAATTTAAAAAGTTATACTGACAGCACTGAAATTTTTAAGGAATACCACACTAGATTGTAGGCTCCTTGAGGGAAAGGACAAGATCACATTTATCTGTATCCTCCTGGCTTTGGAAACACATCCTGTCTCTATATAATTAGTGTTCCATAAGTATTTATTGAATCAGTCTAAAATGGTGAGTAGTCAATTTTAAGAAGATAATTGTCCTGTGAACTTTTATTTGTAATCTGTAAATCTCCTTTCAGATTTGGTTTAAGGGACAGGCATGCTATCAGATCACTCAGGACACACATGGACAATGAAACTAAGGGAGAGTGTCACTTCTGTTGGCCTTCTTTAATCTCTCATTATGGTGGGCATTAATGAAGTGATAACATTCCTTTGTCTTACCTTCAAATTCCACTTAATTATTTATTTGATTGTTTAAGCATGTATTTTTGTACCTAAGATCGGGCTATCTCCATAGGACTGGAAAGATAAATAAAATCCAATGTTTGCCCCCCCAAAAGAGTCAGGAAAGTCAGTAAATTGTTGCAGGTATTCTGATAGGAGAGTTTGTGTACATGACACTACTCTCTCTTTTGTCATCTCCTTTCTTTCCTTTCTTCTTTATTCCTTCCCCCTTTGAGAAGTGAAATTCTTGTAGGGTGTGTTGGGGTCAAGAAAAAAAATTCCAAATCTAGCATGGCTGTGATCAAACACTGTCTATCAAGTCAGCTGTTTTCTATTGTGGCAAACACATTGAAGGTTTATTAGTGAATGAAAAGTGGAATCTGTCTGCAGCAGTGTGAAGTTCAGTGGGAGCCATTCCATGTACCTAAATTACCACAATGCAAAATGGATAATAGTGAGAAAAACAAGGTATGAATAAATCTGAGTGTATTCTGGACCCCAAGAGAACAATTCTGTATGAGGGATGTGGGGGGATAGAAACGCAGATGGGATGAGAGGAGAAAAATGAAGACTTTGTGGAGGAAATGGTCAGACTTAGACTGTGTGTAACAGGGTTGTTTGGGTTCCTTAGGATTTTTAACTGTCAGCTCACATAGGAATAGGAATATTGGGAATTTCTGTTTTAGGTGCTGAGTTGATGCTTATTTCACCTGTGTGAAATCTACTTTTTTCCTCTTAAATCTCCTACTGTTTTCTTTTAATGTGGTTGTCAATACAAATGGATTTTAAACTCTGTATCCTGTACTTTTTTTGTTATTCTCTGTAGCAAGGGGTTTTTAAATTGTTCCTTGGCACTGAAGGATTTAGTTGGGGTATTTTCAATAGACTTTTGATCTATCTGTAAATCGGTGATTGTTTTCTTTTTTGTTTATGAAAATAGCATTTCAGAATCTATTTTCCTATTCTTCTTTCATCTTAAAATGTTTATTCTTCTTTGCTCAGTAGTGGCTCTATATAGTTTTGTATATGCATGTATTCAAGGCTTTCATAGGAAAGTATGTTTTGCCACCATAAGCAGAGAAGTAATAATATATGTTTATCCATGACCTAAATAGGGGATGAGAATGTAGATGATTTGTTTTTACAGATATTCTACTTCTGCATTCAGTCTGACTAAAGAAAACCTAATCTTTATTGCTATTATCTATTATAAATATGATATGCTTCCTTTTCTTCGCCTCCACTTAACACTGATTATTGGCTGCAAGCAGGTGTAATTATCATTTTTTTTCATTTTAAACATTTCCAGTTTTAAGGACCCATCCAGTCCAATAAAACAATTATGAATTGACTGCTGACTGTATGCCAGGCACTATACTAAGAGCTTTAAAGACGGTGGAGGAAGCAATACTAGGAATCTCCCTATATAGCTATCCTTACTTCAACAAGCAAAAACCCCTGGTTCTCCTTATTAATGTTTATACTCTCTTCAACAAAATTGAGATAAGGGCAGAACAGTTTCTGCCTGGAAGCGAGGGGGTGGGGGGGCAGAGAGAGGAGTTGGGGAGAAAGGGAGGGGGTGGGGGAAAGGGAGAGTAATAACCCAATCATTGTATGTACATATGAATAAAGGAAATAAAAACTAACTAACTAAATAAAGACGGTGGAGGTAAGGAATCGAGACCCCCTGCCTTCTAAGGACTCATGATAACAATGTGGAAGACTGTTTATAAATCATTCTGTTATCAGTTAGATTGTGAAGAATGATACAACTGAAGAACAACAAGGTTCTGTGGGAGTTGAGAGGAAAAAGAAATTTGTTTACATAGGGATTAACCAAGTTCATTAATTTCTTTGGTTAATGAATCTATTCTGTGATGCCTAAAAATCCTTACTATGTACACTGATAAGCACATACTGCTGAGTCTCCTCAGTCCTATATTGAAACATGGTACACATATGGGGTAAGAAATCTAAAACTCTACAAAAAGATATGTAGTGGAAAATAAGAAAATCTCTTAATACATTCTATCTTCCTTCCTCTTTAGATATATCTACTTTCTAGAATTTCTTGTATCTGATTGGTTGTTAAAGATACTTTTTAAATTTCGTTGAATTCAACTCAGTGTTATAAGCATTCTACATAATGTGCTGTGTTAAGTCCAGGGAATACCACAAATAGGATCCTGATCTCTGAGAGTTCTCAGTATGATAACATAAAGATATGAATTGAATTATTGCAAATTCAGTGATATAATGGAGGTATGAGGTTTGTGTCCTGATAACTCAGAGGAGGGAAGAAATGACTCACTATCCTAGGGTGGGGTTGGGAAGTTTCATAGAGGTCACGGCCCTGCAGCTGAGACTTGGGTGGTGGGGCTTTCACTAGACTGAGGCGGAGGCAAGTAAATCACAGGCCCAAAGAAGCATATGTTCAAAGAAATAGAAGAATTGAAAAAACATGTTTGACTAGGATCCATGCAGTGGTAGATAACACTGAGAAATTGAGGCCAGATGGTCAGGGACATGAAATGTCTCATTCTGTGAAGTATGGGTGTCATCCGAGGAAGGGTGAAGGGAAGTGGTTGAAGGAGTACAGATATAGTATGTACATGAGCCATCCTTTTCTTTTAGAAGGATAATTTTGGTGATCCTTTGAAGATAGAAAGGGCAGGGGAGGAAGTGTTGATGTGAAGATCTATTAGGATTGCAAGTTGGATTAGGATGGAATGAGAAGGTACCAGTAGAAATGAAGAGCAGTGAGGTCTAAGAGGTCATAGAAAGAAAAGGAAAAGTATAAGGCATGCTCCAGCTTAGGGCTTGTGTATCTGCTAAGAGGGCATAGATGAGTTTGAACAAAGTCTATAGTCCTGAATGAGACAACAGTCTAGAGAGTAGCAAAGCATTTGCAGACTGCAGCATAAAATGAGAAGAAAAGAGAACTCTGAAAAAGGCCTACATTTAACAGTGGGCAAGTAGAAAGCTATCAGTGATACAGGCAAAGTGGTTGGTTATAAAGGCAGAATGATGAAGTCAAGAAGAGCATGTGGTAAGAATTGAGCAGGGAGTGTTGCTCAGTGTCTGACCATTGCTTTATTTTACTTGAAGTCAGGATGGAGAGATTTGGCAGTTAGAAAGCCAGTGTTGATGTTTGAGGGGGACTATAACATATTTTGGCAAGAAAAAGTGGGAGTGGAGAGTTTTGAAGAGAGATGTGATGAACTGACTCACACCTTTGACCATGGAGTGGGGATCATCTAAAGAAGTAGGGTTGGCAGATCATCTCTTCTTCTCATGTTATCTGCTCAGTGAATTTTGCCCAGGACAGCTAGTAAATGTGAGGCCAAATACAAGACCTTCTGGGGGAGAGGAAGTTGGTTGTCTAGAGCAGGAAGGCAGGGAGAGAGAGAGAGAGGAGAGCTTACCACTGGGAATGTTTCTGGCACTGAGCTTCGGATGGATCTACCCTCTGCCTTCACTGGCAAGCTGTTTTGCTGTTTCTGTTAAATATTTAATTTTATGTAAAAACCCAAACAAGATCATTTTCTATGGGCTTCCTAGAAAAACTCCCTAAAAGTTTTGCATTGCCATGCTTACAGAACTCAATGCTTCTCATCACAGATGGGATTAACCCTGCCTGCATCTTCCTGCCTTGTGAATGCAGAAGGCTTCCTGGAAGAACACAGTGCCAAACATCATAGACAATTCCTGTGCATAGACTGAGATGTACAGATTAATGGCCTTAGTCCTAACATGGTGTTCTAGAAGCATCGTCCGTCTGCATGAGGAGGAAGCCGGAGAGTTTGTTAGGTCACCAGAGCTGGGAGTTTGAAGCACAGCTTTGCTGTGCGGCATGCTTCTGTTGTTTATAACTTTCTGTAATGTGTGATAACAAAGAACAGTGTATGGTAACAAAGAACACTCTGTTACCACGAGTTATTTTAAACCACCATCCTTCGGCTGCTCAGCCTTTTTTCCCCCTTCTTCCTCACAGCTCTGTTTCTGGCTTCATGTCTCCATCACCCACTTCCACCTCCTCCCCAGCTGCTCCTCTTCGTCTCCTTGTGTGAAGTCCTTTCCCGGTGGCTGCTTCTCCTCCACCACAGGGAACCTGCTGGAGGCTGTTCCATCACAGCATTAACGATTTGCCATTATCCACCCCCCATATGCATTTCTACCAAAGGTTCTTCAAATTTAGAGAACCCCAAGATAAAAGGTACCCCATGGGCCCCTCTAAGGTTAAGGAAGTTTAGGAAGTATGTGTGGGGAGCAGGGAGTGGTAGAGATAGAGATAAAGAGACAGAGATAGAAAGAGACAGAGAGATCGAACGTTTCTGGCATCAGATTACTCTGCTGTTGGTTTTAAGGGCTTCATAGTTGTTTTCACAAAGGACTTTTTACTATCTTTTTAATGCTGCTATCCCCAAACCCCAAGTACATTTTATAGACCTGACCTGAAAGAGTCACTGTATTTTGCTCTTAAAACCTGATCTTAAAAGCTGAATGGTGAAAGAGCTCAAAATGGCTCCATCTGAGCCCCTGGAGAGAGGTGGGAAGTCATCTGCAATG
The DNA here is from genome assembly GCF_047511655.1 of Castor canadensis. NCBI lineage: Eukaryota > Metazoa > Chordata > Mammalia > Rodentia > Castoridae > Castor > Castor canadensis. The sequence continues at coordinate 67,171,982 of NC_133398.1, forward strand.
GTATAGAGAGTGATGTAGCCAGAATGGTCAAATATAAGCAATTTCTTTCCCAAAAGATTATTTCTACATATGCTGCCTTTTATTCTTGCGTGCAGTAGCAAGTGAAATGAGGAATTGTTGATATAAGAAAATGGTACATGAGGCAAGGGTATGATAAGTTTCTCTGATCACCTTTCAAGGCAGAGAGTCATTTTTATAGCTCCTCTTTCATTTTTTTTGTAATGGAATTTTTCTGTTTTCTGGCTTGGCTTATAGAACACACCTGAGATGTTTTTCTCAAACTCCTTCTTTCTTAAACATGTTTGTGCATATCTTTAGTGGTACATTATATCAAGAAAGATTATAAAAAATAATCCAAAGAGCTCAAATTAAGAAGTTGCCCATGGATTGGCTATATGACCTTTAAAAAGTAATGCAATCTCTCCATATCTCAGTGTCTTTACCTATAGAAGAGGGGAGTTGAACAACATTTCAAACATTCATTAATAATTGGAAAAATTTAAGCCCAAAAACTTGGTTTCTCCTAGTATTTCAAGTAGCAGCTACCTAAAGGGGTTTAGTAAGGATTACAGATTGCCATACTCAGTGAAAAGAGTTAGGGTATTGATTACTAATGTCTGCTTTGAACAGAGTAATAAGGAGTGGTAGCATGTTTTCTGTTTTTGCCATTCCCCCTCCAACCCTATTAACAGCACCACAGGGCAACTGTGTTTTCAACACACACACACACACACACACACACACACACACACACACACACACATACACACACACCACTTGAACCCCTCAGGGTTATATTCCTTTTCCAGATAATTCAATTTCAATTAAATCAAATTTTTGTTCCTTAATTTATCTGTCTTGAAACCAAAGGGAATAGAGAAAAAGATGTATAGATAGTTCAGTTTAAACACATCATCACTTAGACCCAGATTTTCTTAAATGAAAACTTTGGCATTTGTGGAGGATAAGGTACTAAATTATAGCCCATTGCCTATCTAATATAGTACTGAACCCTAAAATTTGGCTCAAAGAGCAAAAGCAGCTGTCAAGAAACATGTGGGAAATTATAAAAACCCCATTCTAAGTCTTTTTCAAAAGTGAATACTATTTTTTCATAATTGCTCTAGAATGTCCAAGAAAATTGTTTTCAAAATATCTAAGTAAAGAGTGGGGAGCTACAAAATAGCATTTTGGAATGCTAGATGGGGATGGAGTGATGTTAATCAGATTTCAAGGTTCATCTTGACCCAGTGCCTCTCGGGACAGTGATCAAAGTTTTGTGAATCCCTCTGATGCGGAGTTATTCATTAGAGTTCTCAGCACATAATTATGGACTGTCAGAGGATCTCGGTTTTGTGTAATAAATGAGTAGCATGCCTGCGGCTTGCTGAAGTGTTAGCTTAATAACTTCATAAGATAGGTTGTTTTTCTTCTCCCTCAAGACCTGAGCAAACTGGCTTACATGTTGCCCACCCCACCTCAAATGAAGATGTAAAGTTTTAGGATTTGGATTTCTTTGAAAGTTTATTTCTAAGGGGAGGAAACACAGCTTTGCATTTTATTCCCTTTTCCTTTGTTCTGCCTTCTTTTGAATTGGAAATGCAACAGATTTTGTTTTCATGCCTAAATCTTGGTAAGGATGTGTAAGTTTGTCTCTTACTGCTCATGGTTCTATACAGTAAGATGTTAGTAAATCGGTGCTGATAAGCAGTGCCACATTTAAATTGCTGCCTGCATGATACTCTTACTCAGGGATGCAATTATTTCCCTTGGTTTTGACAAGATGTCAACTGTGATATGCACAGAGCACAAACATATCCTAAGACACCCGCGTGCATTCGAAATGTTTCCAGAGGAAAACTCAAGTATGTGTTGGGGGCTCCTATTCTGACTCGTCCTCTGTCTTTGGATGTTTGTTTATGTTTAGAATATTAGCTGATTATGCACATGAATTGGCATTTAAAAAGCATGAATCATTCTATTTAGTGATCATAATTAACAGCAGTTTCTAGAAATATTTTGTCTTCATTTTCAAGTTTGAGAATATAAAGAAAGGAGAGCAACTCATTATAAGTCATTTTGTTGGTAATGGTGGTGGAACACTTGTACATAAGAGCTCCCAGAGGGAAATCATGTGGCTAATTTATGATGGACTTGAATTGAACACCTACTGTGTGCAGCTTGCTGTTGAGAATACAGAGATGCTCAGAATCTGCCAGTGAGGAGTTGATAGTCTAATTGGGGAAGCATATTCGTCACAACAGGGTAATTGCTATAATAATCCCACAAATTGCAGGGACTTAACACAGTCAGTATATTTCCAGGTAGTTGCAAGGGCTTTCCACACATTCATTCAGGAATCCAGGTTCCAACTACCTTGGGTTCCACTGTAACTGAGGTCTACCATGCTCTTTCCATTGAGCCAAAAATAGAGACGATGAAAAGGGATTTAATTTGGGTTATAATACATATATACACGGAAATGTCACAATGAAACACCCTGTATAACTAAACAAAAATAACTGTTTTACAAAAAAGGAGATAAGAAGGTAAAACAGGTCCTGCCTGGAGATTGGTATCAGTGGTAAGGGGGAGGATATAAGGAAAGGCTGTAGGAGGGTGAATGTAGTAGAAATATTATGTACTCATGTATAAGAATTCAAAAATAAGACCTGTTGAAACTACTCCAAGAATGGGGGAAGGAAGGGTAAAAGAAAATAATGGAGGGGCTGAATTCAGCTATGAAATATTGTGAGAACTTTGGTAAATGTCACAATGTACCCCCAGTACAATAATAATATGATAATTAAAAAGTAAAATAAAGAAAAGAAAAGGGGTTTACTCATGGGAGAACTGAAAACATGCATGTTCCTCTGTTCATAGCCCATTGGCACATGGCCAAACATAGATGCAAGAGAGTCAGGAAATGTAGTCTGATTTACTACACGGCTGGGTGACTCTGCCATCAACAGTAAGTATGTACAACAGAGTAACTAGAATTAAATCTGGTAAGGACAGGATGGACAAAAGCCTGGGGAGCCAGGAGAGAAGAGCTATATGCTCAATATTTTGAAAAGAATTAAAGAGGATCATTTTTCTACCAGCTCTGTCTTATAGTCATGTTCCCACATCACACAGTAATCCTTAGTGATAAGCTGGAATTTGAGTGCTTGGGCAGCATTAAATATGAAACTCATTGTGTAACCAGACTAGCTAAGGGATTCATAGTTGCCAAACATTATGGGACAGACTCTACTTTCTACTGTCATGCCCAGGGCCTGCCAAGCAAGTGTGTAAAAACACCCTGTGAAGTGGAAATCCTGCCTATGAAAAACAACTGCTCCATGAAGCTTCATGCGTGCAAAAATGGTGGAGGCAGGCAGAGCCAATTCAAATGCTGTTTGCTTAAGTGAAAAGGGTGTAGAGGTTTTATTGATGGGGCATAAAGAATTTTTAACAGGAGGTCTGGTTTTAGGTATTGCTACTAAAGAGCCTTGTAATATTTGCCCTCCTTTCTCAGCCTTGATCTTTCTCTAATGCCCTCAGACTTCTTCCATTTAGCAACTATGAGATTTCAGTCACTTACTATCAGGGCCAAGATTTGGTTCAGAAATATAAGGGGATGCCGAGAGTTCACTAAGTGAGGTAAATAATGTTATAATGTCACATTTAAAGTAATCAATCTTAACTTAAAACTCCATGATAAACAGAATACCAAACTTTTAACTAGGACGAGATCAGTACTGATGACTTGTCCTTTGCCTCAGCTTCTACCTGGCTCAGCACAGCACTGCTCAAGACCTTGTCTTTACTGAAAATGTTGAACTCAGGGCCTTGTGCTTGCTAGGCAAGCACTTTACCACTTGAGCCACTCCACAGGCCCTTTGTGTGTTAGTTATTTTAGTTATTTTTGAGATAAGGTTTCGCTTTCTTCCCAGGCTGACCTGGCCCATGATCCTTCTGTTTGTACTTCTCAGCATAGCTAGACTGACAGGTATGTGCCACCACACACAGCCATTGGTTGTGATAGGGTCTTATGAACTTTTTGTCCAGATTAGCCTTCATCCTCCCAATCTCTGCCTCCCAAGTAGCTGGGATTATAGGGTTGAATCTCCTTGTCCAGCCTCATCATGGAATTTTTACATTAATGTGATTACTTTTGATATTGCATCAAAGTGGTTTTAATTATGGTTACCAAGTTTTTGGAGCCCCTTTTAAATTATGCACCTAAGGAGAATACCTCACATCTCACCCCTCCTCTAATTCCTGGTTTGCTTCTCTGTTCCCAGTTCCTCATACAATACCAGAAATATGGTCAGTGCTCAGGAAATGCTTAAGAATACAAGAAATATGGACCAAATAAGCTAAGAGATGAGGTCTCCTGGAATTGGAAGAAAGGGTGGTATTGGAACTTTAACATGTTGTCTCCAGCCTAATCAGAAGGCCAAGTCTCATGGGGGCCCAGTACAGTCAGAGTCAATGGCTTTTACAAGCAGGCAGATTCCTGCAAAGACAGTTTTACAGTAGCATTGTCCAAATAGATCCTCCTATGTAACCTTCTGAAATTATTGTGCATATTTTCCATCTTCAATAAGAGTCCTCATAGTATCATCTCTTTGTATAACAGGTATCTTTCAAATACTTGTCTTTCTCTTTTCTTCCTTTTTTAGTTCAGTTTTTTTTTTTGAAGGCAGTGTTTATATTTGCTCATCAGCAGCTAGTCATTGAATTTCTCTTATGTGTTGAGTGCTTTGAATGATCCCAGAGATCTTTTGAGGTAGGCTTACGGTTTGGCTTTGTTTTGTTTCTTTCTGTCTGTCTTCCAAAGGTAGAGAAGGAGACTTTTCCTGATTTTGAGTGGTAAATCTAGGATTCGAATCCAGGTTTCTCTGAAAGCACAGCTGTGTTCTTTGCAGCTCTGACTATGTGCTTGGGGATAAAGGCATTTCCCTGCTTATGACTTCAACAGTGTCCCAAAGGCAGCAAAACAGGATGAAGACTTTGGAATTGCCCTGACCCCTGACATTGGAAGGAGCTTTCTTTCCTGGAGAGGCAGATGAGAAAATCACATCAGTGGAATGAGTTGCTCCAGGCTAGCAGACTCTTCCAGATCATCAGGCCTCCTTTTTGCTTTTGCTGCTGCTGCAGATACTGCAAGAGGTTAGAAAGACTGCTCCCCACTCAGAGTAAGCACACATGACAGGTCCAGGCAATCTTCTTCCTAATTTGGCTTTGGCAAAGATATTAAACAAGTCAAACATTGCTTTTTTTTTCTGTGAAGAGGGAATAATTCTAACAACTTCCAGTTACCATCTTTGTTGGCAGTTGTTGAGAAGATGTAAAGAAAAAAGTATCTGTAATTTGTGTCATCCACGCAAACATTTACGTATTTGGGATTAGCTCCAAAAGTGGTATGACTCTAGTTCCGAGGACCAGAGATGGAAAGACATAAACTGGAACCAACCACAATGGAACTTAGGTGCAGGAAAACTACCTTTAGCATGAAACGTCTTATTTACTTTAAGCTGTTTTTGCATTGGAGGAGTGTCACAAAGGTTTGGCTCTGTTTAACAATTTCCTGGAAAAACAAGTCTGCATTTCCAGCAATTGACCTGAAAGAAATATTTCTTAAAAACAGAAAGCTTGATAATTTTCCTAGGGAAGAAAGGTGAATGGGCACATTTCAAAGCACAGCTTTCTCTTATTCAGAACTGTCAGTGTCCTCTGGGCTCTTTATAAAGTAGCCTCACTGAAACAGTACAGCCTGGAACTAAAACTTTCATGCCAAATTTAATCTAGAGAAGATTTTTAAAGCCATGTTAAAAACCTCTGAAAGAATGGAGATTATAATGAAAAACATTGACCTGACTGACCATAATTTATCAGCAGGAATGGCAGTGCCATAATAATAGTGGTTTCTCCAATTCAGCTTGGTTGAAAGGGACCTCTTAGCTTTCTTTGGTGGTCAGTATATAGAAAGGCAGATAGGAGTACATATAACACCTTGTGGCAGGTGCCTTCCCTTTTGCTGGATCTGTTGTGGCTGCCACATAGATCTTCAGAGAGATCTAGAGCCATGTAAGAAGAATTACACAGTTATAGAATCAGAAGACTTGAAAGGGAACTTAAGTCATCTAGATCTGCAATGGTCAGACTGAGCCCAACTCAACCCAGGAGTTTCACAGAAGGATAAGGCAGAAAGGGGGAGGCTGGGCTATGTAGAAGTATCTGGGGTAAGGCCAATAGACATGGCCAGGTTGCTCCTTAGCCACTGCTTTTAAATTCTTTACTTTAGGTTTGGCATGAAATAATATTTTCCTAAAGGATCACATTGCTAAACATTATTTTAAGACTAATTTTCCTTCAAGCCAGGAATTTTCTTTATATTATCTTAGGCCAGAGATAACTCATTCTCAATTTGCTCAGCTTTGATGACAGAGAACTGTATCAGTCAGGGTCCAGTGAAGAGACTGGAATCACACCAGTCATTTTAACAGAGAGAATTCACTCAAAGAATTGTTAACTAGCCATCAGGAACTGAAAAAGTAAATAAGGAAGGTTATATCTGCAAGAAGCAGCTATCCCCTCCTGAGACAGGAACAAAGGGAAGAAATTGGAATTATTAAAATGTGGAAGCTCGGAGGAGGGTATGGAGCTGGGAACCAGATCTCTGAGGAGCAGACTGTGTAGATGAGGCTGGTTCTGGGAGTGTTGGAAAAATTATAGGCTGGAACCCACTGCTGTCACCAGAAAGAACTGCTACTGGGGTCAAACTGACAGCTGATGAAAGCAGCACACTAGGAGGAACCAGCCTTTCTCAACTTGAGTTTCCTTCCAGTTCCCCCTATGGGTAGAAGCTGACAGGGAGCCTACTGGCAATAGAGAGTCGTGGTTAGCAGTTCCCAGCATCACACACCATAGAACGGTGTTAGTGAAGCTAAGATGCAATAGCTAATAACCAGCACAAGCACTTACTGTTTCCCAGTGTATCTTGTTCTATTGTTGAATCCACTTTAAATGAGATGCAAAACAGTCAACAAATTTCCTTTCCTTTATTGAGGGAACTCATCTCTCTTTTCTCTAGGTTCACTATATCCAATTCCTTCAGACTGTTTCAAGGACATGTTGTGGGAACGTTTTGGTTGTCATTCTTTAGCTACTGGACAGTTTTTCAGCATCTCTTTTAAATATGATTCTCAGTTTTTCAGTTTCTACTGAAAGCCTTAAGGATATGCATACTTTCCATCTTAGCAATTATACTTCTAGGAATTTATCCTTATGGATTTTTCATGGTTTGCATAGAATTAGATGTAAAGTTATTAATTTCAGAGTTTCTGACAGTTTTTTTAAATAAAGACAGAAAGCCCATAAATGTTCAAGAATAGAGAATTGGTTTAGACTATGAAGCACTCAGTGTATTATAAATAATGATGAAGAAGAAAATTTAACAATGTGGAAAGAAAGCCACAGTATATGTTTTTGGTTAAAAAGGTAGGTTATGAATTGGCATGTACAGCATCATTCGGTTTTTTTTGTTTGTTTGTTTGTTTGTTTTCTGGTACTCAAGGTCTTGCACTTGCTGAGTAGGTGCCCATGCCTCTAAGCCCTTTTTGCTTTGGTTATTTCTCAAATAGGGTCTTGCATTTATGCCTGAGGCCACTATGGACCGGATCCTCCTATTTGTGATTCCTTGTAGCTGAGATGACAGCATACATCACTACACTGAGCTTTTATGGGTTGAGATGGTGATGGCCTTGAACCAAGATCCTTCTGATCTCTGCCTTCGTGTACTAAGTGTCCAAAATACGGTAGCTATTTTGAGGTGGTCAGTTTTGATTTTCTTTTTTCTACTTACTTGTATTTTCTTCATGGTTTACAATCTACAATTAATTGAAACACCTTGATCATAATACAGTTTTCTTTTGTGTTGAAGAAAAATTAATTTGGTGCTCAGAATAACAGTATAGGTATAGAATCATAAACAAGGGTCATAGGAGTGTAACACAATAAATGTACTTCAACTAATGCATTATATAATAGAATTACAGTTTCCCTTCAACTAAAAAATATAGTTCTAGAAAAACAACCTAAGATGGCATTCTTTTTCCTTTTTTCTTTTTTGCAATTATATTGCTCCATAATAAGCTTATAATCATTTAAAATTCAATATATTTTTTTCTCATGGGGGCTATGTTTCTCATAGGATAGGAAATGGAACCTGGTATTGGAGTTTTCCCCACACTAGACAGATTTAAAATAAATTTTTAATCAACTTTATTGGGTAATAACTTACACTCAGTAGAAAATATCCACTTTTAGTATGAAGTTCTATAAAATTGGACCAGTGTATACACTTGTGAAACTATCACTCCAGTCAGTATATGGGACATTCCCATAACTTTACAAAGTATCCCTCTGCAGTCATTCCATCTGTCAGCTCTGGGCCTACATAACCAGTTCTCTTCTTCCTCTTACTTATAGATTAGATTTGATTATTTTAGAATTTTACATAAATAGTATCATCCAGTATGTAACTTTTATTACTGGCTTCATTGCTTAGGAAAAGAGCATGTTTAAATAGTTCATTCCTTTTTACTACTGAGTAGTATTCACTGTATAAATATGCCTCAATTTGTCTGTCCATACAATTGTCAACAAGTATTAGAGTTTCCAGTTTTGAGCTATTATGAATAAAAATAAAGCTTCTGCAAATATAGAATCCTAGTTTTTAAACCTATATCTAGGTTTTATTTATATATAGATCTTTTGAATATCTTTTTTCCTTACAATTTTAAGAAAGTTTTATTGAGCTATAATTGATACCAAAAAATGGCACTTAAATGTATACATGTTGATGGGCTTGAACATATGTCCGCATTCATGGTACTATCACCACAATCAGGATGCTAAACATATCCATCACCTCCAACAACTTCCTTGTGTATTTCTGTGATTTTTTTGGTGTGATTCTCAGCCTTTTAAAAGCTCAGTTCTATCACTGATCCCACTCATCATCCTTGTGACGTGCCAGCTACTCAATTGATGCACAAGTCTTTAATGTCTTCATTGTGCTGTCAGCATTGGTGCAAAGATGGTTGGAGGAATCGGGAAACTGCATGCTGCCTGCTAGCTCGTGACCCAGAACAGTCTCTTAAATGGGAACTTCAGTTTCCGTATGTGGGGATTCCAGAATGTTGCAGGAGATGATTTTGTTAGATTGGCTTCAGTTCTGAAATTCTGTGAATTGGTGAAAATGTCTATCAACAAAATGAAGGCAAAATCTCATGTACTGCCATCACAGTGGCTTTAGAAGTGACAGGGATGACTGAGGCCAAGAGGCCTGGTACAGGAGTTAAGGAGGAGGGAAGAGCCAGCAGCTGGAAGGGAGATAGAAGAGCTTGAAATACTAGAGAGTGTGGTAGAAGGAATGACTGGAGTGTACTCCTGGGGCAAACTTAATGAATAAAACTTCAAACCTGCACTTGGCTCTCAGTTTGTGCAATAGGATTCTACAGACTACTGATGCAGTGACTATTTTGTGTTCTGTGTCATAAGCAGCAGTTTGTGTACTTATACACATCAGCTATCTACAAAACAATGTGTCAGGCGCTACCTTATATACCTTATATGTATCAGATTACTTAAATAAATTTAATTATTTCTAATAATTTACCCATATCAGAGATTAAGACACTGAGGCGGCAAGAAGTAAAATCCTTGTGGGAATGAGGGTTTGAATTCAGGTGGTCTGACTCCGGAATTTGTACTCTGAACTCTAATATTATATGGCCCCAGAAGTTGGTATGTTCCTGGTTAAGATTAGGGAAGAGTGCTTTGAGAAAGAGGTGACAGTAACATCTTCCCTCTCACACAGTGTTACCCCTACGGGCCATTCTGAGTGTATTCATTGAGGCTGGGCATTGCCACTATTAGACAGCCAATTATCTGACCTACTGTGTGGTAGCCCATGAGTGCTTTAGAATGACCTGCGTGCTTACTCAAAATTCTGTCCTTTATTCAAGATTTTCTGAATTTGAAACTTAATGGGCAGAGACCTGGCTACTGAGAGGTAGCAAGTCCCCAGGGGATGTGGGAGTGCACTGAAGTTTGGAAAGCACCATTTCAAGCATCCTGTGTTTAGATGAATGTTGCCCATCAGTGCTCTGTGCCAGCCCAACTGTAGTGCTCATACTTGTAAATCGTGGCAGGTGAATGCATCTCTGTCTTCTCTGCACAATGGGAGCCAGTTGGTGGGCACTTGAGAAACAGGTGTGCAACACAAATGCAGTGGTTTCAAGTTATCAAGCTGGTTACCAATTTGAGATTGGCAGCTATTTTTACCCTCCAAAAGGGAGATACGTACTTGAGGGGCCAATATATTTTTTAAAAAGTAATAAACCCAAGCGAAAAAGGATTATACACACAAACATGGTCTATGGCTAAGACATGTACTTTTAATTAAGAGTTCTTTTACTACTAATTTGGGCTTTAAGTGAACTATAAAATGATGAGTGTGGCTTTGTTAGGCTGCTTATTTGAATCACAAAGTTCTCTCTCTTTTTTTTTAAATTCACTCAACTTACATAGAAGAAGGAAACTAAACAACCCACCATAGCAGCACAATGATTGAACAACAACAAAAAAAAACCACAGTCCTCTCTAGAAAGCCAATTCTCTGTCATGTGCAGAAATCTCTGTAATAAGCAGGATGTCGTAAAAAAGGAGTTCATGCTTGGCTAGACTTTTCAGCAAATTGTAAAAAGGAAAAAATGTCATGTTTTATTTACAGTGAATGCATTTCATATATGAGAACCAAATCCTGATAGCTCAATAATGGCTATTTAAAATGGTCCTGGAAGTTTTATAGGAAACCCTCCTCACTTGCCAAAAATTAACTCATTACTTCCCAAACATTACTGATGGACTGGAGACATGCTGACTTCATCCTCATGGGAGGGAGAGTTGGACCTATGTGAAACCGTGCCCACCAACCACATGGCAACGTTGCATACTGGTCCTTTGTATATGACTGAGGGAGGGCTTCATAGTTTGCCCTTTTCTCGATAATCCAAACCTTGCAGTGGTGTAAATAGTAAAGAGTCCTATTTGGAGGACTTGAGTTGGGTGTGAGGCAATCTAGTCAAGTCTAGTACCAACATCAAGATGAACTCTAATAGAGAAGATGCATAACTTGAAAGTATTCTGTGCCACAGAGGAAAGAGCCCCTGACACAAAGTGTGGGAACTGGAAATATAAGATGATTCCATGATTTGTGAAGGACTTGCTGCTCAGCTTTGCCAACTCTTCCTTAGTTGCTAAAATAGTAGGAAGACCTGACAGGCGGATATAGGTAGTTTTTTTCCTTATGTGACACAGAGCTGTCTGTTTCATTCTCTGTCCAAAACGATGTTCCCAAGGCCTGTCCTCTTCTGATGTTCCTCTTGGTATTATGTTGCTTGTTTTTTGCTTTATTATGAATAAGTTCTTGTGGGTTTTGTGAAACTGACTTGTAAAAGATATAAGAAAGTAGTAAATGTTTTCCCAAACAATAAAAATACCAAATTAGGAATTTTGGGTTCCAAGGGGTGTGGCATTGTAAAGACTGAATTTTCCTCTTCCCATCAATTCTAGCAGACCTGGGAACAGACATGTAGTGATGAGAGCTCCTGAAAGGTATGGATATAGGCAGCTGTCACTTAAGCTTTTGCTTAGTATTTTGTTCCTTATCACCGGACAAGTGTCTATGCACTTCTTTTAAAAGTCAATATCTGAGATCCAGGATAGTGTAATAAACACTGTTGGTGATTTCAAGTCCACCAATGAATTAGGAATAGCTGTTTCAAACCCTTATTTGAGTATTTGGTTTGGCCATGGATAATTAATCAATAATTCTGTCTGTTTATGTAAGATCATTTTGGATTCCTCAGGGTTTCTTGTGTTTCTTATAAAGTCGAGAGGAGAGGCGAGGACAGGAGAGGAAAAGAATGAGGAGGAGGGGGAGGGGAAGAGGAAGGGGAGAAGAAGGGGAAGGAGAGGATAAATCTGCAAGGTTTTAAGGACTTACTTCCTTATCACACTGGATTGGCCTTGTGGTTACATAGCAGATATCTTGCATTTATAGTCCCCATCATATTGTAGCTTAGAAGTGTGACTACAGGCATTTGAAGCCCATGTCTCCTGATGATACGTCTTCTTTAAATTCAAGAAGTACTCTGTGACAATTGCTAATTCCTGAGCGGGAGCTCTTGGTGTATTAGTATGCTTTGAAATTGAAACACCACACGGATCTCTTTGCATAAAATTGGCCAGAGCATCACATATGGTTTTTAAAGGAAGAAAAAAGACCCCAGGTATGAAAGAAAAGAATAATGACAAAATAATTTTTGTTTTTTTGTCAGTACTAGGGCTTGAACTCAGGGCTTTGCAGTTGCTAGGCAGGCACCTTAACCACTTGAACAATGCCCCCAGCCCTTTTTGCCTTAGTCATTTTTCAGGTGGGGTGTCATGTTTTTGCCCCAACAAGCCTGGACCATGATCCTCCTTTTTATCTTCCCACATAGCCGTGATATCAGGCACACACTCCCATGCCCAGCTTTATTGGTTGAGATAGGTTCTTGCTAACTTTTTGCCCCGGCTGGCTTTGAACTATGATTTTTCCCTATGCCTAACTACCAAGTATCTTGGATTACAGGCACCCACCTTACATGTGCATATTTCTGAATGTTAACACATAGACACATAAAGCATGATATGATTTAACCTTACCATCTTATGAAAACTTTTTCTCTCTTAGTTGGGTTTCTTTGGCTGACCCATAAAACTGTAGAAAGCTTTATTATAAATAGTTGGAGACTCACTGGCAATGGGTGCCATAGTTAATTGATTAGTTGAATACTTAATTATTTAAACATTTGAGTGCTGATTACTTTCTATGGGGTATAACAATTTGAATTTTTAGGGCAGAGTGATGTATAAGAAACATTTATGTAGCGTGTACCCTCCTCCCATACATATACACATAAACCTTTCTCTCTCTTTCTTTCCACCTCCCTCACCTTCCTTAGGGGTCTTTTTAGTTGCAGAGTATAGAGAGACAGCACTCTGTCTGGTGACATAGATATCCCAGAGACAGTATTTAACAAACAGAATTTCCCAGTAAATATTCCTTTTTTGTAAGTTTGCAAACCTAACTTACCCTAAGTCATTACCCATTAAATCATTATACTCAAGAGAGAAAGAATCCAGATCCGAATGGATCCATATGGAACCTTCCTGTAAGAAGGAGGTTAGCTAATTGAAAAATCTGATGTGTTTTTCTATAAAGCTGTCCCAACCATAAGATCTCACGTCCAGCAGAGATAGTGAAGATAGAACTAAGGAGCAGTGTATATATACTGAGACAGAATCACTTGAGTATCTTGACTCTAGATCACTGCAAGCTGGACTAAATGGGCAGTGGATGAAGTGGCCGCTCCTGGGTTTTGGGACGATTATCCCTGGGGTCTCTCCTGGACCTTGACAGTGACTAGGGAACGTGCAGTGCTGCTTCTGTCACCCACAGGCTTCCAGATGGAAATCTTCAGAGTTTACACCTCAAACTGAAGAAGGCAGAATGTCCTTGCGGTTGGTTTTTCTTTTAAAATTCATAGTAGTATTTTAGAGTGATTCCCAAATCTTTCATAAAAGAGCTTTGGCAAAATAGCAAAACAGCTATAAAAAGGCTCTTGACGAAATTTAATGGCTAAATTTCCCTATAAGTTTGCACTGCGGACAAAAAAAAAAAGCACCCCTCCACACATACTTTCATTTCAAGGCACTTTCCATCTTAACCTGGAGGTAGGTAGGCATGCAGTTGGGGGAAAAAATAGAACAAAAACCTTTTGATACTCTGTAAAGAAAAAAGGGCCTACTATTTGACAGATAGGTTAAAAAGAAACCTTAGATTTTTCAAAGGGTTAAGAGTTGGTGAAAATGACTGGAGGCATTTCCAAACTCAGGAACTGGGCCCCATCTTTGTGTAGGACCACATGACTTTAAATCTATGCATGATCTTATATGTAGATAGCTTCTCTCCAATCCTGCTCTCTCTCATGGAAACAGCAGTGGGAAGGTTTCTAAGCCTGTGGTTTCTTTTGGCTAAATTGCTGATCCAAGAACTCAGCTACCAGTGAGGCAGTCTCTCCACTGGTTTCAGGCCCAGAGGCTGAAAGGGACCCAAAGAAGCAACCTATAAGTCTCAAAATCTGGAAGACAAAGTACCCAATTAATTCTCCCAACCATAAAGCCTTAGAGCTGGCCGATATCTTAGAAATCTATTCTGCTCAGCAGGTGCCTACATATTCAACAGAACATTTTTATTGAGCCTTATCCAAGGCCCCTAAGGCTTCATAAAACTATGAGTGTTAAAGGATTTCTGCTAATCCCATACATTTATCAAACATGGCTGGATATGAACAACCACCCAGTTCTCTGGGCCTTGGTTCTCCATAAATAAGACAAGGGCATAACATTATAAATGGTTCTTGAAATCCCTTATTTTTCTGATATTCAATCAATGATCAGATCTGAATTTATTGCTCAAGCTTGCATTGTGGGGAGAAGTTGAAGAGACATAATACACACATATAACAACAATGAAACACAAACCTTTTTTCAAGAAAGAAAAAAAGTCCCTTTGACAGTATTCTTTTTTTGACATTCCCACCATTTAACTAGAGTTCTGTCTCTTTACAGACTCTAGGATGGATAGCTGTAGGTGACTGCCCCATTGTGTAGACTGACTGTAGTGATTGGCAAATGGGAATGTCTCCTCTGAAACTCTTGCTATTTGAGCTCTAGGATTTTCTTCAATATTTATTTATTTATTTAGCTTCTGATTATACAGATTATATTTGGTCATTGTACCCAATTTGGAAAAAGCAGAAAAATATAAAGAAGGAAAATTCTAAATTCACCATTCAAACACATTTACAGTTATCCTATTAGCCTTGCCTACATGGAATGTTTCATTTCCTCTTTCTTGATTTGAAAGTTATAAGTCCTGTTTTTAAGTTATGATTAATTTTGTGATTAAATACTTTACAGTTCCTCTCTAGTCATCAAAATCATGAATGGAATATTTGGTTGATTCTGCTGTGTAAGATAAGAAATGTTGTAACTTCTTTGCATTGGAACGTCAGGATTAGATTATATGATTTAGAAGTTATTACTCATGATATTTTGTATTTCTAATTCAACAATAATTTTTAATTCACTTTAAGGTTTTACAGTCTTACAAGTGGTATTACGTGGTAATTAGAACATTTTAGTTTCTGAACTCCTGCTCACTAGTAGTGATTTTATAATAACACTTCTCTATTTCTTGAGTTCTTAATTGTGAGTCTGTTCTCTACAAGTTGGGGGATTTTTGAGAACATTTTTCAAGATGGATGTATGGCATAGTGCTTTCTGTCTAGGTACGTTCTGGGGACTTTTTCTGTTATCTTTACTCAGGAATGATGATTGTATCGAATATTGGACAATTGTGTCATAATCTTCTTTTAAAGCTCAGTCATTGTTGCTTCATTTTATCTCTAATTACTGATGCTATGGAGGAGAAGTTTGGGGATCAATCTATTTGCTGGTAACCTTACTTTTTCCTTGTTTTGATGCTTTTTCCCTTTGAAATAACATATTATTTCCTGTCCTAGATTTCAGTTTACTGTCCTCATCTTTATTATGTTTTAAATTAGGCAAGTTTTTTAATCTCTTTACTGTCTTTAGAAGTTTCTCTTTTATGAGTGTTTGCTTTACATTTTTTCATAAAGTCTCCACATGAATCTTGTTAAAGACAAGTGTGAGATGAGGCTGACTGTAGTAGGAATATTATGTACTTGTATATGAAAATGGAAAAATGAGACATGTTGAAACTGTTTCAGGAATGGGGGAGGGAGGATAAAGGAGAATGATGGAGGGGATGAATTCACGCATGATATAGTGTAAGAACTTTTGTAAATGTCACAATAATATAATAGGAAAAGAAAAAATTCTCCTTTTCTTGCAGTAAAATGATTTCATCGAAATGCTTTTATTCTGGCCCCTGTGGCTGTTTTCTCATTACACAGCATCTTCTGTGCTCTCTCTCTCCCTGTTCACTACTATGAAGGAGTTTCTAGCTTATGCAAAACTGATGTATAAGTCAGGTTCCAATGAAGAGACACACCTCACCAGTTACTGGAAGAGAGGAATTTCAATGTAAAGTTTTATTTAACCAGTCCAATGTGTTATGTACTAACATGGGGGAAGAACATTCTGAGAATTCATGAATGGCAAATGTAGGAATAGTTCCTTCATGTAGATATGGGGAAACAGTGCAAAGAAGAAACTAAGAATTTGGAAGAATTGTTTTCTGTCCAACTGAGGTTAGAGAGAGGAGACCTTCATTGAAAAGGGTCTGGCTGCATCTCACTGTGCAGTGAACAAGTTCACTAGATGCTGGTGAGTTAGAGCTGTTGAACACAAAGCTGCCTCAGTGCCAGCAAGCTAGAGCTGGTCACCAGGAAGGTGCCCACTGGATGTCTGGAGAAACACACTGAAGAGTAAGCACCACTGGGACCCCCTCCTGCTGCCACTATAATGCAATAGAAGAAAGAAGAAAAGCCCTTCCTTCCTCCACTCTGCCTTGTAGTGTCCCTCCATCTCCCTCTCTTGGTAGAGCCTACTATTTTCCAGCTGATGATGGAGAAATGTTTACAGGGTCCAACTGTAGTATCACGGAGCAGGACAAACAAGGGTGGATTTGAAATTGACAACAGCTTGCTAGATGGCACAGATGGGTTCCCTAAGGTACAGATGAAAGAAATCGGGGTGGTTTTAGTATAGTTGTATGTCACCCAGCTATCAGTTCTGCAGAAGGTCATAGTAGGAAGAGAATCTGGGCCATGACATCAGTGGCAAGAGGCAGATGTGCTTCTTTTCCATTCTTGTTGAACAGCCAGGAGGTGGAAGGGAAAATGCCTTTGCTCTGCAGAGTGCAGACATCAGCATCAAGAGCAAACTGGTATACACACTCCAGAGGGTTTCCCACCCAGGGGTCCTCCCTGCGTGGATGCTTCTAGAAACTCTAGTGAGATTCAGGTAGGTTCCCACAACTAACTGCCCCACAATAATGAGTGTTAGTGACCTGCTCAGGTCTCTTCTGTTTCCTTCTGTGTCAAGAAGTTGCTAATAGGATGAGTTTTACTTACAAACAAATATCATTTGTTCCCTTATTAAAAAGAAATGCCTTGATATTTCTGGTACATGAATCGGTCCTTGGTAATTCCTTTAAGAATTTCAGTGTTTGTGTGTGTGTGTGTTGGGGGAGATTCTGGAAGAAAGTAGAGTTATTGTATGTTAAAACTAACTTTTCTTCCAGGAAGTCTCACAATTTTAAATGTGTCTTAAATGTTTTCCTGTATTTACTTTAATCTGATTTTTAAAAAGTCCAATCTTTTTAGTCTGTTTCTTGTACCCTCTAATTGAAATTAGAATTCTTACATCAAATAAACTAAACTAATAAACTAAAATAAACTGCATGTTGTATCCATGTAATTCTTATGGGTGTCATCTCTACAGATAGTACAACCAAACTCTAGCATCTTCAACAGGCCTTTTCACCAGGAATATTCTATGATTGTCAGCTTCATTAATTAACATCACACTGACTTTGAGGATTTAGAAACATTTGGAGTTTGCTACTTGACTTTTTTTCTGACCTGAAGAAATGTATACGGTTAGTACAGAGAGTTCTATTTTAGTAAGCCTGTTTATTAATTGGTAGAACATGACATGTGTGCTATTTAATACATTAAGGCAGAAGAGCTGTGAATTTGTATAAAACAAATAAATTTGATATTAAACTAAAAAAATAAAATTTTTGTCTTTGGCTATTTTAATATTGGACTAAAAAGATTCAAAAGAAGTAAAATAAAAAGCAAAAGGTTTATACAGTGGGTGGCAATAAAACAAATACAGTAATTAAAAAAGTAACCCATTCCACTTGCTCTTGCTTTGTTCAGGGTCTCTGATGCTCCTTTTACTGCCTGGGCAGTGTTGCCTGCATGGCCTGATCTGGGGAAGGTGGTGGTGAATCAGGGAAAACCTGAGAAAATGCCCAGAGGGGGCTTTGCACCCAGGAATTGCTGATTTGTAAATTACACAGCCTGAGGGTAAAAAGCCCAGAAATTCGGAAGAAAAAAAGACCCAGCCAGTTCTGCATTCTTGATCAGGAATGGAATGAAATTCATTGCCTTTTTATAATTTTCAGAATCAAACGTTTTTCCTTTTCTGAAATATAAGGAGTGGTTCCAGTTTTAATCTTCAGCTTCTCTGCTCTGCCCCAGATGAGGACAGTGATATTTCAGTCATATTTATAGATACTTACAACTTCCTAGGGAATTGGGACCCATCTATCCCAGGATGCTGGGACCCACTTAACATGCTCTCTTGCTATTTTTTTCTTCTGAATTAGTTCTTAATTTCACAGTTTGAAGCCCATTTCCCTGTACGAGAAAATGGAAATGAAATAGGATTTTTAGTAGTTTCTTCTCTGACAGTGGTTAATTTTATATATCTTCCCTGAGCAGAAGGTCTGGAATTAAGTACTAGTAAGAAGGTGATGAGCCAAATGAAAATCATGCACAACCCTTATTATAAATCCAGTAGATATATTTTTTAAAATAAAAATTAGTAGTGTAGAAAATTTAAAAGTCAAGGAAAACCTTGAACTAATGTGTGTATTTTATGTGAATAATAACTCTGTATTTTGTTGGGTAAAAGCTTTAAAGTTTTGCTAGTCACATATACCAATCACTTCTATTATTTGTGAATTTTTATCTCATTTAAGAAAGCTTTTTAAATTAATATTCAATATATATTCTCTGATGTTTTCTTCTAATAGTTTTATAACTTTTCCCTCACCTTTGGCTCGTTACTCCTTGTAGAATGTATTTCAATGTCTAATCAAGGTGTGAATCTAGTTTTTTCCCCAACCAATGTACTTTTCTTAGCATCTTAGATCTACTCTGTTCCTACTGAGATAATATGCTGCCTTTGGCATATTCTCATGTTTGCCTTACTTTCTTCCTCATTGCTCCCTTCTGTTTCAGTGGCCAATTTATCAATAATTGAGTCTCTACATTTCAGAGTTTATAAAAAATGTCTTACAGCTTTAAAATATACTTGACATCTGGCCCCAGATGGTTTCTGTTTTATGAAACTTCTGTTTTGTTATCTAGTTTTCATTTGTACTTCGTTGCTATCAGAAGGTTTGTTATTGACCACACCTACACACTCTGCACGGGCAAGATCCTGTTATGTTCCCTTTCACTTGTTGGTTGGTAGCATGTAGAAAAGTTATGTTTATGATGACCCTGTATCTGACCCACCTGTTGATCGTACATAAACAAGTTATTTGCCTAAATTTATTCACTTGGTTTTTCTAGATTTTCTGGGTTATTCCCTTCTAATAGTTATACCTCATCTGTTTTCTTTCTTTTTAAAAAATTTTTTGGTGGTATTGAAGTTTGAACTTAGGGCTTCATGTTTGCTAGGCAGTGCTCTACCACTCAAGCCATTCCTCCAGCCCTCATTTGTTTTCTTGTTCAGTTGCCTTATTTAGGCTCTAAATATCAGTGAAATCATATGCTGTTTGTCTTTTGGGGCCTTGCTTATTTCACTTGACATTATGTCCTTCAGGCTCATCCATATCGTCATAAATGACAGGACTTCATTCTTTTTATTGCTAAAAGGTATTCCATTATGTATATACCACATTTTCTCTATCCATTCATCTGTTGATGGGCAGACTAATTCCATATCTTGGCCATTGTTAATAGTGTGCAATAAAAATGGGAGTCTGCATAGTCAAAGAGCTTTTCTAACTTCTGTGGCACACTCATATGGTTGCTTTCATTCTTCTACTAATGTACCGAATTACATGAGCAGATTTCCTGATTTTTAATCATCATTCATTCCTGGAGTAAACTATTCTTAGTGATCAAGTTTGGTTTTCAATAATGTCATGCTTTCTTCTCCAGCAAGCCAAGCGCATCACTCCTCCTTCTAGTGTAATTTGTTGCAAACCTTTAAAAGTCCCTTCCATACTAATTTATCCATTATATTACATGTTCTGGAAGAGCTAGAATTTCGCTAAGTGGTAATAAAAAGAACTATAAGTAACCAGTAAGAAAGGACATGTCTCAATACTATTTTTTTCCTTAGAGTACTATGAAATATACAAATCACATCCCTAGATGGACCTAAGGTTGTATTGACTCAGAAACAAGTCTTTCCTTTTACGAGTTGCATTTTGTAGAAATATTCAAAATTGCATTTTGTCTGTATATTCATTTGGTGAGGAAAGGATCCAAGAGAGGCTGATGAATCTATCCCAAGTTCTTAGTGAACATGTCAATAAGATTTTTTTCTCTTTTATACTGACATTAACTGCATTCATCACATTCTTACCTACAGTATCTAAACTAATTTTCACAACAGTGATACGGTTGGCAGAAGAGTTATCATTGCTCATTTTATAGGTATGAAACTAAGGTTCAGATTGGGTAAGTGGCTTAAGCGAGATCACAGCAAATAAGCCATTGTAAGTGAAACTAGACCTCCCAAATCTTCTTAACCTAAACTAGTTTTCATTCCATCTATACCTTGCATTTTTTGTACAGTGAAAAGTAGGGCTTATATATGGCAGAAGGTGGCACAAAGGCATAGGAGGTCTGGGTCCCTTCATCCCTTTTCACCTGTCTCAAAATTCTATCAGTATTTTCAATATGACAAAGTTAGCAAGGAGTCTTCCAGGAACACCATCTGTATAATCACGGTGATTTCCATTTTGAAATTCCTTTTCTTTTCCTCTCCTAAATTAGTCACTAAGCTACAAGGACAATGTGTTGAGATATTATGACTTTGAGTGCCTTTGTGTCAAGGAACACACAGTCCTTTCCAGGTGTTAGCTCTTACAATCTGGCTGCTTAGTGTAGTTAGGAAAGACAGTAATTCAGTCTCTACACTGTTTAATGACATTGTGTTGGTGCAGGGGCAGCTCAGAACCTTGAGGCAAATGTGAGGATGAGGAAGATGAGGACTCTTGCAACAGCCTTCCAATTCCTGTGCTCTTTTTTGCCACCTGACAGAAAGAAACTCAGAGCACATTATCTCAGGACACCTTGAGTGTGGGCGAACCTGGAAGAACAACATAAAATGTGCATCAACAGTCCTTTTTTCTCACTGTGGCATTCTAGCTTAATTCTTCCTGGAGTGTGTGTAGTACAATTGCTGTCAGAAAGAACACCACATTGCTTTTTTCTCTAGAAACATTTCAGGATATAAGATGTTGACTTTCATGATGCTTTTGATAATGCAAATATTCTACTGTACTGTCATGTGTTCCTGAAACTTCAAAGGAATTAATATTTCATTTATAAAAAAAGAATTCTTTCAAAAGAAGCACTGTCTCATTTTTTATGCTAACCTGTCCTAGTATATACTCAGTGTACTCCATTCTTTGCAAGTGTCGCATTAAATCGTTTTGTGGCTATTACATGATGCTCTTAAGTCTAGAATAAAAAGCTGTCTTTTTTTTTTTTTTTTTTTTTTTTCGGTACTGGGGATTGAACCCAGGGCCTCTTGCATGCTAGGCAAGAACTCTACCACTTGAGTACCCCCACTTCCAGGTCTTTGTTTGAATCTTGTTTTTGAGATAGAATCCCACTAACTTTTGGGGGGTTGGCCTTAAACTCAGAATTCTCCTGCCTCTGTCTCTGGTGTAGTTGGGATTACAGGCATGGACCACCACACCTGGCTTTTTTTTTTTTTTTAAATTCGTGTTGCAATGTAATGTTAATAATTGAGCTGTAGCCATTTTAAAGCAGGATGTTGTAACTCTAATTGAATCAGAACAATGGGGTAGAAACTTTTATCAATAGCATGCAAGAGATAAGTGAGAAAGAAGTAATTAGTAAGTAGGTTATGAGTCTAGAAAATCTGTAAGCAAGGGATGGGGCAGACGTGACAGGCATTAGAGTGGAACCTGTAAATGAGGTTGAGTTGTTTGATTCTGGAGGCTGAGTGACTAGCAGGGAAAATAGGGAGTATGAAATGTTGCCCATTAGTGAGCTGAGAGAGAGAGAGAAAGAGAGCACCCCTAGGTGGAGGGGACCAAGAGTTAGATCCATTTGAGAGGGATCATCACCCAAGGTGAGGAGAAGTAAGTGGTCGAGGAGGAGGTTCAGGAACCAGATTTGGGGTTGAAAAGATAAGCTTGTTGAATTGGAAAGCCGAAGTGAGGACAGAACTTGGGGGCTGATTATAGGCAGTCAGTCTTGCAGAACTGAGAGCATAATGAAGTGTGATGCAAAAATTCTATCAAGTGAGAGGTTTAGAGGGGATGGAATTTCCAACTTGGGTGCTTAGTTGAGACATCCTCCAGTAAGTAGAACATTTGGTTTATGCTCAAAGAAGCTAGTCATACTGGATAAGAACTTAGGGCTCCAGGAGGGAAGATGGATTTAGAATTCAATACAGCCTTAAAAGTAGGGATAAGGTACTTGTTCAGATGTAGAATATCGAAAAGGTCCTTCTCACTTGTCCCAATAATGAGAGTAGCAACAAAATCATGGATTTTTTAAAATCAGTAAGAGAGCCAAGGATATAAGGAAATACAAATAAATTTCAGGAAGCTATAAGCCCTGAAAAGGAGAGAAGAAACCCATGGCAGCTTTCATCTGGCAGGGAGGTAATAAGGGGAGGGATCTGCCAAAGGCAAGGTAAAAGGAATTCAGTTGGACCTCTCTCCTTCTTTCTCTCTCTCTCTCTTTTTTTTTTTTCTGGTGGCACTGAAGTTTGAACTCAGGGCTTTCTGCTTGCTAGGCAGGTGCTGTACCCCCTGAGCTACACTCCCAGCCCTCAAACAGACTCTTAATGGCCTCATGTTGGCTGGAGTGACTATTTAGAATCCCAGTGATAACTTGCTAAGAACGAGGTCTTTCCCTACTTTTTAAATCATCTCATGGTTCTTCACCAAGTGTGTAGGAGTGTGGGTAGGGAATACTCATAGGTGAGGCAGAAAAGCTGATAGTTTCCCAGTAAGGTACACATGACTTCTCAAGAGCAGGGCCTTGGCCTGGAGATGCTTGTGAGAGAACAAGAGAGTTTAGGAAACCCCATCGTGGTGCTCCATGAATGTTTTGCAGTCACCACTCAAAGGCCAAGAGCAGGGCAGAGAGATCTTTGAAAGGCAAAACTGTAATGAAGAATGAAGATAATTTCTTAATGACCCAAACAGAAATCTGCCAGGCTTTAAACTTCAGGAAGATATCACCCAGTTTAAATAACTAACGATTTAGTAATAAAGTACAGAGAGAGCTCTGCAGTGTTACCAATATTCACATCTCAAGTCCTGCTAAAAGGGAGCATCCTGATCTCATCATCAAAATATTGAGGCTAGTGGTGAATTGAACATCAGTAAAACTACAGGAAAGTCCAGACCCAGTTCAGCTATAGAAGAGGGAAAGTGCCCCTCTCCCTAACTAGTGTCCTGACAGAGGGGCAATACCTTTTCTGTGGGTAAATATCCTTAACTCCATTTTACCATTATTTACATAAAATGTTCAGCACAAAATAAGACATGAAATATACGAAGATGTAAGCAAAAGTGGTTATTGGCTAAGAGAAGAAGTAGCCAATAGAAGAAGACACATAGATGGCCTGCTTTTGGAATTATCAAGAAGGTTTTAAATGATTATGCTAAGTATATTAAATAGTCTAGTGAAAAAATGGACAATGTGTAAGAGTTGATAGGGAATTTCAGGAGAGAGAAGTTGCTATTTCTTTTTTAAAGTAGGGACTAAGAAGCATGTCCTAGGAGTCTAGAAAGTAGACAAAGAAAGATGCTATTGGATAGGGAAATGGTTCCTGAATCCAGAGCAGTATCTGCTTACTCTTTGCCATTCTTTTTTGTGTTCCCTATTGTGTATGTGTGTTCATAGTTGTTAATGATAGAAAAACAAAAACAAATAAAAAGCAAAACCAAAACAAAGAAAAATCAAAGACCTGAAGATAATTCCTCGGCTGGATAAATCAGAAGCCTAAGAAGCTAGGCTTGTAGATCAATCCTGGAATCACTTCCTTTTCCTTTTTTCTAGGTATAAAGCTTGAGCTCCAGGCACATTTATGATTGTGTACACTATATGCATGAAGTGATGTTCTCTTTGTCTTCTGTCCCTGACTTTATTTGGAGAGATCACACATTCAAAAGGGCAGATACTCCAGAAGAAATATCTGAGTTCCAAGCCCAGAATAGAGATAGACACCTATGGGGTATTTTTAGAATATTGCATTTTATTTACAGGTAGGGCTTTTTTTTTTCTTTTGCATAGGAAGAAGATCAAGGATCATACAGGGCCATGTGCTTTTTGCATAAACCCACCATCAAGGTGTCTCTTTTCTGAAGTTTTCTCAGAAAAGACCATTTTTTTCTTATAGCATCAAAAGTATTGTCATGTCTTTTCCAAAAAGTGTCAAAAGGTCCTTTTGGTAGCAGTGAAAAGATCAGTGAAGCATTTTTTTTTTCAGGCTGCATTCTACTGTTACCTAGGAAGTCGATTTGCCCTTTCTTTCTTTTCTTTTTTTTATTTATTTTTGAATTTTCTTTCATTTGAAGAAGAGTGAACTGGTCATACAAAATGTGACTTTACATTGTGCCTTTCAGTGAAGGACAAATAACGAGTCTGAAACAGACCCCAAATGCCTGCTTCAGTCAAGCCTTTTCCAGGAAATGAAGAAAGTGCTACGTTTTATATTTTTGTGATTCTCCATTTTAAAATTGCTCATTGACACTTGTTTCTGTGCTTTCTTGTTCAGCTCTTTAGAATAAAAGTGACATATCCTTATGATATAAATTTCTTAGGAATGGGCCCAACCAGAGAAAATCTAGTTTACAATTAGGCAGAACCAGCTCCAGAATCAGAGCTTAGTACAAAATGAAAAAGTGAAACCCCCCTGTTATGAAAGAATGAAGAGTTTTAATATGGTGATAGCAAAGCATTAAATCAAGTGGGGAGCCTTTGTGCAGGTGGGGTTTTGTCTATGCAGCTATATAGCTTGTGCAGCTCCGAAGCCAGCCCTGAAATTAGGATTATCTCAATTTTTGCTTTTTTAAGGCATTGTTGATCTTCATGAAACTACTACATATTCTAGAATGAGATAAAATTTAGGAGCCCAGTTGTAGTGGGGGGTTGCCTGGCCAGATTGTAAGGCTATGCAGGTACCATACTGACAATTCTAGGGGGGATATTCACATTCTTAGTCATCATAGATTTAGATTATTGTGGCTTTTATTATGGTCAGATGACAAAATATTGTCTTGAAGAGTGTTTTTATTCTAATATAGAAGTTGCTACTTGGGCAGTTAGTTGGCTTTTCACCAATTCTCTTTACCTTAGCCATTTTTCTTTCCTTTGTAGATCTAGTGCCTCCTGTGACTGTAAGTGACTTCACAATTTCTGGGTATGAGTGTGTGTGTGTGTACACATGCACACATGTGTGTCTACATGTTCTTTTCTCCTTCTTCTTTTTTATCTCCTTCTCTGTGTTTTCTTCCCTTTGCTTTTTTTCCTCTTCTCTCCAACCTTCACTCTGCTTCTGACACTTGGCTTCATAGAAAATCTGAAAAGCTGGCATTTGAGTCTCATATTGAATTTCATTCTATTTATCCCTCTCCCAGGAGTATTTTATTTGAAACTCTCAATTCCAAATGGCAAAAGAGAGATTTTAACAACTTGAAAGAAACCTATAAGCAGATGGTACCTATCTCAGTCACCCTTAAAACTAGTAGCTTGAAAAGGAATCCTGTATTTGAAGCAGCATCCACAGAAAATTTCACTATGACAGTGAAATAAGAGAAAATCCTCAAGAGGAAAATCTGATTCCCATACTTTCCTGGTTAGTCCTCAAATTCAGGTTCTCTGATCTGGAGGGGATTTTAGTGATAAATTAGAGATTCTACTGTGCAATCACCTGCAATTAGAACTACTATCATGAACCACATTGGGTGCCATCCCAAAACTCTAAGCCATGTCCTGCAGAGCCATATCTAAGGTCCATAGCTGTAGCTAGACGGTTGGACAGGGATGGATGTAGCTGGTGGGTGGAACTAAGCAGTTCACAGCATCAGTTGCACACAGCTATTCTGTTAGTCCTTCACCGTCACTTATCCTCTTGAGGAGGAAGAGGCTTTCCTTTGCTTGCTTGCCCATTCATACTATTGACTCTGCTCTTTCCATGGTGCTGTCCTTGATGTTTATTTTAATCCAGTTGAAGAAATGTAAGGAAGGAAAAGGAGTCCTGTTATGAAATCCAGGCCATTTTTAGCATTCCTTTATATTCCCAAGAAAGCTACAAGTTGGCTTTGGTGACCATGAGCTAGTTTACTGTTGTGGATCCCTAGGAAGAGAAAATGGCAACACCACTAATCCTTGTTTTCTCTGTATTTCTCTTAGCATGCCATTTAACAATACGTTTATCTTAATTTTCAAGTTCTTCTATAAGAAGGCCCTGCAAGCCTTCTCATGAGGTGTAATATATACTCTCTACCATGTAATGTTATATTTTAAACTTTCAAGTATCTCAAGATTGTAATCCTCTGAGAGCCAGCTCCCCTGTCTTGGTCGTCTTTGGAACCTCAGTTGCCTGGCCCTGAATTTGGCATGCAGAAGGCACACAGTAAAGGGCCTTGATATTAAGGCTGAGGGACTTACAAAACTAGAATCAGGAACAGGGATGCACAGAGCTACCCTGATTTAATCATACCTGAAATGTAGAGTAATCAGAGGCCAGATCCTGCTTACTCAGACTCCACATCTGTAGCTACTTTCTCAGAATAGCCAGGAAAGACAAAACAGGCACTTGCCAAGTCTGTTGATGTCAAGGATGACAACTCCATATGCTAAGAACAAGAAGCCCCATTTGCACTGTTCCTTCTTGGTCCAGAATGCAGAAACAACGGAAGGGAAAAAGATCAGGAATCCCAGGACTTGCTATCTCTTCTTCTCCCGTTTTGTACCAGACCAGGAAAAGAGGAAAGCATACTTCTTAAAATGAAGTAGTACAGTAATGATTCTATACAAGTCCTAGATATCGGTGGTAGGCAGATCCTTGAGTCCCAGAAAGGCTCATCTGTAGTTCCTGTGAGAAAAGTTGTAACAAACCATTATTTGGACCAGTATTTTCATTTTTACAAATGGGCATTGAAAGCTACCCAGAGTGGTCAAGTGTACCAAGAACCAAATATGGAAAACTGTTTTTTCAGACGTTTTGGTCAGAAACACACACACACACACACACACACACACACACACACACACACACACACACACATATTCTAAAATAAAAACATTTAAATTCACTCTGATTTCACAATAGCTTAGTGAAATAGAGATTTGTGTAAGACCAAAAGCCTCCACTCAACCTTGCTTGCTTAGGTGTTTAGCCAGAGGGAGGGTCTGAATTCTGCCGGGTTCTTGTCTCACCAAGCTGAAGAATGAACTCCATAGACAATGAGAGTGTATAAAGCAGGAGAGTTTATTGAGGTAGAAAAGTGTAAAGCAGGAGAGTAGAGCGCCCCAGAGAGGGTGACTGAGAAGTGATGTGGTTCAAAGCTTTTATACATTTTCTCCAAGGGCATCGCTCAATCTTTATGCTAATTAGGTGTACAGAAAGCAGCATTCTGGTTGGCTGTTCCTGTGACATTTTGATTGGTCATGTACTAGTCCTCATCTTGTCCTTATTTTGGTCAATCCTCCTTTTTCTTTTCTATCCTTTAAGGCCACAAGGAGGTCATAATGGAGGTTTCCAGGGGCCCTTTTGGCTCACTAGTTTGAGTCTTCATGAAATGCTGCTGTTATTATTATTGTTGTTGTTATTTTGAGAAATAGCACAGGTCTGTAGAAGAAATAAATAGTTTCAAGAAGATGGATCATTAGTTTGGCCTTGGAGGCAGCTCTGTGGCCAGAGTGACCTGTGAGCCATGATCAGGCTTGTGTTTACCTCATTTTCCATACATGGTCTCCCGTAGCTGCAGACCCATGACCCTGACTTGACTCTAGAGCACATCCTCACGTGACTCACCAGGATGTTTATTAAAAACCTTTAAATTCAGGCAGTGCCTCAGAACTGGGGAAAACATGTTTTTTCTGTGCTTTTGAGAGCTAGGAATTGAGGAGGTCCTGTGCAGCTGTTCAGTACATCGCAGGCTGTGTCTGTTGAGAATTGCAGTGGCCACGGAACACCAGGCCCCTGCCCTCTGGTGCTCTGTGAAAGTGTGGACAGATTCCTACCAGGTAGCCCTGTGACTTTGGACAAGTGGTTTTACCTCTTCCACACAAAGCTTCTTCATTTTTAAGTAAGTTAGTCTTTTTGAAGGCTTTGTTATCAACTCAAAGATTTTCCTTTGTTCCTCTTTTTCATGCAAATAGCAAGAGTCTGATCATTGTGAAAAAGACTGGAGGGTAAGAGTGTACACTTGAGGGATCTTCTGGAGTAACTTGACTTTTGCTTTGACCTTAAAGTAAGTACTTGGAGGCTTTTATTTGATAAACAAAACAGAACAAAACAAAATCAAAGCCTGAAGCAAGCTTATCCTGAGGACCTTTAGTAACCCTCTTTTATCTTTGCAAAAACAAGCCATGGCCATGTTGGATAGTCTGTGCTGAGTAAAGAAAGTCACAGCTTTAAAAAGCACATTTGAAATCTAAACAGTCTGTAGTTGGTCAAGGGTGCCTTATTCCCTTTTGGTCTTGGTGCTTTACAGCTAGTTGCATTATTTTTGATTTTTGTTTTTTACTTTATAAAAAAAGAAAATGAATAAACATTGAGCCTGGCTCTTCTAATTCTTTTTACTCTTATACATCCTGCAGACATTTACCCACTAAAGTAGCAAATGCTGTGTGCCTGGTACCATTTTAGGCTCTGGGGACATGTGTTAAACAAAACAAAGAATCCTGCTTTCATGGAGTTTGCAGTCTAGAAAGGGAGTGAGGAGGACCATTAACAGCTGAGCAAATTAACAAGAAAAAGTCATGAAGAGAGTAAAACAGGATGATGTCAGAAAGCCCCAAGGGTAGGCAAGAGGAAGTTTTTAGCTTGGGTGGCTAAAAAGTTCTCTCTGAGGAGGTGTTCAGTGCTCTGAGCCTGGATGATTTGGAGAAGCCGTTGCTTGATGCTGCACTGGACACTTAATACTATTTAATACCAGTTATAAAAAATTAGACATGAATGTAAAATGTGTAGCTGCTGTGTAACACAGGTAACAGTTTTGCAATAAGTTAAATGCTAGAATTACTATACAACCCAGCAGTTCTATTTCTAAGTATGCCCAGAAGAAGTGAAAACAGATGTTCAAACAAAAACCTGTACATTATATGTGTGTTTGTATTTAAGATAATGTAGTGAAACCTACTGTTTGAAAAAGGGGTGGAAGAGGAGGAGGGCTAAGGGAATACTATAGAGGGGTAAATTTGTTGAAAGTGTACTGTATGCATCTATGGAATTATCACAATGAAACCTCCTGTACTGTTAATATATTCTGATAAAAAGGAGAAAAATATTATAAGCTAGTTTTCAGTAAACTTTCTTGAACTTAAAAAAAAAACTTGTACATGAATTGTCATAGTAGTACTACTCACAAAGGCAAAGATTGAATTAATCCAACTGTCTGCGATGGATAAATGGATAAACAAAATGTGGTATGCCCATACCATGGAGTGTTATTTAGCCATGAAGAGGAATGCAGTTCAGATATATGCTGCAACATGGATGAATTTTCAAAACATTGTACTAAGTGAAAGCAATTAGACAGGAAGACCACATATTGTATCACTTAACTTCTATGACATGTCCAGAATAGATAAGTACTTAGAGACAGAACATAGACCAATAGTTGATGAGCAGTTAGGGGGGGTAGGGAAAAGGGAGTGACTGCTAATGGCTATGGGGTTTCCTTTCAGGGTAATAAGACCACTCTGGAACTAGATAGTAGTCGTGTTTATGTAGCATACAAATGCATTTAATATGAATGCGCTGTATTCTTAAAATAATTAAAATGGTAAATGTTATATGTATTTTACTATAATTAAAAAATTAAATCCAAGTATGATGTTTGACACTTTTCATACTGAGAGATATTTATATACACTTGGAAAATATCTTGAAAACTAATTATAGCTCTCTGTCTTGGTCCTTTATTTCAGGTGGATGTGGGAAAAGTTTATTTGATATTTATTTAGGTCCACATCCTCTGAAACGGGGATCTCAGGTACTGATCAAAATAGAACTGAACCTAAACACAGGTGTACAAATATTCAGGTGTATACATCTCTTCAACGAATCCATTTTAAATCCCAAAATTACTCAGATGTGAATAAGATGTGTTTTATGCCTGCGCCTCCCCCAGGGCACTCTCATGTCTGTTCTTTGTCTGAGCAATGAGACAGATTCGCTCTGTGAGATAATTTTTCTTACAAGGTAACTTAACATTTTAGAAAGAACATTCTCAACTGTGAACTTTTTGCTTGTCCCTGGATTCTTAATGGGAAGAGAAGGCCCTGGGATGAAGAATAGATGTATGTAGAAGGTAGAAGGTGATAATCCTTGTCAAGAGGATCGGTCTTTGAGTTTGCACGGGTGTCCCAAGATTAAATTCATGGTGTGACTATGGATGAAGGCAGCTCGGGCAGGAGATGAACACTGGCCAGGCATCTGATACCTCACTTTAGTACTGGCCTCACCTTCCACGAACCTGTTTGTGCCCCTAGGATGTTATTTCAATTCACACACATACATATTATTTATAAAAAAATTAGTGCCTTCTACAATCCTAGTACCTACAGTAAATGCAAATGAGGGCAGACTATCTTTGAACAAACTT
Source organism: Castor canadensis (assembly GCF_047511655.1). NCBI lineage: Eukaryota > Metazoa > Chordata > Mammalia > Rodentia > Castoridae > Castor > Castor canadensis. Next base: position 67,202,937 of record NC_133398.1, read on the forward strand.
TTAAAATATTAGCTACAGCAGTCATGATGGATTTCTTAGTTGAGTTTGGTGAGTCATCTGTTTGACATTTCTGAGGATGGGAGAAATTGGTTACAACTCTGTAACCTGGAATGTTATCAGTGATGTCTGAAGAGTCTTCAAAACTGAGGTATGAATGAGTCCTGTGTTTTTTAAAAAACTAATTCTTCTTAAGTAATTATTTGATGTCTTCAGACTTTATGACCCCCATTTCTTTGAGTCACATGAATAAAATGCTAGCTAGACTACTCTTCATTTTTTCTACCAATTGCTGTGATTTCCATAGTTATTAGAAGGTGGAGGTATGTTTAGATATATTTTTAAAGGATTTTCATATATTTAGGTTTACATGTAAAGTATTTCACCAGACTGGGTAGAAAATGTTGAGAATGTAACAATTTTCAACAATCCAGAATGCTCTACAAAGGTTACATCCACTTAACCACTTGTAAGTAGTACCCCTCCTCTCTCCTCTACCACATACACCTTTCCTTTTTCTTGGTCTACTTTTTCTACCACACTTCATATTAGAAATAAGGAATTCTATGCTTCCCATCAGAATACTTGAATTTTTTGATAAACACCTATCTGAGACAAGAGAAGCGGGTCGGTTCTGTATGCTTGAGGCCCATTGTGTGCTTTCATTTTGACCCGGTTTCTTTAGGGACTGGGAGGAGAAGGAATTTTCAGCATCGCAGGATATTATCAATGGATGCTTTCAGTTAGTTCCCTGCAACATGTGCCTTCTTAGTAATTACTTGCCTAAGATCCTACATTCACCAGAAGGAGTTTATTGTTCTCCAATGGGAGGAAAAATAAATCTCTGTACTTTTTATTGTGAAACTTTCAGTTTCCCTCAACTACAAGGATCCTGATGGCAGGTTTAGTATTTCACCTGCAGGTGTGATGGTTTACTGTTTCTATCTCCTCTTATGTGGAGGCCCAACTGTGATAGGCACGTGAGAACCTAACTAGGCGTGTGAAAGTGAAGCCAATGACTTCTAATGGACTCTTGGATTTGAAGACTGAAAAGAGTTACCACTAGAAGATTCAAATCCCACAAGAAAGGTATAAAAACAATATGGATCCCTAACCTGATATAGCTTGCTCTGTGTAGAGATGTAAAACTCTGGGCTCTTGAGACATTCTTCAGAGGATTCTGATGGAGGGAGCTTATTTCTGTATGCATAAGTATGCTAGAGGTGGGGCTGTATGTATGAAAGAGAATGTAATGAATTCAGCATAAGACACTGTGCCAGCACATGGGCTGTGGGCTTTGGATGGGAATAGCCGCTGTCTGTAATAGCTGATCTGACTGGCATGGACACTGAACAGTCAGAATTGGACACCAATTGATGGAGCAGGGTCCTGGGCAGCCCTTTTTGTCCTAGGCTTTTATCCTTTAGTAATCATACAGTGGGAAGGAGGTACGGAGGGGTTCTGCAGGAGGAGCTCAGTGGGCAGGCCAGTGGCAGGGGAATGTTACTTATCCTGGCTAGGGTATTTACCAGCCACTAGAAATGCATTTAAATATTTAAACAGGCAACTCACCAACTGCAGCTCTGGGCATCTCTCTGTATCCTGGACTTTTGAAGCACCACTTCCTATAAAGATGCAGCCTATTTGAAGCCCAAGACAGCTGGTGGTTGTTGCTGGTTGTTGTTAGATGTATGTTTGTTTCTTGGATGGTATGCTTGTGTGATACTTTGCTCAGACACCATTGGTGCCAATCTGAACTGTTACCTGCTTAGAGCCCAGACATTTGTGCTCAGCGATCTGGATGCCCCTGGTGTTGAATGCAGATTGTAGCCTGCTCACTTAAGGTGGAATGCAAAATGATTTTGAGTGTTGTCCTGCTACACATTGTTATTTCAAGGTGAAACAACACAGAAAAGTCACTGGCATTCCAGAGATGTTTTTAAGGGGCTCTACATTGCTTACTTAGAGCAAAGGTCTGAAGTATTGGAAGTGACAGAAGAGTGGTTGGTGACATGTTTGTGTGGGATTCCTGTGGGACTCTAGGGAAGGCCTTGTCCCTGATGGTGGCTGAGGAGACAGTATTTGAGATGGATGCAGCCTTTGAGAGGCTGATTGTGGTCTTAAAAGACACTTCTGCGAGTTCTATGTAAACATGCTTCTCTCTTTGTTAGGTCATTGCCTCCAGTGCGATTTAGTGCAATTTAAAAATACACACAGTTAAATACCATAATGTGGTTAAGCGAGCTGTTTCTGACTGTGTGAGTTAACTTTTTCTATTTAGGAGAGTGGCTTATATTCTCTTATGCACGTACTGAACCATGACATGACTGTGTGGTGGCCCCATATAATATCAGCATTTAAAGTGGACTGTTTAAATAGATCCACAGGGTAATAAGTTTTCAGCAGGATCCCTTGCAGTGCATGAACCATCTCACAGCTGGATTCGTGCCCTCACATATTCTACTAAATATGTTTTCTTCTCTTGATCCTCACGAATATCATTTTGAATTAAAAAATGCTGTTTGCTCTCCATGGTTTGGTTTAAATGTGACATTATGTTTAACTCTAGCTTTCTCATCATGTAGAATATTCTAGAGGGCAACAGTAGGGTTTGAGTCCTGATGTTACCACTCCTCTTCAGATTTTGGCTAAAATCAGCATGAGCACACAAAGCTATAGTAAATGAATAAAGTACCAATTTTACTTAGGACTCTGTAGTTGATGGGTTAGATTAGGAAACTTCATGGGTCTCCTTCCTTCCCACACTGTCTGAATCTTGAGTCTTACCAATACTTACCACCCAGAGATTGTTGGTAAAGTGGGAACTAAATGACCTAGACCTCCCTGGATTTACCAGATAGCTAGTTGTATAAAGTTTAAGCACCTCTGCGTTAACGGTTCCAAGGGCTGTCTGAGAATTCTTAGTATTAGTCTCTCTCCTCCAGAGAATTGCCAAGAGAAAGCAACCTTACACCACATAGTTCTCTTGTAAGCAGAGGCTTGGAAATCTCTTCTTGATAAAAGAGGGTGGTGAGGTAGGGTTCTGTTTCTGTCCTCTTATCCTAATGAAGTTTATCTCACAAAACTGAGACTGGTCATGTCTATACAACCTAGAGTGACTTCTCTACACAGCAAAAACATGTGCAGAAGGTCAGGAGTGCTGACTCTGGAGCCAAAAATCCCAGGTTTCAAGTCTTTTTTTTAAGCCTTCCTTGGCACTAAGAGGGTCGCAGGAAGTACCACCCTATAGCAATTAGGGTTTGTCTTTTTTTTCAGTATTGGAGTTTGAACTCAGGGCTTTGGACTTGCATGCTTGCTAGGCAGGTGCTTTATTGCTCAAGCCATGCCCCCAGCTCTTTTTCACCCTGGTTATTTAAACACAGGGTCTTGCTTTTTGCCTGGGCTGGCTTGTACAGTGATCCTTCTGTTTTATGCTTTTCATTGTAGCAGAGATGACAGGCACATGCCACCACACCCAGCTTTTTCCACTGAAATGTGGTCTCATGAACTTTTGTGCCTGGACTAGCCTGGAGCCTCAATTCTCCCACTCTCAGCCTCCAACATATATTGGATGACAGGCACACACCATCATGCCCAGCTGTCAATTACAGGTTTGTGAGACTAGTGAAATGACATGATCAGAACTGGAAGATAAGATTCAAAGCATAATGAAAAGCAAAGGCTCTTATGATTAAAAAAGGACATAAAAAGAATTACTCAATTCAACATTTCATCTTAAAATCTACACTTTTCTATCATTTTCCCATTAGTGGTTGTTGGACCTTTGGATGCCTGCCAAGTCCTATTCTATTTTCACAATGAGCTAAAATATTCTGGATAGATTTCATCTCTAATTTTGTCTCTTGGGGATACCTAGAAAAAGTATTGCTCTCTGCACATGACCATTTTTTGTTTATTCAAAAAGAATTGCTGTGTCCCCAATCCATTTACCAAGTAACCATACACAGTTCATTCTACTATTCCTCATATAATGCACTATTCTGCTAACTGAATTCTAAATATACCACAGTGAATGTGTATCCCTCAAAAAAATGCATCCCTAAAAGTATAGGTAAAACCCAATGACGGTCCAGAGGAGAAAAGGCTTATTGCCTCCCTAATTCTAGGAACCATGCACACTTTAAATGCAACTTATCTTACTAGTTTTATGGATGGCCTGGTCCTAGCTTTCTCATGGACAGCTATCTGCTGATGAAACTAGTGTTTTATGCTACTGCCGTATCTTACAGCTTCTTCGTACATAGTTACTGATTTGGACCCAAAAACATTACATCCTGGTAGATCTAACCCACTCTCATGCCTGACAAACCTCTTTCTCAGCATTGTGCTTCTTAAGATTTATAGTTAATGCCCTTACTGTCTTCAAGCGTATGATGAAAATGGTGAGCTGGACAGACCAAGGAGAGAGTGCTGGGGCAAGCTACTAGAAATCTTTCTGGAGGTGGATATTAACTTTGAAAATGGCTTATGGCAAGTTTTAACCTCCTCCTTCATAATGTGTAAGAATATCATAAGAGATGTTGTAAAATGCATTGTTGAAGTCTGTATTTTAGTACTGTAATATAATCAAAGAGAAACATGATCTTAAACTGATATGGCCAATTCTGGGTAAAATTTTGCTGCCTCCTGGTGATTATACTTTCTTTTCTAGCTTCTCATGAATAGTATAATAAACCATTTATGATTTTACTCCCAAGATTTCCCAAGGTGGCCTCGGTACAATTTTTGGAATTTACTCCTTCAATTTGAAAACCTGAATGACATTTGCCAGTCCCCTAGCTTTTGGCACATCTTCCATTTTTCCATGAGTACTCAAAAGATTTCTGACAGGGATGGAGCATTAGTGTTCTCGATTGTAGGGACTCAAAATAGCTAGGGCTGTGTTTAATTTCACCTTAAGCCTATTGTCTGATTTTTTTTCCAGGCCTTGGCTGTTGGGGCCAGAACTTATTTTTTCAAGTTATTACATTATTTGTATAAAAGAAAAAAATCATTTTTACAGCAAGAGTACCAGAACACTTCATCTTCCCACAGCTTTCTTGTTATGTGACACACGAGGCCTAGTGGATATATTAGTTTCTTTCTTTTGCACGAGAGCTTCCTCAAGTACCAGGGCTTCTTATGAGGATGCAGATGACAATAATGGCAAAAATGGCCCATTGTAAACACAGAGCTAAATCAAGAAAGAGGCAGAACTTGGAGCTGTAGGACCTAAGGCAACTCTTGAAGCTGGGTTATCCTATCTGACTACTGCTATACAACACAAGTCCAGTGACCCTCCCCCAAAGCCCTTTGTCCAGAATAGACTGTGTTCCTTTCTGTGCCTCATCTTGTTCTTCTGTGCTACCAAACATCTGATAGACTCTTCTCTACCATGAAATTTACTCATACTTTTGGTGTGATCAAAGGTTTTCCTCATCTCTTGCCTTTTGTGTCCTGTTTTTTATACATTCTTTTATCCTGGGGGACTTGTAAAATGGTCTGGAATAATTTATGAATGGATCTGCCCAAAGTTCAGAAGAAATTAATATAATTGATTAATGTTTCTCTTCAAACAAATAAGAAAAACCTTGCTAATGTTTCTAACTCTATGGTAGCATTCTGAGCAATCATTGTGTCAGTCATGCCTACAGTCTCTTCCTGAGAGTAGTGATTCACCTTGTAGATCCAGCTGTGAATTTCACATGTACACCTGACCCAAAGACCACTGATCTGTGGGCTGGCCAGCTGAGAGCTCTTCCCACACAAGGGTGAGAAGAACCAATCAGATTCCTTCTGTCTTCATAATCTTAATTGAAAAACAGAGTAGGACCAGGCATGGGATAACAGGAGGAAAAGATGAAAGAACATTGAGAGACCATGAAAGAACAGAGAAGGCCTTTGAGTTATTTTCTTAAGAGATAATCAGAAAACTATCATAAATGTTAATGTTCTAAGGGGCTTTGGGAGGTTATATAATCTCTCTCACAGACTTTGGACAGCTTCATATAATCATATGCATAATTGTTTTAATCTATTTTATGCACAACTTGGCACTAGGGGATGGAGAGTGAGTGGTTTTGCAAGTAGAATTAAGAGGCACACATTGTTCCAAAGATTTTGATCTTTCTTCTTTGTAGGACCTCCATTTTCATCTTGGATAGACTCTCTACCCCATCTCATTTCTGATGGACATCCCCCGGAGGTCTCCTAGCTTCTCTGGGATACTGAATGCTATCTGTGCTGGACATCATTGGTGATTCCTAGAGTTTGGATCTGCAATGTCCTCCAAGAGCCTATGTATTAAAGGCTTGGCTCACAGCCTGTGGCACTATTGGGATGTGATAGAACCTTTAAGAGGAGGGTCCTAGTAGAAGGAAATTAGGTATTGGGAATGTAGTCTCGAAGTGGAAATTGGGAACCTGGCCCGTCCTCTCTGTTTCTTTACTTCCTGGTCACCATGAGGTGAACATCTTCATCCACTATATGCTTCCTGCATGATGTACTTTGCTGACATAAGTCCAAGGCAACAGGGCCAAGCAACCATAGACTGAAAAGTTGAAACTGTGAGCCAAAACAAACCTTTCCTTCTTTTAAGTTGAGTATCTCAGGTATTTGTTACAATAATGGAAAGCTGACTAACACAGTGATATTTGCCTGCTCTGCCCACTTGGTCCTTACCGGTACTCTTCACAGCACCCACAGCACTGCCTTTCACTGTTACTAACACCAGACAGATGTAGGTGCTACCTGAGCTATGTGTGCTAGGTTTGCTAGGTTCTGCTGCTCCTACAGCTGCTATACCTGGAAGCCCCCAACCCACCAAACTTGCATTGTGTTTTCCAGAACCACAAATGAACTGAAGCTATGCTCTATTATTATTTTAAAATGAGATTGTCTTTTCCCTTTTGTCATATTATCCTAAAAAGCATCTGTGTCAGTTCCCAGCAGCTCAAAGGTAGCTCAAAATGGGTCTTTCAGTTATTTCTTCAGGCTTCATTCACAAGCCCATGGCTGTTGAGACTTGTGTGAAAAACCTTCTTCCCCTACAAGTCATAGACAGACTAGCATACTCAAAAACACACCTTTCCAAACTTCCAATACATGAGGAATTGTTTGGGACCAACCTTGTGTATCTGACCTTCTCTTTCCTTATCATGGTATATGTAATGCCCTTCGCCAGCCCTTCCTGCATGGAGCCTATATATAGCCTGTCAGTCACCTCAGGTTAGCTATATCTAAATACCACCTAGAAATACAAATCTCAAGCCAGAACTGTCACAAATATCATTAAGTACTTGGAAAGTAAACTGCATCAAGAACTTAATGTACCCTCTCTTTAGCAGCACACCTCAAAACTAAGAAAACTGGATTTCTTTCTCAGCACTCTATAGTTCATACCTTTTAAAGAATTAATTCTGACAAGACTACCTCTGGCCCCTTTCCAAAGACAGGAAGTTGTACTGAAAATGATTAGAAAGAAAGGAACAAATGGGTGTTTAAAAGGATTAAAATGCAGGAGTGAAATTGGGACCTTGAGTGGGGCTGTGGGAAGGGGCGGTGGCTGGAAAGCTGTACATGCAAAGAGAACTGCAGCTGAGAGCATTGTAGCTCTGAAAGTGGGGGAGAAAAGCCATTTGGGATTCTCAATAGAAGAATGGCCATTTCTTTTGCTATTTCCCAAATTGTCACTCTTGGGGTTCACATTGCTTTTTCACCGTACCTTTTTTCTTTTCAAGCAAGTGCTAATGATTTGGCATCCTGGTACATAGCTGCATTCTGTATAAATATGTGTATTTTCAAGTCTTTACTCAAACTCAATTCCATTTGGAACAATGTTTTTAAGGAACATGGTATTAATTCCAGAAAGCCCTTGCTGCTTTTATTGTCACCCGAAATCATACATTGTTTTCCACAGAATACTGCCATTTGTTTATATTTCCCCACAGTTTTTGTTTGGGGGAGTTTTGTTTTGTTCTAGTAGCAGCTGAAGTGATTTTGAGTGTTTGCAGCATGATGTTAATTAACCAAATGTTTCAACCTGGAACTCTGAACACCTGGGCTGACATAAATTGCTCAGAATTAGTGTGGAAATCTTTGGAAGAGTGGATGTGAAGGATTTGGAGTAAATCAGTCAGATGATGGGAGGTTTTTATTCCTACTCAATCTCTAAGCAGAATAAAAACAGATGAGTAACTGTTGCTATAGGTCTTGTATATTTACAGACTAACAAGCAGCAGCCCCCCAGACTCTGTTTGAATGAAGACAGCTTAGGCTAAGCTGTTTGGTTAGCAGTAACCTTAATGTCATTTCACTTCTCTAGTCTGCTGTCCCTCAGGCTTCATCATTTTTAAAACTTGGATATTTGCAAACTAATTCAAGATGGCTGGCTACAGGAATTGCTGCAGTGTCACAATGAATTTTGGGTACCCAATTCTTTCCACTTGCCCTTTTTTTCCCTCTGGGTTTCCTGACCCACAAAGCATATGCAGGAAGAACCATATTTGAAAGCTGGGCATGATAGTGCACACCTGTAATCCTAGCACTCAGAAGACTCAGGCAGGAGTTCAAAGCCAGTCTGTTTTAAAAAAAATAAAACAAACTTTAAAAAAAATGAATAACCAAGCAGGCATCTGCTCACCTCACACAGACTCACATACAAAATTGGGCTCTGGTCAGGCACACATCCTTTCTTCTGCCAAGTCTAAGATTTGGGAAACTAAAACAGATTGAGAACAGCTGGATTTGCAGAAAGCAGGGTTTCTCAGAAGCAGTTTTAATGACATTTGGTGTTGGATAGTTCTTGGTTATAAAGGCCTGTCCTGTGCACTATAGGATGTTTGGTCATTTCCCTGGCCTCTACTCACTAGGTTTCCACAGTAAATGCCTCACTCTCACCTCCTTAACAACCAAAATATGTCCCTGTTGTCAGCCATCCCTTGGGGGAATGCCCCCCAGTTGAGAACTCTTGGCTTTAACTGGGCTGAGTACCCCAAGCACACCTAGCTCATGGGGCACAGATTTACTCATGGAGCCACGAGGAGAGGAGCTTTATTAAGATTTTTTTCATTTGAGTTCAGAATGTAACTGAAATTCATTAAAATAATGTTTTCTAATTGCTATGTATTAAAATCACCTGGGGGAGATTTCAAAACTCTAGACACCCAGCACATACTCATAGGTTAAATAAGAATTTCTTGGGGGTGGAACCAAACCATCAGGGTTTTTCAAAGCTTCCCAGGGATCCTAATGTCAAGCCAAATTAGAGAACCAGTGCTGTATAGTGCAGTCAGGCCCCAAATAACCTGACTTGGAAATGTCCTGATTGAATAGCTTCTGGTGTTATTCATCCCACTTAATCACCACTAGTTCTCAGACTTCAGCATGCATCAGAGCCACCTGAAGGGTTAGAGTAGCAAGAGAGTTTTCTGAATCATTAGGTCTGGGCTGGGTCCAGAGGTTTTCTGTGTCTAACAAGTTCTCTTGTGTTGCTGATGCTGCTGAACCAGGAACCATGTTTGAGATCCTGTGTTGATGATAATCATAACCTTTGTTTTTGCAGAAACAACAGTGGCCCGAGTGTTCCAAATGGACAGTGTCACCCAAAGACAAACATAGAGCATCTAACATAGAACTTAAGATCTAATTTCCTCACCTCTTTTCACTTACCTATCCATCCATCCATTCATCCATCTATCCACCAGCTATCCAGTTTGTCCTAATGTTGTATCCTTTCCTTCATATTTTGTAACTTACTGCCCATTTAGTTCTATTGCAGGCACTTAAATTATTATCAGACTTAATAGTTCTCAGAAATGCTCAAATTTTCATTCAAGGTTTCCCCATTCTTTTACACCCTTACTCATTTAATCTGATTTTCTTCACTTGCTAGGTTAAAGATTTTAGGGAAAGATCTGTTACTTAAGTTCATTGTTTTCTTGTCCTTATTTGGTTATATATCATCAGTGGGAATTTCTTCATTTTTCTTTGCAAGTGCAGCATATTATAACACTTTGTTATTAAGATAGACATTGAGGGTTAGCTTAGAAATCTAACAACCACTTCCATACAACAAATTAATAAATTTTGACAGAAAATCTTTGAGATCATATATTCAATGTAGCATTTTTTTTTTGCTTTGTGTTATTTTTAGTCTTGTGAAGTGTGGAGTGCTTCATAATTTAAATGTATTGAAAATTTGATTCTTGGGCTTTAGACATTTGTAAAATATTTGAAGAGCAAGACTGTGATTGACATGTGCCCCATTTAAAAATCACTACCCATCCAGAAATTTTCAAAAAGGGTTAACAGGTAAATGTTTCGTCAGTTTGGTCAAGCACCAGGGGTATTTAGGATGCTTTTCTGTAGGAGGACTAGAGGATGTAATTTCATTAATCAGGAGGTCTCAGTTACCTGCTTGTTTGAATCAGTTGAAGTAGGGCTGCCTTGGTTCTCCTGTTAAGATGCGGATCTTTCCAGTTTTGGCTTCCAGGTTTGAAATATACTGATCCTATACTTGACATTTACCCATTGGTTTTGTCAGGCCTTCAATGGCACTGTGAACTTGAATCCTAAGATGATAGTTCTAGTCCATCTGCTTCTAACTTGAGCATCCTAACTCTTATGTATTTGCCTGTCTTGTCATTCAAAAACACCCAACATCTTTCAGACAAATTTAGGGCCCTAATAGAATCTGTCTGGAAAATTACTAGGTGTGTTGTTGGTCAGTCACTTCTCTTATTCTGATCCATCTTTCTGAGTGGAAAGTGGAGGGAGTTAGAGAAGATGGCTGCTTCCAGGGCTGCTCTTCTGTGGCAGTAAAGTTACTTGTTCTGTGGGCTAACATCCCTGTTTCCATTCTCCTTCTTCCTGGGCCCATTCCCTGGCTTTCTTCCTACAGACATGGGAAATAAATTATTTGGAAGACAGAAAGACAGGTGCTTGGACACAAGTACAGTTTGTTTGTTGGCTTCACTTGTTTTGTCCTTCAGTGACTGAACACTACAGCATTTTCCTACCTGTAATAATACAAGTAAGGGAAAAATAATTATTTTTTCAGTCAAGTCCTTGAATTAGGTTCCTTAGACACAGTTTTAATATATACAGAAATACTTGTATAAATGAATATGGTGGACCTCTCCAAAAGATAACTAGGTGGCCTATTAAGTTCCACATTAATCAGTAGTATGTAATGACCCTATGTGTGAAAAAGTGCCCTTAAGATGGGTCTGGTGCCCAAGTTAGTTACATTGGTTTTCTTCATTCTTTTCCCTCTGAGTTTGTAAGAGTTTGGTGGTCCCTAGCATTGTGGTAGGCTCTCTAGCTTTACCCAAGGGCTCACAGAGAGAGAGAGGACACAGGAGATTACCAGGCAGTTTCTCAATTGTGCAAATCAGTTTGCATTGGAAATCAGTGGCAGAGAAAAGTACGTGATCAGTTTTGAGGGAGCCCAGTGTACCATCTTCCTGATGTTTCTCCAGGCAAGGGTACCTGTCTGCACAGTGTTTAATGTATTTGAGGCTGGATCCGCACATTTAAGAAATCAGGAGTAAGGAAGCTGCACAAATATAAATTTTGAAGATTAAAAATGGATAAAAAGTAGATGGGAGAGTTGAATATATGTGACCAAATCATGTTACAACCAAAGAACTTGTCATCTTTTATAGGATGCTAACTCTGTGGTTTACAGAATGATACCCCATGCCCATTCTTAGTACAAAAACATTAAAGGGACATGCTCAGGAAATTCCCTTTCCTTTTAATCAGTAATAAAGCAGCCTATTCAGACCTGGGAAAGTATATTGAATTTCACATTTAATCTCCCAGACGTCAAGCTCTTTATAAATGGCTGTTTCTCTAAAAGGTACAAGTCAGGAGTGCTTTGGCATGGAGTTCCAGAGTGGCCTTTATCACCTTGATGACAATTTTTCTAATTTAGTTAACAGTTTATTCAGTTGTAAAACTACAGTGACTCATGTAATTAGAGGTTTCCTTCTGTGTCAACAGAGAGGATTTGGGGAGTTTGGTAACAAGCTAGACAAATTCTCTGCTGTACTCCAAAAGGAGTCGTCAATCATGGGCTAATATTTTTAGAACGTCAAAACTGAAATATGACTGGCTGCTAATCATCCCAAAATAAAACCCTCGATTAATTACAACTGAATTATCCAAGAGTGACAACATTTACTTGGACTTCATTGAAGTTTTACCAAAGTAAAGCCAGGTGAACAGGAAGAGGGAAATGTCTTTTTTCGTTAATGTTCCACTTCAGACAAACAAACAAATAAAAAACTTCTGCGCTCACAAGGATGAACGGGGCTACCCTGTAAATGTCTCATCCAACAAGGCAATTAAAGAAAAATTCTTTTTTTTGCCCTTCCTGGATTTTGTGTCTTCTCTGAACGTAGGCAGCTGAAAGGTGTGTATAAAATATTCCTTCAGGAAAACAAAGTGAAACTTTACCACAACTGTCATAATAATAGTTCATTAAATGAATGGTGTTTTGCTTTTCTAAAAAAAAAAAAAAAACCAAAAAAACACTTCAACATTTCATGAGCATAAATGAATCACAGCAACTCTTGGAGAAATACTGTAAATTAATTAAGTGACCACAAGGGCAAGATGAAATCTGAAATTTAAAACTCAGGAGAATTGTAGAATTCAAAAACTGAGTCATTGGCAAAGGTTGCTATTTATTTTCCTGTTTCTGAGAAATTTATCTTCTGATGCTTGGGTCACAGCTTAAAATAACACCCAAGCCTTATTCTACCAGCATTCACTCAGTTAAGTGGGACACTGGGGCGGGGGGAGGGAAGGGGGGAGGGAGGGTATTCAGAGGCAGGGGTTGTCCCCTACAACACTAAGCGTGATACTTGGTTTGTAGGATATTTGTCACTGAGGTATTTGTGAAATACATGTGTAACATTTATTATATGCCACTGCTTCTTCTGGTTAAAAAAACTTATTTAATCCTCATGATAATTCTATCAGATTTGAGGTTATCTTATTATCCCATTTACAAATGAGAAACGTGAGGCACAAAATGGTTAGTAACATATTTATGATCTCAAAGCTAGGAAGTTACAGAATTTAAATCCTAGGCCATATAGTTTCAGAATCTGTGGTCTGTGCTCTTGTACTATGATACCTCTAAGTAAATCTTGGTAGAAATGAAACTAAGTCTCCAGTTTGTAAAGCAAGTTCATAATGTTAAGTCATTTGATTCTCAAAGTATTCAGCAAAGAAGGCAAAGCTATTTCCATTACAGGAGAGAGAAAACGGTCTTGGGGAGGTAGATGTTTTTCCCAAACTCACCTGGCTGGTAAGTTAACAGGGCAATATGGAAGGATATGTACACCCTCTGCCTTCAGCTCTGGCTTTCTTTCTGCTAGAGGTATGAATGGGGAAGGAACTGATCTGAACAAGAATCTGCTCTAGTCTTATTTCCAGTCCTCTCCATTGGTTTTCATTTCCTCTGGAGATTAATACTTGCATGCAAATATAAGTAATAGAGAGGGATTTGACATCAAGGATGGGTCCTTTAAATACCAGATTTTCTGAAATTCCTCCTGGAATATCACCCACAGACTCTGCCTAATTCCTGCCCCATGAACAACTAGAAGTCACTGTGGTGGGAATGGATGTAAGAAGTCAAAGTTCAAACAAGAAATTCATAGGGAATGCTCCATTTGTTGGGCCCCTATTTAGTGAGTGGGCCTCATGCTTGAGGTTGCCCTGACCCCTGTTTTCCCTCTAACACACTCTTGAGTTTCAGGGAGCAAAATACTTTCTCACTTGAGTCTTGCATCCTCCCATTTTGGCTATTGGTAGAACTGTAACCAATTTGATCTGAGTTCTCCAGTTCTTTCCCAGTAGGAATCTTGCTTTCGATTCAAGTTGTCAATCATTTCTCAAAAACCTACTCTTATTTATACATCTATTTATTTATACCTCATCTTGTTCCACAGAAGTTGAGGTAAATTAAAGGAAACACAAAATAGTAAAAATACAAGTATTAAATAGAAAATAAAGATTGGAGAAGAAGAAATTAGAATAGGGCAAGACCCGAGAGAAAAAAGCAGGGATTTGATTTCTAGTTTCTTAGCCGGGAAACAAACAAAAACAACAAAAGCAAAATGTGAAATGTAGTCAATCCAGGATTTCTGTTGAAGAGGAAGGGGGAAAAGCCTTCAAATGCTAAAGGAAAATTCTTACTTAGGGCTCTTTCAGGTGGTAATTCCCTGTGAAAAGCTTATAGGTATTGTAGTTATAAAGATGACCTTGAATCTTTCTGCCCAGCAGGGAATCAGGCAAATTAATACCTATAGAATACAATCAGTGTAGCTCAAGGACAAATCATCTAGCACGGAGTGGGTAAGAGAGAAGGATTCACTCTGACAGAGGGAACTGGGCAGACAGGCTTGGAGAGGTGGGTGTCTCATTGAGCTTTGAAGAAAGGCATAGATTTTGATTGAAGAATAGTGAAGAGATTGGCATTCCAGTTTTAGGGAAAGGAGTGAGCACTAGTGAAAGTAATGGGCTTATGTTTCGGTTGGGGCAGAGATACAGTCCTTTGGGAAGACCAATGTGGAAGAGGGAAATTAGCATGAGGCTGTGCCTTTTAGGGAGCTGGGCAGTGTCTGACGAAGGTCATCTTTATAATCCTAGCTGGGATTACATGTGTGAACACCACTGCTGGTTTAGAAGCAGTTTTCTAAGAACACATGGGGAACCTCAGTGGCCTGGCTTAGCTGGCAATAATAGTTAGTACCTGCACTACTATTATTACTGCGAAGTGCTTGACGCTACTGGAGCTGGGAAGTAATGAAGCTTCCCCACATTCATGCTTTGGCATTACTCACCACTAAGTGAAGAAGAGAGACATTCTGTGATACATGAGACATGCAGGTTCTGAAGACAAGATTCCATAGTCTGGGGTGTGAGAAATTGCTGCCAAACACCTCAACCCAGAGGTGCTCAGACTGAGGTGAAAGGACTCCTCAGGACAGAAAGGCAGACACTATTGAAAAGAAGGCACTACTGACTCCAGTGCTGCATGGCCCTCCAAACTATTTCTTGAAGATTTGAAATGTGATATTCTGCAAAAGCAGCATTAAAAGTGACACCTGGGAGAAGTTGTGATGTGGCTCTCTGTGAATCCCTGAGGACAGGCAAAACCAGGAAAGGGACCCTAAAGGATTAGTGAATCATTATAACATTCCTAATTATCAGGTGATACAGGCTGAGCTTTCTATTGAAAATTATTTCTCCAGTTAACATATCTGTGCTCTGGACATGCTCACAGGTCTGTACTAATTCAAGAAACAGTGGAAAAATATACTGAGAAGTCTCCTTTAATTGAAAATATAATAATTAGATTGTGGAATCCTGCTCTTAATTATGGAGCCAGATTTTTCAGATTCTAAGTTATTTTCTGGTTATATTATGCCTCACAGAATTAATAAAGTTTCTGAGGATCAGTTACAATTCTTTAAACTCTGAGGCTCAATCTTAATCCAGAAATGCAGATAGGATTCATGTCATTCTAGTTTTCTTGGATCCTCTCCTACATTGTTGGGGACTTCAACAAGTCCTTGTGTTGTCATGTATAAGAATAGAACTTTAGTTCATCTAAAATAGATAACATTCATTTTTGAAGCTTGGTTAATTAAGTGGACAGGAATTGGCAATGGCTATGCATCACCCTTACATTTAGACAAAAAGGGCACCTGTTCTAGTATGGCTGGTTGATCTTGAATGTGCATTGGAAACACCTCAAAATTTTCATTTAAGTAGGTCTGGAATAGAGCCTCAGAATCACCATTTTTAGCAAGATCTCAAGCAGAGTTCACTTTGGTGGAGCACACTTTGAGGAGCATATCTCTAAAGGGCTCCCCTCTCTGGTGCTTCTCTATTTCTCCTTTCCCTTTGGGATGAGGAATCCACAGGACTTGTGCCTACTCACAACTTGGGACTCCTTCTTCTAGATCCTGCTGTGTACTATTCGAGCCCCAGAATTTCCTGCCCAAATGGCATGGAATCTTGTTTCCAGGGCTTCCTTTGCTTCTCCCCTAGGTCCATCCTCTTGAAGTGAATGCACCACAATTCTGAGGTATAGCTAAAAGACACCTGTTGAGTGTGTATGGGAGCAGGGAGGGTGAGGCTGTTTATGGTATAAAATAGATCTTGGGAAGAAAGAAAAGGGGCCAAGTCAGAGTGTGGTGGCTGTCCTGTGTACCTTCTGGTGAAGAACTCTGAGAAACTTAATTCTTAATTCAACCTAGTATCCCAGCCCAGGTTCTTGGAGGAACTTAGAAAGAGAATGCCATTGGCTATGGGGACTAAGAACACCTGTGGGCAGACATCTAGTGGGGTGAGCAGAACCCCTCTGACCTATGATATGGGGACTTCCATGAGCACTATTGCCCTGTCCTGCAAAAGACCAGGTAGGTGTCACTAGAAGCAGGAACCATTGGAGCAGTTTCTAACTGAACTCTCGGTGCAATTTCTTGGTTGTCCTGCCAGTCCCTTATACCTCTAGGGGCATTTTTCTTTGACACCCATGAGCAATGTCTTTTTATTTTTTTCTTGTTTTCCTTTTAATTTCTCTTTTTTAACATTTTCAAAATGGAAGTGAAATTCATATGGCATAGAATTCTTTTTACGTATGCAGTTCAGTGCCATCCCCTATATCAAGTATCAGCTTGAAAACATTTTCATCATCCCAAAGGAAACCCTCACCCCACTAAGCTGTAACTCCCCCTCCCTTCCTTCTGCCCCTTAACCCCTGAAAACCACTAATCTGCTTTCTGTCTACATGTGTTTGTCTATTTGGGACATTTCCTATAAATAGGATCATATGTTATATGACCTTTTCTGTCTGGCTTCTTTTCATTTAGCATAATGTTTTTGAGGTTCAGCCATGGGGTAGCATGTATCAGTATTTCACTACTTTTTATGTCTGAGTAATATTCCACAGTATAATATCACACATTTTGTTGACTCATTCTTCTGTTGATGGTAATTTGCAAACATATATGTAACAGAAGTACTCATTGAATACCATTTTAGGTTTTTGTCTATATACTTTGGAGAGGAATTGCTGTGTCATTTGGTAATTATATTTTAACTTTTTGAAGAACTTCCAAAAAAATTTTCCACAGCAACTGAATCA